>NW_027103918.1:29969-542753 GCF_902728285.1 Clytia hemisphaerica
CACTTGTTCCTTGGGCGAATCCCTGTGGGTGGTTTTCCATTCTTTTAAATTTCCATTTTAAGGGCGTGGTCATGAGTTTTTGGTTGAAATTGGTTACAATTTTACAATTGGGCCTTCGAATGATTTAAACACACTGAACCTAAGCATCTCCGAGTCTGTTTTCAAGTTTTTGTTTGCTTATAAAAAAACATGTATCCCTTTACCCCTACACAATATTGCACTCCCTGTCTTATGATAACCTTTTTTTGCTTTTTGAATTGAAAACCGCCCTTTCGATACAGCTAAACTACCGAGTTTATGTATTTGCACTTTTGAGGACGGTAGAGTGACTGAAGCGATTTGGAAAAACCCGCAATTCCGCCCCGCAATATCGAGGACGGTAAAAATGCTGATTTACCGTCGTCCTCAGGATCTAGTCAAATTAGAACCTTACCGTCTCCGTCGCTGAAAAACACACATACATAAACTCGCTATTTTCGGGCGGCAGGGTGGCGGCTAGCATATATCCCGCATGGTATACCCGCAGTCATTAGATTACACCGTGTTATGGTCTGTAAATTATACAATTTCACAAAATGTAAACAACTACCACAACAACAAGATCAGATGGGGGATTGGCAGAGATCACGATTTCGCCAGTTGGACAAAAATTGTTTGTATTTCTCTTTCTCAGACATCATCTTTCATTATAGTTTTGTGAGTATATAGTTTTCTATAGTTTGTTTTGGACTGTAACAACTGCCACTGAATTACTCTCCTTAATTTCTGAAATAGACCTTAAATAATAAAAAATTATTTCAAAGATAAAAAGGGTTGGCAAACGATATTATCCACCAGGCAGTTACATCAAAATGCCTCGAAAATGTTGATATGAAAATTGCGTAATCAGAGAACGTATGTCTCGCTCATTATAAAAAGGCCGAGACAAACTTTCAATAATTGGATTGTAACATCGAGTTAAGTCTCTTTTGTTAAGTCACCAGGGGGTAAATAAAACAGACCTTGATACATTTATCGTTCGTTTCAACTTGACCATTCGTTTAAAACTCAGCGTCCCAAATATTTGGGGTAGGTAAAATATGTACAAAGAAATTCATACTTTTCCAACTTGGCAAATCTTTAAAAAAGAAGCGAACAATAAAATATAATTACCCTTTCCAAATAAACCTCTTCGGTGGCGAGCGTAGTCTACTCTGACGTAATTGTAAAATTTATGTGATGGGAGTTTGACATAGTAATGTAATGTTGTTTGGGGAATTATGAAGTTCTCTGGAATTTCGATTGCATTTATTCAGGTTGATTTTTTATGACTTCTAATGGTACTTTTTCTAACGAGTTTGATTACTCTGTTCTCACACTTATGTCTCTTTTTTTCGCGTCCTTTTCCGTGATTACTTTTATTTATATTTTTAAAGACAGGTAAGAAGGCATATTGATGTAACTGCCAGGATGCATCCTCGCTTATCCCCCCCCCATTTTCTAATTACTAATCTTCTATCCTGATTTTCAGACTTTCTCAAGTGTTTCCAACTGTTTACTAAGTCTTTTTCTGAAATTTGCCCGTACCGGTGAAAAGGTCTCCAACCTCGGCTGGAACCACCAAATGCAAGTAACCTTGGTGTTCACAAACCCCATACCCAGCCAACCGCTTGCTGCGCCAACGAGACACGACAGAAAGCTGTCATTCACAAATAGTTGTATATAGCGTGCAATTTACAGACCTTAATCAAGAAAGCTCCCAACCCTACCAGTTCGGTGCCCCTACAAGGGATCTTAGCATCAGAAGTACGAATGCCCCTAAGAAGGCCTTCAGCCTTATAATATTGTGACTTTCAAGCTCCAACCCTAATCCTAACTATTAATAATCGAACCCCTGTCTAAGTCTGCAGATTGAAAAATTTCACTTGCATCCTGGTGGATGATATCGTTTGCCTACCGATAAAAAGCGTTTAACCAGGGACCTTGCTGTAGATTGAAGTGCAGTTTTAGAAACTATACACGTGCTCTAATTTTTGTATAAGGTACTACAAAGGGATTAAGTATGTAAAATTTTTATTAAGAAAAAAGTAGGGTTTTTAGCCATTTCATTGTGCAAAAAACTTTGTTTGCCAAGGCTAAGGAGGGGGGAGCCTTCCAAACTCAGACTCATTGCCACGGCACAGAAAGCATCAAATGGACGTTTTAATTTCGAACTCCTATCCCCTTCAAATAACGTTGGTCGTGGCAATCAAACTTGATCTCAAAATATTCAACCCTTTTCCCATCGCTCGCTGTGGGCCGCGCAGGCCGTCAAGCAAAGAGAACCTGAGGCATTAATAAACATTGGGCTGTTTGTTATGGTTTTCAAAACAGCCTTTCCATCCGCCATATTGAACTGTATACAAAAATGGTGGTGGCCGAATTGTTGTGGTGAAATTCCCTAGAAAGTATGCAAAACATATGCAAAAAGAAAGTATTAATATAAAACTTACATGCATAATTCTGTAATTGGCATTATATTAAGGTGTAATCTTGGTGAAGAAAGATTAAATTTGCTTCTTTTGAAAACTAGAAATACTGTAATCAAATTTGCTCAACTCTTAGAACAAGCACTTCAAAAAACCATAACATTAGACATAAACTCAAGCTGAAAAAATCATCCACAAAGGTACAAAAATAATCCTTATTTGGCTGACGGCAAATTATTCTCCTGGGAATAGTTAACCACCAAACGATCAAATCAAAGCATTGATCTGAACCGGCTGAATGTGTGACGTCATACATAATTACTGCTTTCAGTTTGCGTGTTTTGAAAGTTTAATGTGTGTACTCCGTCTTGGTGGAATTTTTTAATGGCATGTAAACAGAATATCATAGCTGTCAACTCTCCCGCATTGGGCGGGAGACTCCCGCATGCCAACGCTTTCTCCCGCGGAAAAAAAATTCAGCCAAATCTCCCGCATTTTCAGGATTTTCTCCCGCATCTCCCGCATTTCCAAAAAGTTTCTGATTTCTTGAAAAAAATTCAGAATTTGAAAGAGCGGAATGGCAAAATTTCCTGAATTTGGAAAATTGAGACGTAAAATTTCCCGATTTCCCCTATTTCCGGAAAAAAAATTCTGATAAAATCGGATTTCGCAGGAAAATTACCTCGATTTCCTGATTTTTCGATTCGGAAAAATTGGATTATCGAGAAAATTTTTCCAACTTGGAGCTCTCCCGCATTTTTGCAAGGCAAAGTTGACAGCTATGAATATATGCAATGTCTTTAAGAACAAATTTCTAAAAGGCTTTTGTTGTTCTGTAAATATTTTTTTTGGGACTAAGAAATTCCATCTTTTATTGTTCTAATGATTATAATATCTCTTTATAAGACTATAAGATGCTTTGTTGTCTTTTTAATCTTTGTGTAAACTTGCATATGTTTTGCATATTTTCCAACTAAATCCAACCCCGGCTTTTTCATTGCTCTATTTTTGCATACAATTCAAGATGGCGGATGGTAAGGCAATAAGGTCTATTAACATCTGGCATGGAATGAACTTCTCTAAACTTGATTTTTCTGCTGATAATTTCTTTGCCACGAAAGAATGTCAACAAATTATACCCCTACCCCCTAAACAAACATCCATTTGACGTTTTCCGTGATAAGTTTGAGTTTGGAAGGCTTCCCTAATTCTATCCAGGGGGTCGTAATCCATAAAACCAGATGGTGTCAATCTAACAAGTTCGAATAAAAATCACAATTGATCCAATCTAATGTAATCGAATACGATCAAGTGAATGCAATTCGATTTTCAAACGCAATCTAATCTCAATCGAACAGCCGATTCCTGGGTAATATTCAATTGTGTTCGATTGTGTTTGAATAACGTTTGATTGATTGTCAATTACATTCAATTGATTGTCAATTATGTTCGATTGTGCTTTGTTTACCTTAATTCCATTAATTTGCCTTTAATTTTCGCGCAATTCGTAGATTAGGATATTCGCGCACCCTTTAATTTTTGCACATTTTGCAATTTCTGGGATATTTTCTCAATGTATTTGACGATGATTGTAGGTGAAGACGGCAAAAAATGTGTGAAATTAGGAGTTTTGCTCCTTTTAAGTGTGTATTTAAGCTAGATTTTACATCCCAGAGGCATATTTAACATGAATCGAGGTCCTATCTTATTAAAAGAGCCCTAAGTTAGGATTTTCACACGTTCATAACAATTACTAATTCGCACACCCTATTTTTGCGCACATATTCTCTGGAAAAATAAAAGGTGCGCAAAAGTTAATGGAATTAAGGTATGTATGACACAGGTGTTTGTCACAAGCAAAAAATGGAAATTAGGAAGGCACAATTTCCACATTCAACATAACAAAAAAAATTCAAGATGGTAGACAGCGTGTGAAAAAAGGAGAAGCAAGAAAAAAAGTTGCCTTTGTTTGGGATAGCTTTCCTCTATCAAAAGGTGATTTCACATGGGATTTTCATGAGAGTAATCCTAAACTATCATAAACACAGATAAATAAAAATATTATTGTGTACTTACATTTTAATATGAAAAACAATGCACATTCTAGAAGATACTTTTCAAGTCTTTTCCAGACATTTCGCATTTCGCAAAATTAAAATAAAGATGGCAAAAGTGTGTTGATTCCTGTTTTTGCAGGTTTGTTATTTCACTTTTAAACAGCCGTGGCGAGCACATAAGCACCGCACGAGATTGATGAAAGCAAGCAAATATAATTTAATCAATTAAAAATTATTGAATACAATCAAACATAATCGAATCAATCGAACGGCAAATTCTGGGCAATATTCAATTAAGATTAAAAATGCATTCTACAATTGAATTGCAGTTATTTGATTGCGTTCGATTGTGTTTAATTGATAGATAATTAAGGTCAAAAAAATTGTGGGTATTGATTATCCATCAATTAATATAGATGATTATCAATTAATTATATATCAATTACCTAACTATCAATTAGCTATAACTATCTATTAGCTATTGATTTAGTATCAATTCCAATAATATAAGTATTGATTAAGTGTCGGTTACAATAATTATACCAATTAGTCATTATATCATGAAAGATTTGATTATTTGCAACTACAGATCTTTTGTTTCTATCGATGGTGGTCGGGATAAAAAATCCAAAATGAGTAATCGGCCGTCAGACATAGAAGTCATCATTTAAGTTCTTCCGACAGAACTAGAGACCGGCTGGCTTTCAAGACCAGTCAGCCACGGCAAGTGTTCATACTCATTTCAGAACGTTTTGGAGTAAGAAAACGGAGCAGTTCTGTTCTGATAAAAATAGTGGAGCGAAACCATTTTGATCTGTTTTGCTTTGTAACATCTTTTGACATTTCGGAATTTGTTTCATTTCAAAACAAAACAGAATCAGGGATATCTTATAGCGGAGCTGGATAACGCACATTTAAAAAAGCCTTGTTCTATCTCTGTCCCTGACATTAAAATTTGATACGAAATTTAACTTTTTTAATTACAAACTCGTGAAATTTGGATTTCCTCTTACGTCTTAGCCAATGATTCTGCTGCTGCATTTATCGTTCACGATTAAAAACTTTTAATTATCAAGAGGGTCTGTAAAACATTGATGAATGACAATTTAAAAAAATGAAAAACATTGTTTTTATTAGTAAAGTTATAAGAAGTTTCTTCTCTAAGATTATAAATAGTACTTTTTCATTTGAAATACTGCGCTACACCACAGGGTGCCTCACTTTCTAACTGATATTTTCAGATAGCAAGTCGGTATGTCTGATTATGGAAAAAATTTCAAGTCAATTGAAACATTATTTGTCAAAGTATTTACATCCGAAATTTTTAAAGAGAAATCATGAAAGCTTCTCAAATTCATAACACACGCTGATAAAAAATAGATTTCATTTACAAGGAAGCTTTTGGGGTATCTTCTACAAATATTATTTTGATGAAAAGCGGGAACATCATAGCAAAATAATTATGTTCAAACGTACTGCATAAATAATTTGTCTGCTTCATTTTTCTTATAAAAACAGAACACTCAAGGGGACAGAGATGGATTTCTATCATCAACAGTTTACAATAGAAAAGACAAAGAAGAAATCCGCTAAGGAATTCTCGTCCTTCATCCAGCTCTGCTATAACATATCCCTGACAGAATGTAGCATGTGAACGTTGTCTAAGTCCCACGAGCAGATTTTGGCATCTGAATTTGTATAGATACATAATCAGGGGGGGTGAAGCAGTTAGTACAAGACATCATGCCGGTTAGTACCGTGGTGGTGTGCCATATGAATTGGATAAAATCACTTAGTACTCAGATGTACTAACTGCAAAAAAGGGTGGTCCCCTGCTAAAAATTTGCCAAATTTTGGTACTAATTGTGTAAAAAATAGGATTTTGTGAGAAAATTAAAAAAAAAAGACCATATTTTACCATAAAAATTTTTTTGGGAAGTAGATTTTTTTTTCAAATTTTCGAAATTTTTTTTTTAAATCTTAAAAAAAATTTGCTGGTTGCAATAGAAATTTGATTTTCTAAAATGTTGTTTTTTCCTATTGAAAGCTATGGATATTGAATCATTTTTAAGATATTAAATTTGATTTTATTTGATTTTATTGAATTTATGAAGGTCAAAAGCCTTTTTCAAGGCTAAATTCAGTTAGTACAAACTGTACTAAGTGTACCAAGGTGGTGGTGTTACTAACTTCTTCCGAGAAAGCAGTTAGTAGGCATGATGTCTTGTACTAACTGCTTCACCCCCCCTGACATAATCGATACTTAATTGATAGGATAAAGTAATTGATAAATAATTTGATACTCAATTGATAAAAAATCAATAATCAGCGATCATGTAAAAATTGTTACTATCTATCGATTACTTATTGGTTGCGCCGCAAATCTTCTAAAGTGATTCATGAAAAAATTAACCAGCTCTTTTTAATGAAATTAACATTCTCAAAAACTAGGAAAAATTTGATAGAGATGAAAAAATTTGAACCAAAACGACCTTAAAAAGTAATTTTAAGAGCAACTTCCCAAAAAAAAGATCTATCAGGGAGAAGACATCCACCTAGATCCACGCGCCATTGGATAGGCTATTTCCCGGGAATTTTGCCGGACCTCAAACAAAAGACCCATTTACACGTGAGATATTATTTTTACTTTAGCGTATGATCAAGGCCTAACAAATTGAAGCGCCTGTTTTGGGAATTGAATGACAAAATTTGGTTGGCTGATTCTAGCACGTTTTAGCAATTGGTCAGTTTGTTTCAAATTCATTGTTTCAAATACATCTTGTAGATGACTGATGTTGTTTTTTCTGAAAGCTTGATTTCCTAGTGTTACTAACTACTTGTCAGTGTCTGAACCCCAGCACCAAGTGGTTACCGTAAATCAGTCTAATGTGGATCATTCATCTAATCACAAGTATTGTATTGTAAAATTATGTATATGAAGAATCTCTAAAATGCTGAGGACAGGAAAACAAAATTCAAAATGGATCTTTTGCTAGGCACAATCTCATGTTGAATAGTTAAAAAAACTCCAGTATCAAAACAAAGATGAGAAAACTTTTAACAAATTAACAAAAATATTCATGTCATTCACATCAAAATAAAAAAGCTTTTAAAGTCCATTTTTTGGAAAATTGAGTTATTATTATAACGAAACAAAGTTCTATGAGCACGAGGGCCTCTGGAACTGACCGTGATTATTCGTATTTTACAATTGCCTTGTGTCGAATCTTTTCAAATGTTTACTCCATGCAGTGTTGAGTCTTTCTTTGAAGACTTTGACTGTCTTTGCCTCAGTGACATCTTTTGGCAATTTATTCCAGGTTGTTATAGTTTGGTAAAAGAAGGAATTCGTTTGTACACGGAATCATCTCAAAGTTGTGTCTTCTGTTTGGTCGCGTTCGACCATGTTATGACCATACCGATGCTTTATACCCCATTTTTTATCGATTTTTTGGCTTAAATCCATAAGAAAACAACCTAAAGTGACCTAATTTTAAGCTTTTAGAAAAATAAGAATTCACATCAGTTTTAAGAAAGCCTTTAGTCCAGAGTGGAAACAAATTTTTAACACAAAAATATTTCAAATGTTAATGGTTTTTCAGAAGTAAGAAAAAATAATTTAGTAATAATTTATTAATAGTAATAATTAGGCGTAGTGGTATGGTGGTCATCATCCTTGACTCCCGCCTGGGAGGCCCAAGATTGATACCCACCATGTCTCTACGATTCACTTGGCAAGTGAATTTACCTTCGCCCGGGGCAACCCATGCCATGTGAGGGTAATTGGGTACCATTACTCTGATACTAGAGTGTGGGTAGATTAGTCAGACATTGTGACGTGCCGTGGCACTCATAAGGTTCGGCCTCGCGTGAGCATTGCTCTCCCAGTGTCGTTTGAGTGTCATGGTATACGCCATGACTTGGCAGCTCGCGTCTGTCAAGTTGCAGTGTCTGTCAGTGCCGTGATTCCTACTCCTTCGTGGGTAGGACCCATCCCGATTGCATTCGGAGGGCTCATATCTATCTATCTAATAAGTCGATTTTCTCAAAACAACAAAAATGGACTTGGACTTTTATTTTAATGCAACGATTTGTCAATCGGCTGCAGCTGAATAAAGTCCTAGAAATGATTTGAAATGAAAAATAAACAAACCTTGAACTTATATATTTGGATTCTTGAAAGGTTCGAGGTTTGTTTACTATCTATTTCAAATCATTGCTTAGACATAAATAACTACATCGCTGAATAATTGAATAATTTACCTGAAGTGATGGTTACATTTCAAAATAAAAAAATTTCTGAACCAAACTAAAGGCAATGTCTGCCAAATAAACATTTCCCTTATATTATCTTCTGAAATATGTTTTTAGTGATTTATAATACTAGTTTATAGTGGTTTATATAATTTCAGGGAGCCCTTATATTCAATGAACTTTAATTAACTTTGATATGATGGCATCATATATGATTGTTTTTGTGTGTTAATTTGAAGTTTTAAGCCTAAATCCCTGTTTTATTAATCTGATATGAATCCTTTTGTTTGACAAGGAAAATAGAATTGAAAGATTAATCATAAAGTTTTTATACAATTTTTGATGATGATGATGATGCCATTGTTTTGCAATCTTTAGATGGTATCTGATGTCCTTTATTTGACAAAAAAATTAACTTTTTCTGCGGCACACCGTCTTCATTCCAAAGAATTATTAGATGCTGAGAATGAAAAATTTTATGGGAAATGCAATCGTGTACATGGACATAACTACACCGTAAAGGTAAAGGCCGATTTGAATTTTAAAGGAATCTTGGACATTCATTTTTAGTTATTTCTTGACAAGTTTTCAAAGCTACCTGATGCTTTATATTTTCCAAATGAATAATTATATTTTCACCACGTTTGTCATTGTAACGTCATTTTCTCTCATTTGTTTATATTATTTGTACTAAGTGGTATTCTTTTCAGGACTTATAAACGTTTAAAGTAACTGTTTGTCACTCTTTTGATCACCGCACTGTAACCTTCCCACTAATACCTCTTGTGACGTTCTTAATTTTTTCTTAAATAAAAAGTCTCTTATAATACTATGCATTTGATGCATTTTTACTTATATGTAAAGTGGAAAAATAATGTATACGGTTATGTTAAAAGCTTGAAATATTTATGAATTGTGTATTTTAGGTCACATTGCGTGGAAAAGTTGATCCAAAGTTAGGTTATTTCATAAACGCCCATGAGCTCAAACAGTATATGATCACTGCAATTGACAATGTGTTAGACCATCGAAATATAGATGTAGACATTCCTTTTTTCCGCCAACATGTCAGTACTATGGAGAATTTGTCCATCTTTATTTGGCAAAGTATGAAAGATGTGATGAAGGAGCCTGATTTGCTTTATGAAGTCAAGATCAAAGAGACGGATAGCAGTACTGTGGTTTATAGAGGCGAACAGACCTGATCAATATTTCAAAAGTCGCATTGGTTAGAATTTGTAATATATTATTAAATGAATTCTCTTTCTGAATCTCAAACCCTTTGAGACTGTTTTTAATCTGTAGAGATGTTAAGATTCATAAACGTTTATTAATTTCCAAGTCTTTCTCTACTGAATTAGTTATAACGTCTGAACGACAACAGTTTCAAAAGCATATTTAAAGGCAAAGCAATCTCTTTTCACGAATTTCAATCAATAGTCTGTTTTTATCATTATTTTGACAGACCACTGTTTGATTCATTTCTTTCTTGTAAATGCTCTCTCAATACACAGTGGGTACAGGAATTCTCCTTCTTTGTAACTGTTACTGCTTTAATGAAAAAGCCAACATTTTTGATTGACGAAAACACAATCTCTCTTCAACTTGGCATCACCTGTAAGGAAACAGTATGAGTTTAATTCATTCGACTGGGATGTTGTCCCTTTGATTTAGAGTATTTATAGAGTAATATATATTTTTTTATTATCTGAACTTACGAGGAATATACTCTTTTCTAATGGTTAATTTTAAGGATTGCGATGTATATCTTAAAAAAATATTCAGGTACATACAAATACATTGGAAATTTTTTGTCGTTTTTTTGCTGTTTTATTTCGGGGTGGAGTTTTTCAAAGAAATTGTATCTATATTTCAGAGAAATGTTGATAAATAAATTTGTTTTGATCATTTCAGTGAATTAGAAAATATAAACAAAAAAGAAGGATGGAGTTAGTAAAAGAACGCTTGAATCAAATGAAAGATGACTATGAAACTTCTAATGACAAGATCATCAAATTCGAAAGTGAACTCCAAGAAAGTCGACGAAATTTAGAATCTGCTGTCAACGAGAAAGAATCACTTTTGAGGCGTATTGAAGTTGTCGAATCGCAAATCATCAATGCCAATAAGAATCGTGAACGGATCGTTGATGATTTGAGGTATTTGGAACGCAATACAGATATCAATGAGGGGAAAAGAAAATTCCTCGAAAATAAAGAACTCGAAGGTGACATAAACATTTGTCGACTTGAAGAGAGATTATCTGAAGTTCGAGATAAGTTTTTTGAAAACTCCATCAAATGTGAAGAGGGTGAACGCAGGCTAGCCGTACTCCGATCCGATTTTGATAAATTACGGTCTAGACGTTTGGAGATGCAGGAGCATGCGGTTTACTTGCAGCGAGATTTGGATGAAAAGACATTGAAATCACGTGAAATGGAGGATCACTTGGCAAACAATGGTGCCAAGGAATACGATGATGAAGCCAATCTAAGGATTGTTGAGGATTTGCATCGTGAGGAATTGGATCGAGAAGAAAGAGCCAGATTGAGAGTTCAAAAGCTACAACGCGTCATCGAAATGGTTGAAGGTACATTTATCAATTTTATTGAAGTGGGGAGGGTTACCAGGGTGTCTACGGGACCTTGAAAACCTTGAAAACCTTGAAAATGAACCACCCAACCTTGAAAACCTTGAAAACTATCAATTTTCTGGGAAAAACCTTGAAAACCTTGAAAAATCGTTAAAAACCTTGAAAAGCACCATCCAGTCATTCAAAAAGTAAGAATAAGTAAAAAACCGCCTGCGGCGCTAAACCTTTATAACATTTAGAGAATTCCATATTTCCCTGTTTCTGTTGCGATTCTGTCACATATTTTTTTATCATTAGCTGAGTTTTTGTCACTAATTTTCCGTTTGCATGAGCCCTAAGAAATCGACTGTTCCCCAATTTTCAAATGACTTCAGGGCGTCTTGGAATAATGGCTGTTCATCAATAAAATTTCGAGGATTCCTTAAAACAACTCTTTTGGCAATTGATTTTTGTAAAAAACAAAATCAAAAACAAGGCGTTTTTTAGCCATTTGAAAGAGTCAAAATCAAAATTTTCTCTCGTCGGCGCAAACCATGGTTGCGCCTCCTCGGTCACTGTAAACAATTGGTTTTGCTTCTAATTCTTTATTTCAACAGTTGGAAGACTAGGGAGCTTGAGTATTTCCTTTTGTGGTATTCTTCTCGAGAGGGAGATAGGAATTTAACTGTGGAAGTAATTCCCCGGACACCAAAAGCGAATAAATTTTATTTGCTGTCCTCTATTTTTCTTTCACCTAGCACTCTGAAAAAAATAAAAAAAATTCTGTAAAGAGCCATATCAACTGAGTATCAAAAAAACTTGAAAAGTGCCAAAGTTTTTGCCAAAAAACCTTGAAAAACCACTTAAAAATGACCAAAAAAACCTTGAAAACCTTGAAAACCCCGAAAAAAAATCCGTATACACCCTGGTTACGGTCTCTCTGAAGCAAGTCTGTAAAGTATATCATATTCCTTCATCAGATAGGCTAATTTCTTACTAATATCAAGGAAAACCAATCTGGAGTATATAGTCTATGAAATAGAGTTTGAAATTTATGACGAGGATTAGTTCCTTTCCTATACTTTAGGCGTACAAACTTTCGTGAGCAGAAACTTTCGCGAGGACGAAAAATTGCGAAATTCACAACATTTACTTTCGCGAATTTAACGGAAAATATTTTTCGCGAGCATAAACTTTCGCGAATCAAGACGTAAAATTGAGAATTTTCACATGAAAAAATGGCTTAGAGACACAAATACTTCTTGTGTTGGCTTGAAACATTTGTCTTTTGACTTATTAGTCCTTTAGCAGGCTAAAAAGTGCCATAAAAGTTACATTTTATTCAAAGTTTGAAGTTTTACAGATTTTCTATTTTGTCAAGAATTTTTCGCGAGCATAAACTTTCGCGAATGGCCCTTCCTAGAATTTTTAAAGACATTTACTTTCGCGAAAAGGGCCAAAATTCGCGAAAATCGCGAAAGTTTCTGCTCGCGAAAGTTTCTACGCCTAAAGTATAGCCTGATCCCATAAAATAATCCAGCACCATCAGTTGAAGGGAATAGGGACCTTTAGCATCTAAGACGACGACTTGAATGAGGACGCGAAGTAAATCTTAAAATCGACGGACGGGTATGTGCGGAGGTTAAGGGTATGTTTTTCAAAATAGCAGAAATGCACTGTAAGGGTGGACTTTTGATAAATGCACCGTATGGGTGGAAATTTCAGCAAATCTAGGAAAAATTGCTAATTTTTGCTCGAAAATCTTGATTTTTTTGCTCTTTAGAGTTTAAAGGTTGAAAAGAAATGCACTGTAAGGGTAATTTCACCGATTTTTTCTGCACTGTAAGGGTGCGATTCTAAAAGCCAATTTTTTCGCCGCACACACGTCAGTTGGTAAACTCCCCCTCCCCCGGGATCGACAAAGACTTGAAATTGACACTGTTTTTATCTTTAGATCAAATAGAAGAGGTTCGTAGGCGAAAAAAGAAGCTGCAAGTTGAATACAAAAACTCTTTGGACATTATCGTGAATTAAGGAGAGCAATCAGCCATTTTTCTCTTGTTGCCATGGGTGTGGAAGCCATAATGTTTATGAATTGGACAGTCTAACCGCAAATTGTTCAAAAAGTCGAGATAATTAACAAAAAGGCAATTTATTCTTCCTGTGTTGATCAAGTATTCATTTTTATCAATATTGAAAACATTTTGTTATATATTTATTTTTAAAAGAAGTTTTCATTTTTTAAAAGCAAAGTATTATATGCACTCTCGTTATTTTATTTGTTGCATAGGTAGTCAGTCACTATTTTTAAAGCTATATTGCACGTGTTTTTGACAAGGTTTATTAATTGAAATGACTATAGCTTGACTGCAAATACAAGTTGATAATAATGATGATTAATATAATACGTTTCGTAGGAAATAGTTTGATTTAAAAGCAAACAACTTTCAAAGACCAGCCTCCGATACTCCTCTCAATCGAGCTCGTTTTTATGTGTTATAAAACAGCATATACTCATATCATTTCATAAATTCATTAAGAAGAAAAGGACTTGGATGTAGGGAGTTCTAACTTTTTTTCACTGTTCGTGTATATATGTTCTCATGGAAAATATCTTGAATATTTTTTTCTGAAGACTATTTCGTGACTAGACTTCTGTTTCACTTTTTCTTTCACAGTATTTCAGAATTTTCAGGCTTTCAATTATTAATATTTCATTATTTTCTCGAAAAGCCTTTTTCCTTCTAAATCTAAGGAAAATGAAAAGTCAAAACAATCTCTGTAAGGCTTTATGAAGAAGTCTTTCCTATTTTTTTTTATTCAAATTTAAGGACTAGTGTAAATGGTCCCTTAATCCAATAATACTTTCGTTTTCTCGATGGCATTTTAGAAGGATTTTGAAAATGATACCATTTTTTGATAGTACTTCAATTGCCATGGATACGAACTTTTCTTTCACACCCTCCTTTTATTTATACGCAACCAGAAGAGGGTTCTTTAAACTGCAACACTTAAGAATATCAAATAAATTTAGAAAAGCAGTTTATTTTGAAGAATAATATTAATATAAGCAATGTATATTATGATAATAAATTTTCTTTTATATTGAAGTTGTTTTTATTTTGCCATTGAGAAATTATTATTATTATTATTAGCATATTGTAAAGAAAATTGAAGAATTTAAAGGAAAGTAGATCTTTGGCATGATTACTGTCAACTTTTGAGTTTGAATCTCGAATAACTCAGTGATAAGTCTGTAATGAAACTTAATCTGAAACTTTCTCCTAAATTCTCAACTAGCGATTGAAAACTTTCAAGAGATCTCCAATACTTTCAACATTTTGAAAAATGCAAAGAAATAACAGTCGATTGGAATCTGTCCAAGCTCATACTGATCTAATTTGGTTCTTTTAAAGCTAATTTGTTTTCTAATTATTATAATAACCTTGTTTATAACCAGCTATTTAAAATCAATCTTAGAATTTCTGAACTAAGGATTAAAAGTAACATTTGAACATTAAAAAAATCAGAATCGTGACAGTCGATTGAAATTCTTCCAGACTTAGTCTGATGTAAAATCGTATTTGGTCCTTTTTAGGCTTATTTATTTATTTTCTAAATCAGCTTGTTGATAACAGCTAATCAAAGTCATTCTTAGAATTCCTATGGAATAGGATCAGACCATCACACCATATAAGACTAAAGTTCAAAATTGTATAAAAAAAATTTTTATTTTAGCACAAGTATAACTGTTACTCAACAAGCAAGCTATCACACATAATTTGATACTTGATCAATCATGAGGGTTTTGATTCCGGTAAGACATAAATTAACTTAGATTTAGAAGATTAAATTGATCAGTTTCTTCAATGACTTCTAAGTTTAAATTTAAAAACAGTCAAGCAATATATTTCGGTTGTATCACCATTCTCAAGCTTATAAAAATACAAGTACTAGTAATACATACACCTTGAGAAAGGTGATACCACCGAAATATATTGCTTGACTGTTTTTAAATTTTAAACTTTGAAAAACGGCTTCAAATTATAACAATTCAATGACTTCATTCTTAATATATACTGGACTAAAGCATAGTGAAAAACAAAAGCTGCAAAGTCCAATTCGCACGCTTTTTCGAAGTTTGTCTTCTCTATCGCAGAATACAAGTTGATGTTCTTATATCTTTTTTTGTTTTAGAAATTGGACACTGCCACTATTGGCGATCCATCAGAATCGTACAGACCAGAAAAGATCTCAAGAACTAAAAAGACTAAAGAACAATTTCGTAATTATGATGTATGGAAGTTTATTAGATAATTTCTATCCCCACTATGTTAGTTGATTGATTACATGTTTTCCTTTTTAAGAAAGTCAAATATTTTGATTTTAAGCCTTAAAATGTTCTTAACTTGTTCTTAACATGTCGGAGATGAGAAGCCTTATGTTCCTATATAGTTTGTTCTTATAAAAAAAACGTGTACTAGAAATTGATTCAGTGTGATGGGTAAGAGTTGAATATGGACTGAAGTACAATGCTTTTATATTTACTCATTTCAGGAGAATCTTCAAACAGATATGGTGAAGAAAACTTACCTTCTAATGCATGAGAAACAATGCGTTCAATTTGTCAAAAAAATGGTAATTTCTTTCTGTTTCTTTTCATTCATTCTGTGAATTTCCATAGGAAAAATGATCGCTTTCATTTTCAGGACCTTATATATCGTCGAATTAACGATTTTATCGATGAATCTATCAATACATAACATATCGATAGACTTTCATCGATAGAAATTTAACGCCCCTTAGAACCTCTAAGATCTCCAAACAACCGTCAACGTTTCTACAATTTTAGGGGTTGTAAACACTTCGTTTCCTTTGAGACAGGGTTGTAAACACCTCGTTTTTATTGAGGCAGGGGTTGTAAACACTTCGTTTCCTTTGAGACAGGGTTGTAAACACTTCGTTTTCATTGAGACAGGGTTGTAAACACTTCGTTTTCATTGAGACAGGATTGTAAACACTTCGTTTCCTTTGAGGCAGGGTTGTAAGCACTTCGTTTTCATCGAGGCAGGGTTGTAAACACTTCGTTTTCTTTGAGACAGGGTTGTAAACACTTCGTTTCCTTTGAGGCAGGGTTGTAAGCACTTCGTTTTCATCGAGGCAGGGTTGTAAACACTTCGTTTTCTTTGAGACAGGGTTGTAAACACTTCGTTTCCTTTGAGGCAGGGGTGTAAGCACTTCGTTTTCATCGAGGCAGGGGTGTAAACACCTCGTTTTTATTGAGGCAGGGGTTGTAAACACTTCGTTTCCTTTGAGACAGGGTTGTAAACACTTCGTTTTCATTGAGACAGGGTTGTAAACACTTCGTTTTCATTGAGACAGGGTTGTAAACACTTCGTTTTCATTGAGACAGGGTTGTAAACACTTCGTTTTCATTGAGACAGGGTTGTAAACACCTCGTTTTCATTGAGACAGGGTTGTAAACACTTCGTTTCCTTTGAGACAGGGTTGTAAACACCTCGTTTTCTTTGAGGCAGGGTTGTAAACACTTCGTTTCCTTTGAGACATGGTTGTAAGCACTTCGTTTCCTTTGAGGCAGGGGTGTAAGCACTTCGTTTTTATTGGGGTAGGGGTGTAAGCACTTCGTTTTCATTGAGACAGGGTTGTAAACACCTCGTTTTCTTTGAGACAGGGTTGTAAACACTTCGTTTCCTTTGAGACAGGGTTGTAAACACTTCGTTTCCTTTGAGACAGGGTTGTAAACACTTCGTTTCCTTTGAGACAGGGTTGTAAACACTTCGTTTCCTTTGAGACAGGGTTGTAAACACTTCGTTTTCATTGAGACAGGGTTGTAAGCACTTCGTTTTCTTTGAGGCAGGGTTGTAAACACTTCGTTTTTATTGAGACAGGGTTGTAAACACTTCGTTTCCTTTGAGACAGGGTTGTAAACACCTCGTTTTCTTTGAGACAGGGTTGTAAACACTTCGTTTTCATTGAGACAGGGTTGTAAACACCTCGTTTTCTTTGAGACAGGGTTGTAAACACCTCGTTTTTATTGAGGCAGGGGTTGTAAACACTTCGTTTTCATTGAGACAGGGTTGTAAACTCTTCGTTTTCATTGAGACAGGGTTGTAAACACTTCGTTTTCATTGAGGCAGGGGTTGTAAACACTTCGTTTTCATTGAGACAGGGTTGTAAACTCTTCGTTTTCATTGAGACAGGGTTGTAAACACTTCGTTTTCATTGAGACAGGGTTGTAAACACCTCGTTTTCTTTGAGGCAGGGTTGTAAACACTTCGTTTCCTTTGAGACAGGGTTGTAAACACTTCGTTTCCTTTGAGGCAGGGGTGTAAGCACTTCGTTTTCATTGGGGCAGGGGTGTAAGCACTTCGTTTTCATTGAGACAGGGTTGTAAACACCTCGTTTTCTTTGAGACAGGGTTGTAAACACTTCGTTTCCTTTGAGACAGGGTTGTAAACACTTCGTTTCCTTTGAGACAGGGTTGTAAACACTTCGTTTCCTTTGAGACAGGGTTGTAAACACTTCGTTTCCTTTGAGACAGGGTTGTAAACACTTCGTTTTTATTGAGACAGGGTTGTAAGCACTTCGTTTTCATTGAGGCAGGGGTGTAAACACTTCGTTTTCTTTGAGGCAGGGGTGTAAACACTTCGTTTTCTTTGAGGCAGAGGTGTAAGCACTTCGTTTTCATTGAGGCAGAGGTGTAAACACTTCGTTTTCATTGAGGCAGGGGTTGTTTTATTGAGGCAGGGGTGTAAGCACTTCGTTTTCATTGAGTCAGGGGTGTAAACACTTCGTTTTCTTTGAGGCAGGGGTGTAAGCACTTCGTTTTCTTTGAGGCAGAGGTGTAAGCACTTCGTTTTCATTGAGGCAGGGGTGTAAGCACTTTATTTTTAGAGACAGGGGTGTAAGCACTTCATTTTTTTTGTTTTGTAGCATGAAAAATGGTGCGAGTTCAATCATGCAGAGATGACAATGATGGAAGCCATCATGTTATTGGATAATCTGGTGGACGAATCTGACCCTGATGTAGGTACCCATTAAGTAAACCTTAAATAGTATGTTTTTTTACAGGCAGGTTGGATGATTATCATATGGGTGGCATAATGAAACTTTTGGCACTAAATCAAATGTTGTCACTTCCTCCAGAGCTATTCATGCATACTTATCATTTCTTAGATGATAAATTATCATTTTTCCTTTTTTACAGACGGACCTACCAAACTCAATACATGCATTTCAAACAGCTGAACGTATTCGAGAAAAATACCCCGATGATGGTATGTAATACCTAAAATATTTTTTGCTGTATGTGTCATATTGTGGCTCTGAATGCATTATAGATATAAAAACTAATTTTGTTGGAGGATGAGCAGAAGCCTAAACTGAAAAGTTTTCTTATAAACCAAGCTTTGCCTCAAATTTCCTTTATAAAATCTTTTTTCTTTCCACTGATTTTACAAAATCCTATAACATTTTCACCTCAGACTGGTTGCACCTGACTGGATTGATCCATGATGCTGGGAAGGTGATGGCGTTATGGGGCGAACCACAATGGGCGGTTGTGGGTGATACTTTTCCTATTGGGTGTCGCTTTCAAGAAGAATGTGTTTTTCATCGATTCTTCGAGATGAACCCTGATTACAATAACTCGAACTATAAGTAAGACATTTATTTTGATTATTACCATCATACAGTTTCTTGATTTTTCGATAACCCAAAGAGTTTGTGAGGGTCAGGTCTACAAAGCGATTTTAACTTGGTCACGTCAATCATTGACAAATCCGTTTGTTCGTCTGCTTGACGTGGTTACGTTGATTCCAAAGGTGGGTTGCCATCAACATGATCTGACAACCTGCTTCCATTGTCTTCACTACTTACTCGGATCGAGCAGCTGCTCGTGTTGTTTATGTTGTTAAGAATGAGACTAGTGTAGTTTTAGGTATTTAAAATTTCACACCGTCTGTATGAACGACAATCACCATAAGGTAATGTAAACAAGTTGAGCTGTATTTAGAACCCCATATTATATTCCTCAACGAATCAACTTTTACTTTCTGTTTACTTTAGCACAAAGAATGGTATTTACAAAGAACATTGTGGATTGGACAATGTCACGATGTCATGGGGCCACGATGGTAAACACCAAAGACTTTTCATCTAGTTTGGGAAAATGCAAAAACCTTCAATTATAAGAAGAACCGTTTTTTATTCAGATTGTCATATTGTTAATATCTGGATGTTCTTCTGCGTTTACCAACATGGGGGATAAAAAAATGATTTTCGAATGTTACGTCACAGTTTTTGACGAATCAAATAACTAAAAATGGATCATTTGACGTTCGAAAATCTATCCCACCTCACCTAGCCGGGTCAGCCTGCCTCCATATGAAAAGCCCTTAATAAAAAGGCATAAATTCATTATAATACCCCGCATTATTATTCTACATCTACCTTTAGAATACATGTACCGACTTTTGAAGTTCAACAAAACAAGCTTACCTGAAGAAGCTCTTTATCGCATTCGTTACCATTCATTTTATCCTTTCCATGGGAGTGACGCGTACATGAATTTGTGTGATGAGAAAGATATCAAGTGGCAAGAAAAGTTGAAGGAATTCAGGTAAGTAATAATTAATGACACAACACTGTTTCTAAGCACGAAAAAAATACCAACTTTTAAGTTTGAATTTCTTTTGTAAAACCTGCACTTCGAGTTTGACACCTTTCCTTATCACTAGAAATATAATAAGTCTGAGTGGAAAAGGAGCTATTAAGCTCAGCCACTTTAAACGCACAAATCACAACCCAATCATACTGTACATAGAAAGTTACCCTTCGGAAAAAGAAAAGAAAGAACGAATCCTATTTCCATATTTTTCTTTTTCCAGTACGTTCGATTTGTATTCGAAAGCAGAATCGATTCCAGACGTGAAAGCATTGACACCTTACTATCAATCACTCATTGACAAATACATTCCTGGTGTTCTGAAATGGTAGACCACACCAATCATTGACATTATTCAATCATTTGGTGATGGTTATGGCGAAGTCTTGAAAATTCGTTGTACTTTCGTCAAACTAAACAATGAAGTTGGCTTAGTTAATTCTTTCTTCTGTAAAAAAGACAATTTTTATACACCCTTTTATTTTTAAATTTTATTCACCCGTTTTATTTTTATTAAATTTTTTATTCGCCCGTTTTATAAATAAATGTCACTATCGTAGTTTGGTAATTCCTCATGAAGATTAATTTTCTAATCAACTTTGAGGTTTTGAAAATCATGGTAGGCTTTTATTTACACGTATTATTTTTTAAACGTATCCATTTTAATTTAAGTAGTACATACAGCTCCAGGGGAGGTACAAACCAAGTAACCCTTTGGCCAACTGACCGGTGTGTCACCGGGTTCGAAAGAATGATGGATTCCCCTACTTCCTCTATAGATACACTTCCTATGTATCTATATAAGAAACTCTTTTCGCTAAAGGAGGAGCAGAAGCCTAACCGTGCGACTGATTTTTCTAGTTAAGTGTTTTTTGCAACCCAGCCTCTACTCTTTGATGTGGAAATAGGTAGAATATGTACAGTAGCTTTTCCCCATATTTGCCTGAGTATCCCGCCTCCCCTGGTTTTAGCTATGCAAATGCTGTGTTTTTCAGGCATGCATGATTTGTTTCAAATAATTTACCTTCTTATCTACAATCAGCACCGAAATATATTGGCAATTTTGGGTATTTTAACGTTTTTCAGAATTTAAAGGTCGAAGCGAGAATTTTCACTTTGCTTCATCGAATTTTTCGATTTAGGAGGGGTTTTAAGTGGCTTCCAGGCTATATTCTCTGCCTTATTGGAACATTTTTGAGCTTTTAGATCCTAAGATCCTAAGGTTTTAAGTCTTAAATCTCACGTTAAAACTTAGAGTTAAAACTCTACTTCCGAACTGTACTTCAAAGCACTTAAAATCACTTCCGGTTTTAAAGTTTCGAGGGAATTTCCCTTTTTTGCCAAATATTTCGGCGCCGATTGTAGTGTAAATAGACATCTTACGAGTCATTGCTTTTCTCAAGTATTTTTATTTAATACAATCGTGTTTTAAATACTGTAACTGTGTTAATAATTTGATCAAATTTGGATCAATTCTCGTCATATTTCTTTGTTTCCTGGGTGAGGTTCATTTGCTTCTTTCTTTTTCTTTTGCGCAATAATGTAATATAAGCACACAAAATATATTTCTACTCTGTTTTGATCTTTATTTTATCAGGACACCCTGTATTTAATCGTTCGTTATATGAATCACTGGAGAAAATGTTCAATGTTCATTAATTCGAGTAATTCCCAGTTATTTCTACACGATTTCCATTTGAAATTGTGATGAGAAAACAGTATTCTATCTCATTTTGTTCGTTGTATTTTATTTTATTCAATTGTATCAAATGGATTCTAAACAAAGGAATATAAGTTATCGTGTGATTATCCGTGTATTGTTGTTTTAATTACGAGGCTTAGATTTACGAGGGCTATTAGCTGATTTCATTATCATATCGTTATTACAGGAAAATCCAATTTCCAAATTTAGCTCACTTCACGGCGCGGCGGAAAAAATCAAAAATCTGTAAAATCCTGCTTTTCAAGCATGATTTCGACAGGTTTTGAACCATACTAGCGACAACAATCGCTAAAATGGTAGTCTTAGTTGTGTTGTCCATGATGAGTAACTCCGGGACTTCGCTGAGGTGAAAACTAGTTTCAAAAGCCCAAAAGGTTTTCCATCTGCTGTTCGATTGAGGTTAGCTCAAAATTCATATTGACGAGGCTTGGGGTTTTGTGCCTGTCCTGTCCTGTGCTGTGCTGTGGAGTGGGCCTTGCTGTTCGATTCGGTGAAGGCTTCTTCGTAAAAGCGAAAGACATGTATCTATTGACTATTTTTCGGATCCGGCATGCGGGAATAGTGTCAGGACCTGCAGGCGACCTGGTAGGGTTGGGTATGGGTGTGGTTTGGGTGTGGTTACGTATTGGCTAGGAATTTGGTTATTATCAGTTAGGGTTAGTGTTGGAGCTCGAAAAAAGCACTCTTTTGTGATTTTCTCTTAATACAGTTTGGTCTGCAGTTTGTACAATATAAATAGCCATCAGAAACGCTCTTTCGGCATGAATCCGTGGCGCAGTGGATAGGGCTTTGGGTTTCAAAACATCGGAACTTTGCATTTAGTGGGTTCGAATCCCACCGGTGGCGATCTGTCGGTAAGTCATTCAGTAAGTTAGAAAGCATAGTAAATAACTCACACAGAACCAGAAAGTCAGAAAAACTACGAACAAGAGACTGGAAAGTACGAAATAAGTCCAGATCTGTCTTTCGTCTTTACGAAGAAGCCACGACCGTTCGATTCCAGGTTAGCTCAAAATTCATAGTAACGTGGCGGGCATCATGGCTGCTACTGTTATAGCAGACTAAAAGCTGTGTGAACACAAATGTAACTAGCCCATATTCAATATTGTACCGTAGGATCGTCTAATCTCGACATAGGTCTTGCAATCTCGACATAGCTGTAGGCTGGTCTTCGAAATAAAAAATCAAACATAAACAAATACATACCAAAGTTATCAATCAATCACTAAATTGCACTCTCTCTCTCTCTTTCTCTATCACGTCACAGATTGTTAATATAATATGAGAAATGTGAACTGTTATTACTTATATTTGAAAAGAACACTTTAACGATGTAGTAATCACTAAAAAACTAATTAGCATGCTTTCAACGAAGATGCCCAAATCACAACAACATTTTGCACGCGATTTTTTAGTAGACCTTTTTACCGTGAACCGAAAATAATTAAAATAACCCGGTTTCCTTATGAATTTGAAAAGGGACCGGGTGTGCTAGGTGCGGCGCCTAGAAGTTTAACGCGGCCTCCTAGCGCCTAGAGCGTGTGCTTGCAATAAATAATAAGGAAATGGAAACCAGGTCGACTAAGCGCGCGAATTATTTTTATCACGTGACTTGAAGCGTAATAAAGTTGTAAAATTTTAATGATGGACACGAGTAAGATACGAGGAAGTTTGCATGCGTTTCGTGTGTTGTGTAAAACTGCTTATAATTTGGCTGTTTTTTTAATTGAAAGGATTGCAATGTTTACTGAACTTCTAGTTTGATGGATGAACTTGTTCGATAAGAATGATACCAAGAATTTCATTCAAGGTTTGTTTTGATTATTTTACAGATCCGGTGTCGAGATTGCAAGACGTATGTCGAGATTAGACGATCCTACGGTATAATAGGGTTGCACAAAAAGTTGCATAAAGCACTGTTTTAGACACCCCTCCTTCTTCATTCTTAATCCTATTCTGTCCATCCATATCCCTCTGGTCCTCACTCAATCAGGATGATTATATTGAATTAGAGGCTTGTAGAGTGATCAAGACTCCACCCTACCATGAAGTCGGGTATAAAAAGGGGTCGTTGACAAACGATTTTCCTTTTTTTAACGGCCTGAGGCCGTTAAGCCAGACGTAATTAATCGAACAGTTCGATTAGTATATGTAATCACATGATAACGAGTGCAATTCGAATATAATTGCCATGTGATTTTTTTGTTATTAATTTTCCGAGTCCAAAAGGACGAGGAAAATTCGACACAAAAAAATCACGAGTGCAATTTTCGAATTGTACGAGTTATTATGTGATTACGAGCTAATCGCACAATGGCTTTCACTACTTTTTCCCAGTTAGGAAAGTAAATTACAGAAATTACACTGAGAGTTTTACACTTCTCTTTATGTCTCTCTTTTATTGTTGATTATGGATTTTTATTCTCACAAAATAAATTTCGAATGCAATTAAAACGTTCGATGCAAAAAAAATGTAAGAAAAAACAATAAAATCAATTTTAAACATTGGCGCCGCATTGGAGAGTGTGATTAACAATTAATTGCTCTCTACAGGATGCAATTAACGATTAATTGCTCTCTTTGAGGGCGCGCCAAATAAGAAAAAATAACCCATTGTGCGATTACCGAACTAATCGAACTTTGTCAAACTTAATAGAACTTTTCAAAAGTCGCTAAAATTGTGAGTATTCGATTAATTTCGACAAAACATAGTAAGTTCGACAAAGTTCGACAAAGAGAAATGTTTGACAAATTCGACAAAAAACTCCGTTCGATAAAAGTTCGACAACAAGGAAGGTTCGACAAATTCGACAAAAAACTCCGTTCGAAAAAGTTCGACAACAAAACATGACATCCTTTGGGTACTACCGTGGACGGCCGCTGGGGGTCCCGGGGGTCCGATTGGTGCCCACTGGTCAGGGGGATGTGAGGGTACACGTCTGCACCGTTGTGAGTCCTTCAAAGTTCCTCAATGTCAAAAGCCGATAAAAATTTGCAAAAAAGGACCTCCTTTGGGTACCAGCCAGTACCAGCCCTGGTGGGACCAATCGAGGCCTCTACAGCCCCCACAGCCTACGACAGCTTCAGATACCCTCTGTCTTGCTTTCCCTTAAAGCCAGCACCCTCCATCAGTCATCCAAAGCCTTTAAAAAGCTTGAAAAGGCGGAAAGGCTTGAAAATTGGTCAAAATTGGAAGAAAAAAATGACCTCCTTTGGGTACCACCACGGACGGCCCCTGGGGGTCCCAGCCGTCCCCTGGGGGTCCCAGCTGGTGTGCAAGGGGTCTGATCGGTGCTCACTGGTCAGGGGGGGGATGGATGTGAGAGTACACGCCTACACCGTTGGGGGTCCTTCAAAGTTCCTCCAAAGTGCCGTCAAAAGCCGGCAAAAATTGCCAAAAATGACCTCCTCAATTGAGGCTGCTACACCCCTTTCTCACCAGGAAAAATCGCCGGTGAGACCAATTGAGGCCTCTACAGCCCTTCACAGCCCCCATAGCCCTCCGGACCCCTTCAGATGTCCTCTGCACCCCTTCAGATGCCCTCTGCCTTGCTCTTCCTCAAAGCCAGCACCCTCCATCAGTGCTCCAAAGCCTTTAAAAGGCTTGGAAAGGCTTGAAAATTGGCGAAAATTGTGAAAAATTGGGAAAAATGACCTCATTTGGGTACCACCGTGGACGGCCCCTGGGAGTCCCGGTCGGGGTTCCGGGGAGTTTGATTTGTACCCACTGGTCAGGGGGGATGTGAGGGTACATGCCTGCACCAGCGGGGGTGTTTCAAAGTTCCTCAAAGTGTCGTCAAAGGCCGGCAAAAAGTGCGATCGAAATACGCGCAAGTGGAGCGGCCTTCAGTTGCTCGGGTTTTCTCAAATTTTTGTTCGATTAAACTTGACAAAGTTCGATTAAGTTCGATTAATGTAATCGAACTAATTGAACTGTTCGATTTCAGTAATCGAACTTAATCGAACTTTGTATTTTGAGAAATTTGTGAGTATTCGATTAAAGTTCGACAACCGAACTTAGTCGAACATTAATCGGCCAACAAAGTTCGATTATTGAAAAGGGTGTGACCAACAATTTTATTTTTATTTTCATAATATATTTCGGGAGATTCTTCCCATCATCAGATTTAATATCTAAAAACAAATATAAAAACAGTTTAAAAACAGTAGAAAATTCAAAACATATACAACTTCGTAAAAAGCATCCTCATACAACAACCTTCCCATAAATACTAAAAACATGTTTAAAAAATCGAGAAATCAAAAAATTAGAAACCAATACATAAAGCGAAACGAAAAATTAAAAATGAATAAAAGAACAATTATATTTTTAGCACTAACGTGCGGCTTTTGTATTCGTCCTTTGTGTTCAATTCAGGTTTTAAGTCTTTAATAAACAAAGCTTCCAGTGTCATTAAGTGTTGTTCATTCTTTGATGACATACCAATATTATAGAGACATCCTCAAGGGATATCTCTCTACACCACAATCAATGAAATGTTTTCCCACTTGACTCCTTGTGTGCTCCTTAAAGCGTGTAATCAGATGACGAACGGTTTGTCCGACATAGCGCGAGTTACATCGCATCAAAGTTCGATTAAGTTCGACAAAGTTCGATTAAAAATACTGTTCGATTGGTTTGATTAGTTACGTCTGGGTTAAGGTTCAGATCCCCTCCCCCCTACTTCTTAGCGGCCAAAAAATTTCTTCAAAAGTAAATACTTTCACTGGTCCATGGTCGCCATGTTCTTTCGATTCGTAATCCTCAAAGTTCTTCTTTTCGCATGGAATAAACATGTGGTTTTGAGCCGTGACCTTTCAATTTTGAAATTCCAAGCCCCTCAGCAAGTCAGGACGGGATGGGTGGAGCAAGGAGTCAACTGTGGCGGAGGGAAAAAATGCAGACTTTAGTCACGTGACCAGTCATTTTTCTCGTCGAAGCATTAATTATTGGTGACCTGGAATAAGGTGAATGTCGTGTGGTTGCTTTGGTCTTAGCCTTTCTTCACATGTTTCTACTTTTTGGACTGATGAAATTTGTAAGTGAGACTTTCCCTTTTTTTAAACTTTTTTAACTGCGTTGCAGTGACCCCCTCCCACCCCTTACGGCCAGAAGCTGTTAAAAAAAAGGAAAATCGTTTGTCGACGGCCCCTAACTTGCAGGCTAACATGCATAGCCCTCAAATGACTGACCAATCAAAGCAGCAAAATTTCCAAACAAATGAACTACGCAGAGCTCCGCTCACAGCTCTACTCTACCATTTTTGTTTTGATTTAACTTTGTATTATATTATAATGACCAGCCAGGTCTTTTATTTGAGGGCTATGCATGTTAGCCTCCACCGATGCATGTTACCCAATCTCACGGTAGATCTTTTTACGTCTTATTTCTACTTTTAGATGAAAATATTGTAAGTCATCAAGTTGGTTTTATTTGATATATATCATGAAGAAGTTAACAGCAATATTTGGTAGTTGTTTATTCTTTTTTGTTGTCATGACAATGTATTTGTTATTGGATCAGTTTCAAATCACAATTGACAAACAAAAATTCATAGAGGAGGTATGCTTTTCTTACTTTTAAAAATTTTCATAGACTTATTTTCCTCCTTTAAAAAGAGTTACAAAAGTATTTCAATTTATGGGTTTTTTACTTGTTTTTTTTTATCAATATAAATTTTCACTTGGTTCATTTTGTAATGAATATTTGGTGTAAAATGTTCCTCTTTAAACTATTTTGCCATTTAAATTATCAGGGTATTATTTAAGTCTAGAGAGAAAAATGGCATTGCTAGGAAGCCCAGGGTAACCTGGTTTTGATACTGTCTTTTTAATACCATATTTTCAGAAAAGTGGTCTCCTCAGTTAAAGGAGTGGATTGACAAGATTTTAAAATAATGAATGGTGAAACTTTCCCATTGCAAAGCCTGGATGGTAAAGTAGAAAGTGACTCTCTTTGTTTTATATAAGTCTAGTCCATCTAACACCTTTCCTTTTAAATTTCATCTAGACACAAAATGTGGAAAAGTCTGTCAATGATATTGGTAGAGATATCAACAAGCTAGAGGAAGAAATTAATTCCAATGATCGTATCATTGATTCCATGAAAGATCGTGTTCAAGGTATTGATGCTGCAGATCCAGGATTTCAGAATCGCCCAAAACCAATTATCCCTAGTTAGTATTTAGTTTATCTTACTATACTAATTACTAATTGAGTTTATGAAAAATTTCTATAACGCTAGCCCAGCATTAAGAGACATCTCAGTCTATCACGGGCTTCACATAGCCGTAAGAGTATACGGATATAGGTAATCTATGAAAATTTTTGTGAAGAAGTCATTGCAGTGCAAATCTTTCACAAATTTGAAAACCCACTTTCCCGTGGAAATAATTGACGTTTTTTGGGATCCTTGGGGCATAAGCTACCCGTTGACCGCAAAAATCCAAAATTTGTGAATTGACCGTTGACAACATTAGGGGTAGTGGGACCCAATGACGTCACGGGTTAGGGAAAAACTTCAAAATATGATATCTTGAGTTTGAAAAGGAGTTGGGAGGTTGTTGACCCCTCATTGGATCGAGAATTCTATGGGGAATAAGATGGAAGGGGTTATGAGGCTTGAAAAAGGCTTGGAAATTTGGCTGATTTTTCAGGCGTTTTCACTTGAAGACGTTATCAAAACAGGAAAAATGTGATATCTCGAGATTGGAAAGGAGTTTGGAGATGGTTGACCCCTCATTGGATCGGAAATTTAATGGAGAATAAGTTGGGAGGGGTAATAGTGGGTATATAGAGACTTTCGAAATTAAATATATTCAAATTGAGGCATCTTTTTTTTTTTTTTTTTTTTTTTTTAGCAATATATTTCGCAGGTCTATTGACCTCTATGAAAAGGTTTATCTTAGGTTCGATGACATCATCAAAAACTGAAAAATACAATATCTAGAGTTTGAGAAGGATTTAAGCAATGATTGACCCCTTATTGGATCGGAAATCATCATGAGAATATATTTGGTCAATGAAGAAATAGTTACAGTAAAGTGAAAAGTTTATTACACATTCGATGACATCATTTAGAGCCCAAATGACGTAACAAAACATAAAATGTGTCATATCTTTAGTTTTAAACCATTTTAAGTGGTAATTTTTTGTTCTTTGGGATTAATTCAGTCTATAGTTTCCCCTTTACTATCCAAAGGGCTTATGATGCGTTCAGCTTATCTACTCCTCGACGAGTTTATGAAAATTTCTCAAATTTTGCCAGGGGGTTGATTCAAGTATGAAAGAGGGATTTCGTGCAGTTCTAAAACAAGAAATCTTATTGTCTTTCAAAAATGCAGTTATTATTTGGTCTTTTAAGGCGCGTCATGTCGACCTCAAATTCGTAAATACAGCAACATTTTTTATATATTTTCCATTCTTATACACTGATGATATATTGACGCTCTCAATTTGACGTTTTACTGCTCAATAAGTTTCCATTTTCGATTAAATTGAAATCGCTTTCAAACTTACTGAAGAAACTCTCACAATTGAAGATTTATTATTTACTAAGCTTTTTGGACCTACCCCAATGGGGTGAGGTCCTATAAATTAACCCATGTTCGTTAGTTAGTTAGTTAGTTAGTTACCAGCTTTTCTTGAGATTGGCTCATTAGTTTTTTCTGATTTTTGGCACAAAGGTGCATGACCATAAACCCTCGAATGTGACGGAACCCAATTTTCGAAAAAAAAATCTTTCGGGCAAATTTGGGCCAAAAAACAGCTTAAAAACAGGTTTTTTGGACTTTGCAAAAAATTGGATCATTAATTTTTTCTGATTTTTAGCATGAAAGTAGGGTACAATCATAGTTAAAAGATGGCTCAAGCAGATTTTTTCAAAAAAAATTTTTTTTGCTCAAAAATCGCATTTTTATCTATAAGAAACCACCTCTTACCTAAGGGGGGGGGGACTTGACCCCTCTAGAAACTATGTTACATTTATTGTATCATTCTTTATAATAATCTTCAAACATTTAAGTTTAATTGTCAACCCTTTTTTCTAGTCAAAGATAATGAAGGAGCTGCTCCTGACTTTGGTGGGAATTCAGAGCCGTCTGAAGGAATGTGTTCTTTCACAAATACTCCAAGCGGTGACAAACAAGACATCAGAGTAAGTGATTATATTGATTTATTAAATTCTAGCAATACAATAAAATTAAGCAATGAGCCTCTTCAAGCTGCATCACTTTTTCCACATTCAGCTTCTGCATCCTCTTGGAGTTGAATGATCTACAAATAGAATCTTGGAATGTTTGCCTGATGTGTGTATTCTTCAAAAATAGTAGTAATGACTGTAATTTGGCACACTTTCTTTGGGTAAATATTTTGGAGAGATTTTTTCAAAAATTTTGCTTGTTAGGGGCCTGGAGTGAGTTTTTCAAGATTAATAGGATGAATCAGTTCTTTTGGTCTAAAATAGGTTTAGGACATGAACGGGTCATTTTGAAAGGAAATTCTTTTTCACTTTTCAGATGTTAGACTTTTTTGATGAAATCCCATTTGATGATATTGATGGTGGTGTCTGGAAACAAGGATGGGACATCTCATACTCCAGAAACGCATTTGATAATAAAAAGCTCAAAGTATTTGTGATGCCTCATTCACACAATGATCCAGGTAAAACCCAATATTTTCAAATGATAATTGAACAGCTATCTTAAAGACTTGTTCACTTTTTTGTTAAAAAAATAAACAGTTAACCCTAGGCTACGTCATATCTTCCTTCAGTTTCAGCGTAAAACTCCTACTCTTCAGGATATGAGCACTGCTCTTGTTTTGGATATTCAAATCCTCCGGATAAATCGCATGCGCAGTGATGTTTTAGTGAAACAAAAGAGGGTTTCGAAACCTAAGCCAATCAGCTGTGTTTTAAACATTCTTTTATTTGAAATCTCTATTGATAAACATCTTTTGTGAAAGTCTATTATGTTTAAACCTTTTAATAAGCAATTCTCGGTAGGGGTTACTAGTGGCCGTCTATAGCAGTGCCTATAGACCAAGAGTAAGGCCTAACAGCCTGGAGCTGTCTGTTGTGTAGACTAAGCTAACCCCTATTCAAAAGATAAATAAATAAACAAACATAATAAATGTTACTTTAAGGATTAGCACAGATTAGCACTTTCTTTATAACAGCAAACTTTTGATATAACAATTTCCCAAAATCATTATTTTTTATAGGCTGGTTGAAGACAGTTGTGAGCTATTTTAATGATCAAACAGTTCACATCATTTCTAATATCGTGGATGCACTTGCAAAAGATGAGAAAAGAAAATTCATTTGGGCTGAAACTTCTTATTTCAAAATGTGGTGGGATCAAACCTCTCCAATGAGAAGACAGCTTGCTCAAGAGTAGGTTTGAATCTCTTAAGAATAAACCAATCAAAATGAACAAAACACTTTTCTATGTGTTCATGTTTTTTTAAAATTTTGTTAGAGAATATTTTACAGTCTATGACAAATTTTCTTGTTGTTTTCATGTTGAACACTTTACTTAATGGAATTTTCAGTGACTTCCTTTCTTGAATGGGTACAATAAAAATTTTCTGCGAGTGTACTATTCTTGATGGATATTTTTTACAGGCAAATAAGAAATGGACAATTGGAGATAGTGACAGGTGGATGGGTGATGAATGATGAGTCAAACCCTCATTATTGGAACATGCTTGACCAAATGATGGAAGGTCATATATGGATGCAACAACATATTGGTAAATATCCTTACTTTTTCGAAAGTATGTTAGAAAGAGAGAATCTTAAATCATACATGTGGTAATCAGTTAAAGATAATGTAAACTCCTGAGCCTATATACACTACTCATACCTGAGTCCCTGTTGTGCTGCAAGCAATATTGTAGAGTATTGTTCACCAATTATATTGTGTAGTCTAAGTAATTCTATAAATAGTTTAGTTAGATAAAAACACCTTCAAGTGATAATATCTTTTTTTTAAGTCATTTTGCTACACTTCATTTATGTTTTTAACAAGTTCTCTGTCTCTTATCATACCCAGGTGTAAAGCCAAAGTATGGTTGGGCCATTGATCCCTTTGGTTACTCATCTACCATGCCATATCTTTTGAAGAGAATGGGTTTTGAAGGCATGCTCATTCAACGTGTTCACTACAATGTGAAGAAATATCTGGCCAAGAAAAAGAACTTAGAATTCATGTGGAGACAAAACTGGGGTAAGTTATTTTGTTCTTCCTAATTGTCTTCTGGTGTTCATTTCTACTATCTTATTTGATAAAGTTATAAACTCTCTCAGTTAGTTTTTTATTTAATTTTTTTTCGATTTTTCATTATTTATCATGGTTTTTTGGTGGTCACTTTTTAACAAATTCTGGATTAAATAATGTCAGTGCACATTGAGGTACTAACATACGTTTATCTATTTTAGACCATGGTAAATCAACTGATATATTCACCCATGTCATGCCATTTTACAGTTACGATGTTCCTCATACTTGTGGACCTAACCCAAAGGTGTGTTGTCAATTTGATTTCCGTAGATTGTCAGGTGGAGGAATGTTTTGTCCCTGGCATATCCCTCCAAAGAGAATTGATGATCACAATGTACGAGAAAGAGCTGAAACACTTCTTGACCAGTATAAAAAGAAGGCTCAACTTTACAGATCTAATGTTGTTTTGGCACCCCTTGGTGATGATTTCCGTTACGACAAAGAATTTGAAGTTCGTGAACAATTTAGTAATTATGAAAAACTGATGAATTATGTCAATTCACATCCTGAGCTTAATGCGGAAATCAAATTTGGTACACTTCAAGATTATTTTCATGCAGTTTTTGAAAGAGAAGGAGTCAAACCAGGAGACCATCCACCAGGTTTTCCAACCCTTGGTGGTGACTTTTTCACTTATGCTGATCGAAACGATCATTACTGGAGTGGATACTACACATCAAGATCTTTCTTTAAGCACATGGATAGAGAGTTGATGGCACATCTAAGGTTTGTATTAAAATTACCATAATTTTTTGTCATTATTCGAAGTCACTTGTGTGGATTTCGGTTGCATAAAGTTACACAAAACATTTGAACTAATTAGGATGTTTGCATAAAATTTGAATAGAGAGAAACCGACGTTATATCGTCTGAAACCATAAAACCAGCAGTTTAAGATAAGACATATTGATATCCTTATAATTTTCAACCCTAATTTTATTCTCCAGAGCTGCTGAAATCATCTTTTCTCTTGCCAACGCACATAGTCAGCACCATGGAAACTTTGAAGGAGAAGACTTATTCCACAAACTTTCAGGAGCACGTAAAGAGTTAGCTCTCTTCCAACATCACGATGGTGTTACAGGAACAGCCAAAGACCATGTTGTCACTGACTATGGATCCAGAATGCATCGTGCCATCAAAGACAGTGTTGCAGTCATGGCAAAATCAGCTAACTTTCTTTTAACAACCGATAAGAATCAATTCAAAGACTCATCAGAGGGCGTTCAATTCTTCAAGTTTAGTGAAACGCGTGGAAACTTTGATAGTATTCCCACTAAAAATACCTTCATTGTTTCGAACTCCAAGACAAGTGTTTGTTTCTACAACTCCTTGGCTCAAGACCGCAGACAAACTGTTTTCCTTCACATTTCAGAACCAATCGTTCAGGTTTGACACAGAATTTCATTCTCATTTTTATAGCAGGTCGACTTTAAATTTCATTACTTGAGTAGTTTGTTATTGTTTTATGTTTACCTGCTTTTGTTGCCCTGTTTGTTAATGAATAATGATTGCAAATTTTTAGGTGACAACCCCTGATGGCAAAGTAATTCCACATCAAGTCAGTTTGCTATGGAAAGACAGTGACAACTTGATATCCAGTAAATATTTGTTATCCTTTGTGGCTGACATTCCTGCACTTGGTTTGGCGCGATATGAAATCAAAAAAGATGACAGTGGCCAGGAATCTTTTGCTACAACTACTACATATAACACTAGAAGATCATATGAAAAGTTAGTTTGTTTACTTTTACCTGAACTTGATTTATCTATCAAGCTAAAGGCTATCCTACTCGAGAAAACAAAATAGCTTCATTCTGCATTTTTAGAATTTAATCAGAGCAGCCTAAACTTGAGCAAGTTTTAATTTTTGTTCTTTTTTGGGGAATCTTTCTGTCAAAGTTTTATTTCTAGTTCTAGAACTTTGAAAATTTGAATGTTTGTTGGTTTCAAAATTTTACCTTATCACAAAAATATTTAAGTGTATCTATCTTTTCATTTCAGCCGACACATCACGGTGAAGAGTGGATCTGGAAAAGAAATCAAACTGAAGAACCATCATTTCGAAGCCACATTCGATGTTGAATCTGGTCTCTTGACCGATATGAAGCTGAAAGATCGACCTCTGCATAAAATGCAAATCAAATTCAAGAAGTATGGAACCACAGGGCGAATGGATAAGAGTGGTGCTTATTTGTTTATGCCTGATGGTCAAGCAACTGTGAGTTTGAAAGTTCCTAAATTTTGTTGAAGATAAGTTTGTCTTGTATAATTTCTTTTGTTTGAATAATTAATCCAAAAGCTACAAACTTCTACCTACAACTGCTCTGATTGATGATCCTACTTGGTTTTCATTTTAGACGTTGAATTCACTGAACCAACCAGTAATTGTCACTGAAGGGAAAATCTTCTCAGAAGTTCGCGTCAAAACAGAATATGTTTTACAGATTGTGCGTGTTTACCATGGACAAGTTGACGAAGCAAAATCCCTGAAAATTGAAAACATTTTAGATATTCGGCAGACTTCAAACTTTGAACTGGTTATGAGAATTGAAAGTGATCTAAAAAATAAGGAAAAGGAGTTTTTCACTGATCTCAATGGATTCCAGGTATGTAGCCTTAAAACTTTCCATCTTTATGGTATCGTTCACACTCGTGTATCCTGTTTTATTCTTCTTTTTACTTGACTAAACCAAATAAAGTCACAACACTCCTAGGTTCTTACCTATCAGTAAAGGACTAAAAAGAGAGATATTCTATGAGTTAAACGGTATAGTGGTTTAAAGGGAAAAAAATATTGGTCAAAGACTTCAGAATTTTTTTAAATCTGAAACCCTCTTTCAAGGGAACTAAAGACTATTTTTTCAATGACTGTTTAGATCCAAAGGAGAAAGACTTTGGCGAAACTTCCACTTCAAGCCAACTTTTACCCAGCACCTGCTCTTGTCTTCCTTCAAGATGGAACCTCCAGATTGACTCTGCAAACACAACAAAGCAATGGAGTCGCATCTCTTGAAACAGGCAAACAAATCATTGCAAATTTCTGCTTAAATAATATATTTCCAAGTTAAGCTCAAAGATATGTTGTGCAATCCAATCGTCACATTTCCACGTGAAATAATTACAATTTTACATTTTATTTATGTCTAAAATATTAGTACAATTGAAAATATAACATTAATTTAACATTTTATTTTTTCACAGGTTATTTGGAAGTAGTGATGGATCGACGACTGATGCAGGATGATAACAGAGGTCTGGGTCAAGGTGTTCGTGATAACAAAGTCACACCATCATTCTTCAATCTGCTTTTGGAAGATTTCGACACACCCAAACAACAAGTATTATGTTTATAATTACAGTAGATTGTAGTATATCTAACATTAAATTTAATCCTTTCAGCAGATTTTCCTACTAAAGTTGGTATTTACAATCTCATGTATTTCTCAACCAGACTTTTCAGTCCCGTATACCTAGAAAAATTAAGCCTTTTTCTTTCGAGGGACCTAAGTTTAAAGCTGAAATTTCATTTCAAGGGCGGAGTACAAAAATCAACTTAAAATTCAACAAAATTCAACAAAATTCAGCAAAATTTAAAATTTTTGTCTAATTTGTTGTTTAAAGTCAAATTTCCGTCTGAGACAAAAAATTATTATTCTCTATTATTATTGTTTTTTTTTCGTTTTAAAGGTAGCTAAACCACCACCAGTGGCCTACCAATCATCACTTGGCATCACACTCTCCCATCAAATTCAACATCCAATCTTCACTTTCTTCATCGCATCCACCGTCTCTGGTCAACAATACCTTCCATTAGCTCGTGGGCTGAAGATACAACTACCTTGTGACACACATCTCCTGAACCTGAAAACCCTACCAAAGAATATAAAAGACGAGCCAGGAGATGTATCCACTCTGCTGTTACATAGGATAGGCTATGATTGTCATTTTAAAAGTCACTGCAGTGAACGAAGAGTATGTAATTTATGTTTTTTTCACTTTTTTATTGACTTGTGCTAGGACTGTTTTTTTTCTCTTCCTTAACTTTTCTGTTTAATCTCATTCATACTGAAGCTCAATTAAAAATGCAATTGTAATTTCTACGCCAGTAGAGGATTAAGTTTTAGTTTGCTATAAAGTCAGATGACGTCAATTGTGAGCATATCAACATGATGACTTTTGACGTTATTCTACCCCAGTAAACTTGAACCCAATTTCAATTCTTACAGTTTTCAGATTAATTTTTGATATGTTTATGCTGTTTTCGTTTCACAATGATTTTTTTTACATTTTCCTTGTCTGTTCTTTTCAGCAAACATTCCAAGATGTGTTTGATCCATTGACAGTGAATGATTTGAAAGAAACTACATTAAGTTTGTTACATTTGAAGAAAGATATGAACCCTCAAACACGCATCGATGTCCCTCCTATGGAAATCAAAGCTTTCAAATTGAAGCTGAAATGAAAATGGAATTCTTATCTGCTACTTTTGCACTAAAATCTTTTTAAATGTAGGTCAATTTTAGAATCAGTAGAACAGATAGTGGACAATGTGGTCGATTTTTTATGGACACGTAATTCTGCACAAGAAAAATCTGATGAAAACCATAAAGAAGCTAATAATGTTATTTATATCTACAATAGGGTCAAAGATGGGCGTGGCATTTTTAATGTACATTTTAGATATTAATTACTAATAGCGAGCTTGTGCATCTGTGTTTTTTTCTACGGCGGAGACGGTTAGCTTTTGATTTCTCTAGATCCTGATTGACTGAGGACGACGCTAAAGCAATTTTACCGTCCTTGATTCTGCGGTTCTTGTTCCAAATCACTTTGGTCAATCCGCCGTTCTCAAAAGCGCAAATAAATAAACTCGCTCATGACAATGGTACATAATTATCTTGATGACGCATAATTTTGGGCTTGATAATTTGATCGATAATTTTTTATTACGAATTAAATGTTTTATTGTTATTCTTTATACTACTTTTGTACATCCATACATTTTCCATAATCGTGTTTCCTTTTGTTTTTGAGTAGTTTACTTCACAGTTCAGTTTCTTTTGGTTCAAGTTGGTTTATAAGAATCAAAAACCGTTACTTTATAAATCCATTTGCATCTAGCTAATGTGACGATAAAAACTACTGACTAGTGAATCCATTGTTTCTTAATATGTTATTCTGTTTATGAGTATTAGATAAATTATTTATTATTATTCGTAAAATTCATTAATGTCAATTTAATATTTTTTTGGCTTAATTTATTTGTTGGCAAATTTTTTTTCTTCATAAAAATGGATTTTTAAAGAAATGTGTCCCTATTGTCTTGTTTCACCGCTATGTTTAAGTGAGTTTGCTGAGTTTACAAATTCTTCCTCGCATGTAAAGTACTTTGATTGATATTTAAAAGCTGCCTTAAGCTCGAGGTCAAAGGTCAAATCAACCCAAGTGATTTAACCCTTTCTCATATTTTCATGTTTTTCTTTGTAGAAAGTAAAGTTGAAAAAAAAATTCATACAAGATAATAATCTAATTGAGATGACTTGACAAAAAGCAATGGGCGAAAGAAATGGAAAGACATGTCTGAGATTATTCACAAACGACAAGATGAAGAAGGGGGATTCCCCTTTGGTGACGAAGATACTTTTCTGAGGGGAATTACCCTTTCATTCTCATGGGATTACCCTGATGACTTCAGTCTGAAAGATGTACAAGAGAATGTCTTCTTTGTTTACGATGAAAAAAACAAACCGAGGTATAATCAAAATACTCTTTCATTCTTCTCCAAGATTCTTTTCAGAAATTTACATAGTTGACGCTCTCTAATTAATTTATTTTCAAGGTGAATTGGATTGTCAATTATTGTGAATAGTAGAGCGTTATTTATGAGAGTTTCTTGTTGACAGTGACTTTCAATAATGGAGGGCGTGTTGAATAGTAGAACATCGAGAGCGTAACCTGTGAACTGAAAACTTTATTTTATCAACAAATGCGAAGATTCGGCAGCATTTTTCTTCATTTATTCGATCAACATTGTGTACTTGAGTATGAATTCACTCTCGAATGAAAAGCTCTGAAAAGAAGTTTTGTATAAATTATTTTTCATTCCAAACGATTTCATAAGAACAGTAAGGCTTCAATGCTAAAAATAAAACCAATTTGAGAATAACCCTGAAGCAATCTAAAATTCAATTTTCCGTTAAGGGTAAGAACATGATAACAACACAATAATATACTGTTTTTTTAACGATTGTAATCGTTCTTCCTACAGGTCAGAATCACAGTACACATGTGATTGTATCCAGGAATCAGGTGCTGGTGTACTACTATTGAAACCTCATCCAGAAATAAATTCTCCATCACCGAGTGAAATTCATTTCACACCAAATCATCCATCACAATGTGAATTTCTGATTCAAAAGATGACGATTGTTAGTGAATCGCGTCACTTGGAATTGTATATCGACAACGTGTATGAAATGACAGCTAAAGGATGTGCCCTTACACTCAAGAAAGGAAGGTATATTTCTTGTTAATTTCCCTTCAAATCCAACTTATCAGCGAGCTTATCTATCTATATTTTTCTGCCATTGAGATGGTTATCTTCTGAATTTGCCTAGTTCCTGGTTGACTGAGGACGGCAGTAAATCATTATTTTTACTGTCCTCGATTTTGCGGGTCAAAACTTTGTGCAAATGTGAAAAAGTGCAAATGTATAAACTCACTGTTTTACTATAATGTAGTGTGAAATCTATTGTTTCGCGAGGTGAACAGGTGAATGCATTGTATTGAAGTCATTTATTCTTCTTTTTCTATGTATGTTGGAAATGCATTTCTTCTTTCGTTCTTAGCAAACCAGCTCTTTATGAATGTCAATTTGAAATTCCAAATCACTTTGAACCATCCCAAAAACTCGGATTAAAGGTAAGTAATAATTTCATTAAAGAGCGTCATTTAACTTATCTCTTACCATCTGCATACACAACATTCTTAAACAAGAGAAAGAACTGCTTTCTCCTCTTCCACTCCGCGCGAACACAAATTTCGAGAAATTCTATTGTTTTTTCTGTTTTGTCAGCATAGAGGCCACGAAAAAAATAAAAGAATCTTTGAGTGCCAAGAATTACATAATAGTTTAGTTAACGTCATTTTTTACGCATTGTCATTCTTCGTCATTTGAATTTTATGAAATGATGGAAACAGTTTTGAAGAGTAATCATTATACCGCTTGCATCAGCCCACTGAACATTATTGTATTGGAATGATGTGGTTTTCTTACAATAAGTCAAAACATACGAAGGACATTAACAGCCAGTAAAAAAAGACCAAAAGTAACGCGGATCTTTCTTACAATTTTTCTCATGTTTTTTGACCTGTCTTTTTGAAGCAGTTTGTAGCAGTTCTCTACAAAAACAAGAGCTTAATGAAAATAATTCGACTCAATTTTGTTAAGTCGTTGTTTACTATGATTTTCCTTTATTTAGTTTCTTTCACTCGGGGACCGTAACACAATGCGCCTACAGGCTGTCATCATCCAAGTGACTCACCATCAGAAGCCAGCCATGCAAAACCAAACTCCATTCCCACAGGTTTCCTTTCGTTTGCTTCATTTTCGACTTTGGTAATCTTAATCTCATTTTTATCAAAGAAAATTTTCGGCTACCTGTATTTTCTGGGAATATTTTCCATCTTATAGTCTATAGACATTTTGATATCAAGTCCAAAATACCAACATTGAGTTTTAACTTGACAGGGTGTTACAGGTCTTCCAGGCACTTCCAACGTGGATATCGGTGGAGTTCGAGAAATGTTACAATCCATGGGTTTGAACGTTCCAAACAAAGCTGACCAATTAATGACCGATATTGAACATCAACAAAAACAGGTTTATTTTGCATATTTTGAATTTAAAATTCAAGCTTGACAAATGTTGCAATAACACACGGTCTAAAAGTTTGAACCGCAACTACATGAATAAAGAATACTTTATACGCTTATTTCAACCAATTCTTTGTTGATCAGGTTTATTGTCAAACGATGACATATATTGTGCATTGTCTTACAATTCTCAATAGATTCTCGGGATCCTATAATCAACCTTGTTTATTTGATAAGTCGATTTAATCACCATTCTCTCCGTTTTTAAAAACTTTTTAGTTGCAGATGAAACAATTACAAGGACTAGCGAACGTCGGATTAATGGCACAATTACAAACACTCACTCACCAACAACAAACACTTCAACAACAAAATCAATCCATGCAATTCCTTCAAGCAATGTTTAACCCTACAAAACCTAACACGAACTCTCCTACTACTAACGGGCACGCCAAGAGCTCTTCCTCGTCAACTCGTGGCTCATCAAGAAGCGCCAGTCCGAGATTAACAAACGGTCATCGCTCACCTGAAAGCAAGTATCCTGTTTCCCGCGAGTCAGTTAATCCGCCAGAATCTTCGCTCAGGAGAGCGTCCTCCACATCAACAATCAAGTCGCAAAGTGTTGGTTCTTTTGATCATTATAACGGATTTGGCACCTCATACCCTTCAACTGATTCGATTCTTCAAAGCGCCATACATAACGAAGAAGAAGCAAGACAACTAGCAAGAACTAGTATAATTTCCTTTTAATTTATCAAATCAATATTATGTACATTTTAGAAATTATGAATTATCTGATTCTTCTACATGATCAATGCGCAAGTAATAGTCTAAAAGAAATGATACTGTTTTTTCTTAGGAGCGTCACACATAGAAGAACAAAACCAAGAGAACAACAATTACGAGAAAACGCAAATTGAGATGGTCAAGAATTTCCTTCGATCTAGTGACCCTACATCACGGAAAATAACGATCACAAAGTTACCGCCAAAACCTGCCCGAGGCCGCCCTCAAAAGAGAGGTGATGGTGATCGGAAGCCACGCCCTCATTCTATGTCTGCTTTGCCGAGCGCCAGTGAAGTGGACTTTACAAAGTTGTTGAGTCAAATGATGCACGAGGAGAAAGAGGGATTGGCGAGTGGTGATGAAAAAGCTACTTTTGGTCCCGATGCTAACAACGCACGGTAAGTGGCGGCCTGATTTGCATAATTCGTAAAGGATTCTATAGTGCTTTCGATTGAGGATAAGAAAAAACCTAGATAAGTGGGCTTGGTTTAACTTCAAGGATGCACTTATTGTTTCTTAGATTGATCTCAAGAACGAGGTTCGTCACAGTGAATAATCTCCTTATCTCACCACGTGAAGATAATATGTGAATTATTCATTTTTGAGTGCTACCACTTGTTATTTTACTTCTACTGCTCTAGTAATTAGCTGACTAATGTTTTTTGCTCAGAACATCTTTGTTTGGATCTGCTTTAAACTTCATGTATATTTTATCCAGATGTACTTTCCTGTATCTACAGAAAAGACCAGTTTTAACTTGTAAAAACCTGTGTACATTATTTACTTTTGTCTGGAAATGGTTCCGCTACAAACGTCACAGTAGAGAAACACTGAACAGACAAAGAACTCACATCTTATTTTTCATTTCAGGTGGTCGGCATACTTGCGGTCGCGCGTCCGCGCAAGCCAACGTTTCTCATCTTCTGCATCGTCCAATTATCCTTCTTCAGACACTCTGGATGACGTCATCAGCCCATCGGAAAGGTATGAGTCACCATTGGTTGAACAAGCAATTTTAGTTGTTATTAATTATGAAATGTCAAAACATTGATTATCATTTACTTGTGTTAATTTGCACTTTCTATCTGGAACTTTGATAATTCATTCGAGTACAGCTTCTTTTCCCTTCAGTTCAGTTAGTTAATATTTTTTGCTAATACTAGAACAAGTTTGTGTACACGTCTTCTGAGTGAGAGTTCTGCGGAGGAAAGTGTGGCTTTCTATGAGTTTTCTTGCACCCTAAAGATTAAGCTTGGATTATTTCCAAAAAGTTTTAGGAAAACTTTCATCATTTTTTAGTTGTCCATCATGTGGTTGCCAAGGATGCAATGCAACATTGAACAAAATGCATAAAGAAATGTTAGTAATGGAAGCACGTATGACCCATCAAATGCAAACACAAATTTCGAACCTCCAACAACACATTGATTCTCGTATCGATCAAATGTATAGCATGATGATGGGTAACTTCTTTAATATGGAACCTTCTACTTCTGCTGTGTAAGATTTGTTGTTATTCAGTGTCGTATTGATGCAACTATACAACTATCAACCTTTAAGCGTAAGGAGACTATGTCAAAGTTTACCGGAAATGATCATGGTGTCAGCCCCCCCTCCTCCAGAAATCTGAAGGGCACCTAGGCCAGGTTTAGTAGCCCTTTGGGGTTACTTATTCATTGGGGGTGCCTAGCTGTTTTGATGATTTCGTGATTCCCAAACCACCCTAAAAATCATTAAGGTTTTAGGAATGAAAAAATAAGTGTCAATCCAAAAAAGTTATCGGCTGAATGGGGGTACCTAACTCAAAGCAATTTCTCAAAAGAACCTAACTCGTTGGGGGCACCATGCTTCAATGGGGCACCTGAAAAGTGAGCTGAAGCCATAATGTTTGACATCAAAAGCCTGTTTCCATTAGCATCGAATCTTTCCTATTAAACTCTGATCCAGTCTCCTCACGTCTCACGGCTTACGGAGATGTCGCCAAAAATGGGATCGGTCACTTTTTACTTCGAGGATCCATCGGGTTTCGATAACTTTAAAAGATAGTTAAGCGCGACTGTTTGAGAGTAATAGCTTTTTTATTAGCGACGAGTTATTCTTTTTCAATTAGGAAATACCTCCTAGATAACTAACGTCTGGTAAAGACTTTATAATTAATAAATTTCTTATGTGATTTTGTTGTGATTGAAAAGATATTTTTAAGTTTTTTATTTTTTATAATTTCAGGGTAGATTAAAATGATAACGCTTTACAATTTATATCATATATTTAAAATGAAAATTATATTATTCAGATAATCATATTAGTTTTAATATTTCAATAGAATTCTTTGAATAATTTTTGGGAGCACGAATCTGGGATCCAGTTTCTGAGCAAAATTTGTTTATAAATAATTGCGTTGAGCTACCAGGCTCTTGAACAGAGCTCGAAAAATAAACGGTTTAATTAAATGCAAGGTTTCTTTAGACTAACAATATTTATATTTTGATTACTTTAGGAAAATGTACAATTTTATTCATATTGTAAAACTAACAATCTAGTGAGAGATTGCTTTTTTAAACTAAATATATTATTTTTGATGTAGATAAAATAATTAGGTATAAAATATTAACACCTGTTTGCTTGTTTACTCCCAGGTGCCTAATAAACGGAGGGGGATCCTAATTACAGGGAATTGCAAATTGTACCTGTCAATACCCCCAAACTAAAATCAGGCTATTTAGACTAGAATAAGGGCCTCTTCTTTTGACAGCTGAAAATATTTCCCAAAATAGATAAAAGCGGGGTCGGGAAAAATCACAAAATAAGAAATGGGAGGGAGGGCGATTACTAGGCACCTGAGAGTAAGACCATGTTCGCACATGACTATTCAGTTTCGCTCCGAAACGAAACGAAGCCATTCTTTTGGTTAGAAGTGACGTAACACTTGAATTTAACCAATAGAATGGCTTCATTTCGTTTTGGAGCGAAACGGAACCGTCACGTGCGAACAATATGTTCTAAGCTTCCCCATTATGTCCGGATCAGCCGAGTATCCTTCACTTTAAGGACCATTTACTTTGTTTTATCTTTCAGAATATGATATAAAAATTAGACAAAATAATAAAATTCAAAGCATGTTACGTGCTTCAAAGAATATTAGCAAATGGTTGCCGACGATCAACCGACCATTATGCGGATGTACAACCAGGTACTGTTATTATATTTTTGAAAATGATGTTAGCAAAACAATCATACTTTTGTTTTTGTATAACTGAATTAACGAGAAGATTTTCCGAAGTGGAACTAAATATGAATGTACCATACACCTTTTCAACCGTAGTCGCGCGGTCAGGTGCGTGCCACTTAATTATTTAACTATCCCCCTAAACTTGATTCAATCCTTTTTGACACCTTTTTCTATTGTCTATAGGTGCGAAAAAAGTCTGGGATGGTTTTAGGGTGGTAAAGCGGCCAAAAAAATGCCCGCGTGGCAATTGGCGACTACGGTCGAAAAGGTGTATTACGTCAAAATGTATCCTCTGTTTTTGCGGATTTATCTCAGGCTATTATTGAATTTTACTTTCCATTTTTTCAGAAATGTAAAAAAGTCATCAGTTCGTTTGTCTTCAACCCAAACTAACCTGGAGAAAGAAATAGGTAAATTTGTTTATTGAGACAGACCTATAGCCTATTACAACCATACCTCTGTCGTTTGTATGCATCTTATTAGTGTCCAATTGACCAAGCCCGGAGAGAAATGATTTTATTTATTTTTCTTTCAGAGGCGTATTATGAGGACAAAGTAAAAAAGTTTGGTTACTCCGTCCTCGAGGTATGATGATATTCTTGAATAAATTATTTCGCTTTTTAAAAAAGTTTAAAATTAAGCGTTTAACTAAGGCTTCACCCTCCCCAGCAAGATGAAATGCTCGACTTAAGGGGGTAAAAAGTTATTCTAAAACTTCCAGGGGGCAAAAGAGTGATTTCGTCCACCCTCACTTTAAGGTATGAAAAGAATTTTTTTAAGGGTATTGTTGCAGCATAGTATAAGAAAGCCGTGGCTGGAATAGGTACCGCATTGTCTTTTCAGTTAATTGCTGTTCCATCTCTGTCTCCGAGCTTTATAAGAACATCAAGATGCTCATTTTATTATTGGTAGATCGTTTTTGAAATTTCGCTCTTATTTTCCTTCACATTTTCCTTTTTTTGCTAGATATCTTTGAATCTGTACCCAATAGAACACTTGAACTAGTTTTGGACATATTTTAGGTATTTTGTGGAAACAATAGTTTTTCGCCAAAATTGAAATTATAAGAACTATATTCAAGATGACAACTTTCCTGTCAGTTTGAATGATAAATTTTGAAGGTGCTGGCTTGAAATTTTCACAGTATTATCTTGATGTACTTTTTCATTGATTTCTAAAATAATTTCACTGAAATATTGTGAAGGTATTCGAGGCACTTTTTTAATTTTTGAATTCTTTCAGCCCAGTCATTTTGTGCTTGTTTAAATTTCCTATTGTTAATCTTTCCTTTACAATGATTTTATAATGCAAGTGTATTATCAAGGGCATATCATTAATGTCTAAAACGCACTGAGAAGTGAGTATTAATGACAAACCAATAAAATTTACCATTAAAGATGCTACATTACTGATTTCTTGATCAACAAATAGTCATCAAATATGACAGAGATAGAACAACAGAAATTCAGATGTTATCATTCCAGCCGCGGCTTTCTTATACTATGATTGCAGATTGTTGCAAATTTTGCCATTTTCCAGGGGGTATCCACACATTTTCAATAATTTCTTTTTGACTTAAAAAGGTTTATCCACCCCACATGTATGGTCTTTTAATGGGACAGCCCATTACACAGTCCAGTCCACTACGTTGCATTACAGTCACTACTTATTCTTAGCGACTCAGACGGGAAGGCAAGTTTTCATACCATAACGAGCTCAATCGAAACGGTAAACATCTTCATGGCTAAATCTTATGAAAAAAATGAAATAAATGATATGAACCCTCTAAATATATTTCAATCTATTTTTCTTCTGGATAAGGTGACTGATATAGGAGATTACAACGCGACGGGGGTTTGGTTGAAACATGATCAAACAGGTGCCGAACATTTACATATCGAACGAGATGATCAAAATAATGTTTTCAGGTGATTCACTTTTCACTGTCAACTCTCTCTTATTCATTCTCTCTGTCATTCGAACTTCAAAAAACCTTAGCCAACGCACAGACCTTGCAAGCTCGATCTGTACTCTGTCTGTGGTCAATATTCCCTCGTATTGACCTGAGAGAAGAGAAGAGAGAAGCTGACCCTCCGATATCATCGGACCGGGCCCTATCCCGACATCAGAGCCGTGCTGTATCGATGATGATATTCGCACAGTACGGGAGAACCTTGCGTTCTCGCAGGTACTGAACATATGAGTACCATCACCACACCACATTCAATGTCCAGCATATCTCCCCATACTCTTGTATCAGATTGATGGTACACCTATTCCCCTCACATGGTATGGGTTGACCCAGGCCAAGGTACATTCACTTGCCAAAGGAATCGCACCGAGTGGGAATCGAACCCTTACCTTCAGCACGGAAGTCAAGAACGATGACCACTACACTACTGCGCCCGTTTTGACCTTCAGAACAGTTAATATTGTATAATATCACTCACATAAATACTCAGTATAGAGGTTGTGTCAAACCACATACCGAGATAATGTTTTTACACCTTTTATTATAGCGTATCATTCCGCACCACTCCGTTCGACGACACTGGAGTGTCGCACATTCTCGAACACACTGTATTGTGTGGTTCCGATAAATACCCTGTCCGTGACCCCTTCTTCAAAATGTTGAACCGATCACTCTCCACATTCATGAACGCTATGACGGGTAAATTTTATTTCTATCGATTTTAAAAATGATCAAAGTTGAAGTGAGTCTTTCTTCACTTTCTGTCAGATCTCTGCTGAAATCTTAGCCATTTTTCCCTGATATGGTATTTTAAGGAAAAACGGATCAATATAATAGGAAGAAATATCTATCTTTCCCAAACTAAATGTTTGACCTAGATGTTTGCTTCATTGTTGTTTCTAACGTACGAAAACGAAAGATAAAATTTTACGGAGTCTGAAGATTTAATACGATTTTTAATAACCACAGTCGTACAAATATTTTGCTAATTTTTTACACAGCGAGCGATTGGACGATGTATCCTTTCTCTACGCAAAACGAAAAAGATTATTACAATTTGATGTCCGTCTACCTTGATGCTGCTTTTTTCCCACATATCAACGAACTCGATTTCAGGTATTTATCGATTGTCCCTCCAATACCGCCTTTCTTTTTTAGGGAGATCTTGTACTGAATGCAAGCCCTATAATCAAGGCAAATGCCTACCGTTTGCGATAAGATTGAGAAAAAAAATTAGTTTGTTAGCTGTTTCGGGTCAACTCTTTCGGTCTCAGGCAATACCTTTTAATCCTTTCCAGTGCAATGATGACGAAACTTGAGTCTAACCTAAATACAATTTTTGACTATTGGATGTTCGTTATATTGTTTCCATTGTGATTATATTGATTTGAATGGAAAGCATCATAAGTGAAATTCATGAAAAACTCTTTCCCTTTACAGGCAAGAAGGTTGGAGATTGGAACATAGCGATTTGACTGACCCCTCCTCGGATATCATTTTCAAAGGTGTCGTTTTCAATGAAATGAAAGGAGCTCTGGTAAGAAGGGTTTTATTTATGTATGAAAAGCTTGGTATCTCCATAGGCATAAATCCAGACATTTCCTAGAAATCTTCGGGTATTCTACTCAAAGTTAACGTTAATTCGAATTAGAGAGCGTCAACTATTATAGTATCTTAAAAACGTAAGTATTAGAAAAATGTCTTTTTTCAGTCGAATTCCGAATCATTGTTCCACGAATACAATCAGAGAACGTTATTACCGGACCATACGTATGGTTACTGTAGCGGTGGTGATCCTTTACACATCCCACATTTGACTGTAAGTATTCCATCTCTCATAATATAAGTAAGTTTCCGATGATTCATTAAGCATTGACTACATTTCCCGATGACGGGAGAAGAATCTCTCGAAACGTAGCCAAAGGTAAATCTCGTGATCTAAGCCACGATAAACTTCCAATATAAGCATTATCTTCTTCGATTTCGATAGGAAGAGCAGTGGAGACCTAACTAAGAAAATATCGTGTATCATGTAGATTTTAGAATAATAACCCCTTCCGAGACAATTGGCACAATTCGGGATGATTCATTTTTTATTCCACAGATAATTGTTCAAAAGATAACTCGTTATCTCTCCTTTTTGTAGTGGGAACAGCTGAAAGATTTTCATAAAATGCACTATCACCCGAGTAACGCGAAGTAAGTCATATGTGTTTTCTTTCACCTCTGAGAAAAAATTCTTATGAACTTTTGAACTTTAAATCTCTATTTTTCTATTCATTACTAATAAACTATCGACTGTAGTAATTATCCATTGGTAATTGTCGTGGAAACGTTGATTTCCAAGGATCTTCAAATCCATATTCTTCGTGTCCAGTCTCAATTGTCTTTTATGGTCCACCTTTCAGATTTTATACATACGGTAATCTACCGCTAGAAGGCCATTTGGAGAAAATCACAGAAGGGGTTTTAAACCATTACCAAAAGATTGACCCTCAAACAGAAATTCCGTTAGAACCAAAGTGGACATCACCTGTAAGTGGCCGAAGATTTTCTAACAGCTTTACAGCTGTTTGGAGATGCTTTAAACTCTAACATTACAGATTTTAATCTTTGGAGCTATTTTAAAATGAAATGACTTCGAATTTGATTGTGATATTGCATCTACTTTCGATATGTCCCTTAAGACTTTGATTTCAACTTTTCATACTGTTTTACCCTTCAGAAAGAAGTAACAGTCCATTGTGCTCATGACCAACTCGTCCCAGACCCTCACAAACAATGCATGGTTGCTGTTAGTTACATGATGGACTAGTAAGAATCGTTACCTCAACACCCTAGAAAAGATGTAGATGTTTAATTTAGGCAAATCATTGAAATGCATACATAAACGTTAAAACAAAGAATTTAACTTATATCCTAGAAAAATGTAAAAATATATTTAAACGAACATTTTGTCTAGTATGCTAGACGACTAAGTTCAAAAGAGAAGGGTATGGCAAGGAAAACTGAAGGACATCATCATAATACAAACTAATATAACCCCGTAACAGTTATGGTTTTAGCATAAAGCACCTACATTGCTGTATAACACAAGTCCATATTTGATATGCAAGAGCATATTTCTAAACTATTTGTTTAGTCTATTGAGCACTCAAAAACTTTTTTTTCCCAGTTCTGAAGATCCTTTCGAATCATTTACTCTTGGTTTAATCTCTGCATTGTTGGTGTCTGGTCCAAATTCACCCTTCTACCAAGCACTGATTGAATCCAACATCGGCTCCGATTATTCGCCGGTTTTAGGGTAAGTTATGCGTTGTTACTTTGTTATTACCAATGATGCCTAAAGCTTCTTTTCCTATCTTTTCTTTGTTGTCTTCATTGGCTTTGTCATGCATAGTTAAACGGTTTGAAATACTTCGGACGTAGCAAATATATTTTTCTCTTTTTCAACAAAACCGAAGCAAGAGCGTTTAATATAAATCTACACGAATTAAATTGAATCTTTGTCTTCTTCATTTCAGTCTTGACACGTATACCAAACATCCGACATTTTCAGTCGGTCTTCAAGGACTAGCTGAGAATGACATTGACAAAGTTGTGGAAATCATACATCAAACATTCCAAGATGTTTACAGGTAGATTGAAATCTCATCTTTTTTTACTATTCATTACAATGTTCTGGTTGAAAGTGACGTACTGACTTATTTTACGTCACTTACAACCAATCAGCTGTTGGGTCCATGATGTAATGTCAGAAGACATTGCAGTGGTGCATATCATGAATTGATTGTTCTTTGTAACAAATCTTTTATCTTCACCCCAATTCAATTTCTGGCTAAAATGTTAGCATTAAAAATCAACCAACTCCTACTACTGGAACATTTCTTTAAACGCCGCCCAAAAATTACCTTGACCGTTTCATCTGACGTTGTGATAAAATTTCAAACTACAATTTCGTTTTACAGAGATGGTTTTGATGCAGCGAGAATCGAATCTTTATTACATTCTATCGAACTTGGTCTAAAGCATCAAAGTAGTAACTTTGGACTGCATCTCATCATGGTAAATCTTTAACCGGATGTTAAATTTCGCGAGATTAAATTAAATCTCGTTTTTCTGCAAAAATATGAATTTTCATTGCAATTGTTTCTCTATTCTACTAAATTATGGAGGACTGGTAAATACATCTCATATTTTGTTTTCAACTTGTTCCAGCAACAATATTGCTATGATTGAATTTAATCTAAACCTTACCTTTCTTGTGCAGGGTTTAAACTCATCTTGGAATCAGGACAAAAATCCGCTACGCTTGCTGGAGTTGAACAAACAAGTCGAGCGGCTTCAGGTAACTTTTTTGATATTCGCGACACTCTGAATCGCAGATCTCTACAAAACTTCAGGTAGTATAAGTAGCACGAATCTGTTAGGGGGTAGCAGCAGCCTAGATTTGCGTTGATGTCAACTGCAAAGAATTTTCAATTCAAATGATTAAAAGATACCCTGACAAACAGAATTCAAAGCCTTTAAAAATGACTTATCAACAAATCAAAAACCTTTGAACTATTGCTCCAAATATTTCAACTAACAAACAAAGTTCTTTCAACTTTCACAACAGCAAGTTCTTGCAACCGATGAATCGTTTCTTCAAAACAAAATCAAGATGTGTTTCCTTGACAACACTCACCGCTTGACGTTGACCATGAAACCTCAGGTTGGTTTACTCTCTCTAGGCTATATTTTAAACTTATCAAAGGTAGCGATATAGGTTTTTGTATATCAATAAAATACAGTTGACTCCCGCTAATTCGAACTCCAACCGGAAATCTAATTCGTTCGAATTACGGAGAGATTCTAATTAAAGAAAGCTTTTTACGAAGGATCCTCCGGACGTGGACTGACAATGAGTTCGAATCTATAAGACAGAAGTTCGAATTGATGATAATCGAATGAAGAATCTAGACAGCGGAAAATTCGGTTAAATTAGTTCTCACCGTCAGATTCCTAGAAGTTTGAAATCTAGATCACTTGCCGAAGTAGATTCTCACGAAGTGAATGCGATGGTGTGATCTGTGACATTTTTAACAGTGATGCTCAAATGGTTGGCGTCTAAATAAGCCTGTATAGATCAAGTTCCTTGTATAGATATACCAATCGATTTATGCATGTCGCTTCTATGTGTGTTCCATAGGATGGTTTCAACCAGAAAAAGGATGAGAAAGAAAGTGAACTCCTGCAAAAGAAAATTAAAGAATTGACGCCCGCTGATATCGAAAAACTTTTTGAACAAGGTCTCGCATTACTTTTTTTTTCATTAAGTTCTTAAAACCACTTGATTGAATTCATCATTAAATCTATCAGATCTAACTTTATTGGAATATTGTGCAGTGGAGAACTAATGAAGACAGATGCTCAAGGGGTCAAATCATGATTATCTCTATAAATCCTATAGAACAAATTCCAAAATATTTATTTTTTTCGTGCAGGTAAAATTTTGGAGAATCTGCAGAACCAAGACGAAGACATAAGCGTTCTACCAAAGATGACATTATCAGGTACTGTTCTTTAAAATAAGCTTGATTGTTTTCTTTCTTCAAGCCTTCTTTTTAAGTCTTCTGAAAGATCTTACCTTATTGGGAAATTGACAAAGCAATTTAAGTGACCATCATTTCAATTATAAAATCAAGTCTTGACCTTTTAATTGAAAACTCTTACTCATTTCTTAGACATCAAAAAAAATATCATCAAAACTGGAGTTGACCACTCATTTGTAGGTAAGATTGTTGTCAAATTGTCAATTGAAGCCTGTAGCTTTTGTCTACCTGTTACAAAGAGTTAAACTGATTACTAGTTAAACTTTACTTGATAACTCTAGATTCAAATTTCTAATTCTTTAACCCTGGGATCGCCCTAATAATACCTCCAGACACACCGTCGTTACCAGCTGGTGAACTTCCATCCCCACTGCACTGTCACTGATCTTGTTTTCTTCCGCAACATTAAAGACGTCGCGTGGATGTGGGATATATTCTGTATTTTCCCTTTTCGCGTTCGATTTCGAAAGAAAGAAGCCGTTGCAATTATTCGATCGGGATTCGAATGTTTTCAATATATTTCGTATCCCAAGACTGCGTATCTAATAATATCTTTACGCTAAATTTCAGATAATGTTCAGCTGCAGACAAGCGAGCAACCAACCAATGGAGTGACGTATTTCCGTTCCATAGCAACCACCTCATCCCTACCTTACGTCTTGAAACCTTTCCTCCCTCTGTTTTGCAATGTTCTCACCAAGTATGGAATGCTATATTCTTTTTTTAAACTTTACTGAAGGTTTAAGTTGTCCTTTCTGTGAGCCTTTTTTTTTGTCAAAACTATGTTGTGCAATAACGCTTTTCAATGGTTCAGTCTAGAATCCAAACCTGGTCTTTATGACTAGTTTTTAAAGCTAAGATTATACCTATAGTAAGACCTCATCAAAATTTAAATCTTGTAACTTTAGCGTGCGACCAGCTCCATGGTGTTTAGCATTACATCTATGGGTGTGGTCGCTCGTCTAGATTATTTCAACAAATAGCCTACCTATCTACTTACTACCAGATGCTCAAAATAATTAATTTTCAAAACATTTTACTGTTTAAAAAAATCATAACATAACGCTATTTTTACAATATCTACTCCTTAGAATGGGTACGACGAGTCACGGTTATAAAGATTTAGCACAACAAATTGAGTTGCACACTGGTGGTATCTCTGCATCACCACACCTTGTGACTGATCATTCGGACATGGAAACTTTCCAACAGGTTGGTCAACCGAGGCCTACTCATTGAATTTTCAGTCCCTGATCCTTCAGTAAGCCCTATAGAATCACCTCCTCCTGAATAAAGTTTGTAAAATGGCCCAAAATCATGTCGCATTACCTAATGAAATAATGAGATTTTGATGTTTTCTTTTTCTTGGCAGGGTATTTTGTTGTCTTCACACTGCTTACAAAGAAACATCCCTCCAATGTTCTCGTTGATCGGACAAATTGCAAACCAGTAAGTTATCCATAATTTTCATAGATTCTCCTAACTTCTATCCTGTGTTCACATATTATTATCAAAGACCTTTAAGTAGAGATGGCAGTCACATATATGTTCAAATTAGACGATCGTCGGTTGTTTAGCATGATCGATTTTTTAGACAATATGTTATCGGTTTTTTAGACGATATGTTATCGGTCGAATAACCAGTTAATGCTTGTTTAGCCTATATTGAAAATAGAAATTGCAATTAGTACTAGTAATCGTATGGTTTGGAGAACATACGATTCCGAGGTAATCGTCAGTAAATAATCATTAGTAAATCATAGTTTTTTTAGAAAAAGGGAAAATTTTTGACATTCGAATTGCAATGCAACTTATGTACACAAAGCGAATTTCTTTGTTCTTTTTTATATTGGAGAAAAAAAATGTCTTTGTTTTTTATTATATAGTAAAAAAAAGTCTCTGATACAGGACTTGGGAGAGAAAAGAATAAGGGGACAAAAGTGTCCCCCCGCCGAAGAGTGCAAAAAGTGGTAATAGTGCAATTAACGATTAATTGCACTCCTCTAAACCAATCAGATTCGAGTAATTTTGCACGGCTGACGATTACAGGAAACAATAGATAGTAGATAGTTGCATCGTTTCCACTTGAATTTAATTTTTTTAGCCCCCCAACAAAAGTTTCGTTTATTTCAACTCCGACGAAAGAGATATGAAGGATTTTGATAACGTTTGGTTTGAAATCGGCTAAAAACCTAATGGTCGGTTGTAAAGCCTATAAACCATTTCAAAATGGTGATAATACTTGACCTTACTTACGCATGCGCTCTATTGATTTTTTACCATCTTAAAAACTAGAGTTGATTCAAAATTAAAATTTGGTACACACATTTTTTACCTAAAAACCAATTGATATTATTTAAAAGAAGACGCAACTATAGAAATTTAGACAGAAATTGACAATTTCTTTTGTTTAGGCTAATTATCTTATATAATATTGTCTAAATAACCGATTTTAGGCTAATTTGAACATATCTGTGACTGATCTTTTTAATCTTTCGAGTAATAATTCTAATTTTTCTCTTTGTCAGACCAACACTGAATGATCCTGAGCGTTTACGAACACTTGTCAATTCGTACGCCAACGACTTGATCATGTCAGTTCCACAGTCTGGACACATGTATGCTATGGCTGCCGCTGCCAAGAGCTTATCTCCCGCTGCACAGCAAGCAGAGCTTTTTAGTGGTCTGTCTCAGGTAGAAAAATTTCTTTGGCTATCATATGTTCGAAAGTCTCAGGGAAAATTTCCATACTTAGTAGCCTCGGAGACAGAAATTTTAGAATCTGATTTACGATACTGATACAGTGTTTGCCAGAGAAATATTATGTCTGACAAGGAATTTGCCTGATTTAACAATCTGAGCAAATTTTTAAAAAGAAGAATTGTGTGAAAAATGTCTTAAAAAATGTTTTTTTAATGAGTTTTTCAACAGTTTAAATTGACTTTCAAACTTATAGGTGAAAAACTAATTAACTAAATTTGATAAGTAAATAAAATATATAAAATTTAAGGTAGTTTTTCCTTTTAATAGATTTCACTTTATTTTGGACACAATTAGCTTTTCAATACCCACACCTCTTCTGTCCTAGCCGACATTATTGCAGATCTTTTGGTATTTTAAACACTTTACTTGTAGTATGTACGTATGATAGACCTAACAGGTTCTGCTAAAAAAATTATCAGAACAATAATTAAGATTTTACTTTTCCTGGTTTCAGGTTCAATTCATGAAACAAATAGCAGAAAATCTTGATTGTGATGACGTCATTGAGAATTTGATCAAGATTGCAATGTACATGTTAAACGCTAATGAAATGAGGTAAATAGTCAATAATTTTTTAAGTAGCATGGTGTTTTTCAATTTTTCCCGACTTTTTCGATTTAGTGCTCTCTTGGTATTCTGTTTGCAAAAACAAGGCAAAATCTGAAGTAAAATAAGTGAAATAAAGAAGGGAGCTAAAATTAACAACCTTAAAGCGCTCCCTGGGTAGAGAGAAGAACTTCCCCTTTCAAAACATGTCACTTCATCCTATAAAGCTCCGAAAATTTCGTTGTCTTTGGAACCTTGCAAAGGAGCAAAAGACAAATTTTTTACCTACAGAAAATTATATGAATTCGATGGTAACCATGTCTAAATTAATGTAATGTAGCTGGGGCAAAGCCTTGGGATCCGTAGCATTTTTCATGGGACGCAACCACTTTTGATTGTTTCGAAGATCGATAAGATTTTAAGACTTTTTTGTGAGGAGGCCCTTGAATCAGCCCTGGCAAAATACAGCCCTGGCCTGCCCTGGCAAAACATTTCATGGCTAAAAGACTGACGTAACAGACCAATCTTCAAACCCTCAAAATGAGTAAAAGATTGACAATTTTCAAAAGTTAAATTAAACGAAGATGAGCGTTATCATCGGATAGAACATGAAATTCTGAGCAAAAAGGATACTTCAAGTCAAGTACTCAAACGCACAAAAAGATATTGTCATTTTTAAAGTTCCTCGAAAGATGCTACGGATGGTTATGCGCCACTAATTAGTCTGAATCGCAGACCTTTACAGATAAACTTCCTATAAGAAACTCTTTTCGCTAAAAGATGAGCAGTGTTATGTCCTACCTTATTCTTTTTGCATTGTAAAGAAGGAGGCCAAACTGAAAATTTGATGCATAACTTTTTAAATTTGGTTCAGAAGTTTTAAGCTTTTGAAGTCCAACTTTCTAAATTTAAAAATATTGATGCGTCGAATAAACTGAAAGGAAAAATTTTTTCGACATTGATGTGAATTTTATGTCATTCAATCTTTTAAAAAATCCTAAAATATTTCAACAAAAATAAAATTTGTCTTGACATATAAATATGGCTATATACAAAGCAAACATTTTAAGGTTTTATTAAAACCTGATAATTTTCTAAATTGGCTAAGAAATAATTCTCCTAACCCTGAAATCTCATTAAACCTCTTGGAGAGTATACTGAAATTACAAAAACTATGCTTTCAAAAAAAAACCCAAAATGCTCAAGAGATAATATTTTATATTCCATTCAGAAGGATTAAGATCGAAGTAATCTTTCGCCCGGTTTGAAATCATGGAGATTCAAAAGTTCTTAAAAAGACTGTGCTGAATTGAAATACTAAATAAAATTTCCCCTTCGAAATATATGAACTTTATATAAAATTTGAAGTGATAAGATTTAACTCCAAGAAATCTGCGACACTTAAGCTTTTTTCACATGTACGTAAAATTTTATTTAAGACCTTACGGAAAATTGTTCGTAAGGCTGTCTTTTGGGAATTTCCCCGACATTATGTAGAGTTTTTGTTGATTAAGAGGGTCTTACGTGACTTTTCCTTCCGTTCAAAACTTTTTGAGCGCAAGCAAATTCTACATAAGGCCTTAATACACTACGTAAGCTTAGGTGAATTCCCACCCTTCAAGGTCTTTAGTAGAATTTTCGTACATGTGAAAAAAGCTTTAAAGAAGAACTTTTTCTAAAAAATATTCTAGGTTGGTTGGGATCTAAAACTAGGTTTACAGTCCTTTTTGGTCAATTTTGAAGTGTTTATTGTTCACACCTCATACCCTCTACAATAAAAGTCCATTCATACAGTCAATATCACTGCCTAGTTCATCAGACAAGCAAATCTCATTTTCAAGCGATATTTGAAGTATCCTGTGGGCTTCTTTCGTACTGACTTTTCGTTTCTTCTTTATTTTCTTCTTCTTTTCGATTTTTTTCGTCATCTTCCTCTTTCTTCGTACTCGATTTGTTATCAAACTCGGTTGTTTTGTTCTGTTCGTTTTGGTCTTGTGATGGTTTATCCATTAATAATTCTTGTGAATCGTTCGATTTTGTTTTCTCCTCCTTTTCGTCACTTGATTTCTCATCTTTTGAATCTCTTTCGCCTTCTGAAAATTTAGGAAGCCAATTCTTGTTGGGACCATTATCATCTTCTTTTGGATCAAACTTTTTATCCTCTTCCTTTCCCTCCTCCTTCTCATTAGCTTTTGTTTGCTCTCCACCGTTCTCTTCTGACGTTCCTTCCTTTTTCATTTCGCTCCCCTCCATTTTCTGGCCATCACTCTCACCCTTGTTGTCTTTCTCGAAAGCGGCTGAACAAGCAGCATCGGTGCACCCTTCTCCTTTGTTTCCGTGCTCCTCCTCAGAGAGTGGTTTCTCTCCTTCTTTGGAAAGTGCTTCATTTACTTTCTGCTCCTGCTCAGGTTTTTTCGTCTCCTCCACTTTTGGCTCCTCCTCGGGTTTCTTATTTTCTTCACTTTCAGGTTTTTTATCTTCAACAATTTTGTCTTCAGGTTTTATATCTTCTTTTGCTTTCTCGTCTTTCTCTCCTTTTGCCATTTTCAGTGCATTAAGAGCTTCCTCCTCTTTGCTCTCGTGTACGGCACTGGCCCCTGCCACCGTGCATGCGGCGTCAGTACATTCACTTCGAATGGATTGATCATGGTCCATATCCTTCATGTCAAACCAGTCCATTTTACTGCCTTCTTTCTTTTCTTTTTCTCCTGCCGGGTTGAACTTCTTGAAATCTCCGTAAGCAGCCTCTTTTTCCTTTGGTTGTTCGGAGCTTTGTTTATTTTCGAGCTTCTTCTGTTCTTCTTCTTGCTTCTTAATCAATTTTTCTTTCTCTTCAGCTTGCTTTTCGTCAAGTGTTTTCTGTTCTTCTGCCTTCTTTTCCACTTCTTTTTTCTCTTCTTCGACTTTCTTTTCATCCTCCTTTTGTTTTTCTTCAGCTTGCTTCATCGCTTCTTTTTGCTTTTGCTCTTCCTCTTCTTGTTTCTTTTTCGCTTCTTTTTCTTGAGCTTCTTTCTCTTCCTCAGCCTTCTTCTGCTTCTCGTTTTCCTTTTTATCTGCTTCTTGTTTTTTCTCTTCTTCCTCTTCAGCTTTTTTGGCTTGAGTCGTCTTGTTTTCGTCCATTTTTTCAGCTTCTTTGTTATCTTTGCCTTCTTCTTTCTTTTGCTCCTTCGTTTGTTCGTCGTTGTTTTTCTTCTCCTCCTCTTCCTTCTTTTTCTCCTCTTCGTCTTCTTTTTTCTTTTTCTCTTCCTCTTTCTTTTTCTCTTCTTCGTCCTTCTCCTCCTCCTTTTTCTTTGGGTCTTCGTCATCTTTTTTCTTCGTTTCTTCCTCCTCAGCCTTCTTCTTTTCTTCTTCATCTTTTTTCTTCTTCTCTTCTTCCTCTTCAGCTTTCTTCTTTTCCTCTTCATCTTTTTTCTTCTTTTCTTCTTCATCTTTTTTCTTCTTTTCTTCTTCATCTTTTTTCTTCTTTTCTTCTTCATCTTTTTTCTTCTTCTCTTCTTCCTCTTCAGCTTTCTTCGTTTCTTCCTCTTCAGCCTTCTTCTTTGCTTCCTCGTCCTTTCTTTCTTGTTCTTTCTTCTCTTCTTCTTCCTTCTTCTTCTTCTCCTCCTTCTCCTTCTCCTTCTCAGCCTCCTCCTCCTTCTTCTTTTGTTCTTCCTTAGCGTCTTTTTCCATCTTTTCTTCCTTCTGCTTATCCTCGTCTTTCTTTTTCTCGTCCTCGTCTTTCTTTTTCTTCTCATCTTCTGTTTTATCATTAGGATTTTTGGTTGGAACACCTTCTGAATCTTTTGAATCTGTGTTCAATTCAGCCTTCTTATTTGACTTCTCGTCTTTCTTTGGTTTAGCTTCATCCTCACTGCTTTTCTTAGGGTCGCCTGGCAACAGCATTGGGTCTTGTGGCTCCTTCTTTGACTTGGAATCAGTCTTTGGATTGTCTCCTGGTAATTTCATGTTCTCCTTTTCGTCTGTCGCAAGCTTCATTGGTTCCCCGTTTGCTTTTTTAGGTGTATGATCCTCTTCGAGATTTCTTGCATAATAGTCTTTATCACTCTCTCCGATTTCTTTCTTATGAGCTGCTTTTTGTTTTGCAGCGAGAATCCTCTGTTCGCCTTTCACAATCTCCTTCTCCACTTCAGGGCTTGCGAAGAAAGCATCTTCAGTGACAGAAGGTTCTGCAGATTTCTTTTTGGCTACTACAGTCGATATATGACGATTGCCGTTTTTCATCATGTCCATCTTGCCATTACTGTGTTCAATCTGTGATTTGATCTCAGCGATCGCTGTATCTGTGATTCCACTACCTTTTGTCTCACAGGCGGCATCTACGCATTGCTCGACTACTCCCTTTTTATTGATGCGAAATCCTCCAACATTCTTCGTACGACTGTTCGATTCTTGGTATCGTGAATGTGGAAGGGCGTTGATTATTTGAATCAGTAGAAGGGCGCTGATTGCCAACTCCACCCTCATCCTGTAAAATAAATAAAGAGAATAGTTATTATTTGATAATGCCCAAAAATTTTAACCGAATTTTGGCTCCGAAACCAACGTGTTAAGTTTCACGCTTTTACGCCCTCGGGTAAAATTTTTATGATGTTTAGCACAACTAGATTACACTTTACAAACCACTTTTTGATTCAATAACGCAGGTATAAAGAGATTTTTCTTCTGTTTTTTCAGAATCGTGTATTGAAAAGGGTAACTTAAAAAAATCACAAAATTATTTAATCAAAAAGTGTTTCTTGAAGTAATTCTGGAACACCACAGTCGTAATAAATGCAAGTTTCAAGAAATATTTTCCGTACCACTCCTTACGCATAAGAAGGATCGTCTCCCAAAGCAGTCTTTAGTGCTCAAATATTTATTCATTATAGTAGCTGAGAGAACTTAACTTTTTGAGATACCCCCTTTAGAAGTTTGGCCCCTGATTTAGGCCATCACTGACCTGTGTGTCCGTTAAAACATTTGTCCGAGAAATATTAAATCTCACCTTTTCATTTGCAAATTGTCCAATTAAAACCTGGATAGATGAAGGTTTTCGAAATAAGTTATAGATTACTTTTGTATTACTTTTGTATTACTTTTCCATCAAAAAGCGATGCACGAGATCTCAGCGAGAGTTAATATGAGGTATTGAGCATAATTTTCATGGCTGGTTGAATTTCAAACCAAAGTAAATGTTTTGTTTTAATAAACTACACAAACAGTGCGCCGTTCTAGAATATGATTGATTTGATTTTCTTAATTACAATTAGATGTTATCTCCTGTACATAAAGCCAATCATTATCAAACTATACATTTGCCTGGCTGTATGACTTTTTTAAAGCTAATCTGAATAAGGCTTTTTTTTTGGAAAGATATCGGGAAAATGGAATAAAGAATATTGGCCAGTTTTTCTGTTTTTATTATCTAATGATAAATGTGAAAATTCAAAGTAATGAAGTATTATTAATCAATCAAAACGTACTACTGTATTTGACAATGACATTTATTCACATCTCAACATGGTTTCGTCATTTCAAACACTATTGTTATTCACTAAAGGTTTTTGTTTACTAAATAACACAATCGATCGTTAGTATTCTGTCTATCCCACTTCTGCCGTCATATCGTGACCCGGCGAAGAATAGGAAATTAAATTTGAATTGAAATTGTGTTTACTGGGTTTCGTGATCGTTCATCATCATTGACGTTCTCTCGCTTTCAACTCCTTCTTTTCCTCCCATTTGATTTCGTTGAAGGAATCCCGAACTTTCCTCATCCAGACTGTTGTCGTCATCCGCCTCATCTGAACTTCCACGCCCTACAGAAGCGCCCTCTCTCTCAGAGTTTGCATGTGCATGGTCATGATTCTCTCCAACGTAAATACTCTGAGAACTACTCTCCCTCTCAACCAAGCCTTTACTCTCAGAAACGGCTCCGTCAATCGAGTTGTCACGCCCACGAGAAACGCCCTCAACATCCGCCATTTCATCTTTAGCACATCGATGTTGTACGGAGACTTTCCGCCATCGTTTAGCAGCGAATTCGATATCCTGTTCTTCCTCGTTTTCTTCAATCTCTTCCAAAGTCTCATCTTCCTCCATCTCAAAAGGAATCAACCATCTTCTCAGTACCTCATTCTCTTCCAACATACCTTGCAATGCGCTATGTCGATACATACACTGCAAATCATGTGTTTGAGCCAACTTGGAGTAGACCATTTCTCCACCGAGCACGATGATTGCTAACCCGGTTGCTATACAAAGAACGACGAATAATTTCTTGAAAAACAAGATTGTGAGCTTCTCAGTGCTTTTCCAATAAGTGGTGGGACATTCGTGGCGGAGCCAGCGGCTGTGTAAATGTAATAGCTCTTCGTTTTCGTGCATTTGTATGATGACTTGAGAGATCTCTTCGGTGAGTGGTGACCCTTTGGGAAGGACGAAACCGTAATATGAAGATGGGAGGTTTGTGTGATGTACCATGATTTTACACTGGCCAATGGTCGCTCGATAATATTTTGCAAACGAGCTCTCCATGAAATACGCGTGGATCTCTCTGTAAATAGACACCAAATGTACATTTTAGAGGAGATATTAGATGAAAAATGAAGTGAAAATTATCGAATGAGCACTGAAGTAGTATACTCTTTCACTTTTAACACATTTTCTCAAGACGCTCTCTAAATTCCGAAAGTCAAAAAGGTGAACTATCAAAAATGTGCGGACATGAAACTTTTGACTAGCCTGACTATAAAGGTAGTGTCATACTTATCGATGATAGCCTGTACTCCAGAGTTCAAATGTCGCGTATTATAATTCTCCATGAATTTGTCCAAACGTTTCAATACAGGATCTGTGGAAGCATCAAAGACGTCAGATAGGAAAGCTTTACTCTGTGTGGCAAGTTTGAAGTCGGTTGTTGGGTGTTGAATCTTTGATCGAATTAGATGAAAAATATCTTAAACGTGGTTTTTCCGAAAAAGAGTTTTCTCATTTATGAGAATCTTATAAGAATTGTAAGACCTCACTACTGGAAAGAAAACGTCAGAATTCGTCAAAACGTCATGACCAACTAAATCTTCCATTGTTCACAAAATATTTATTTAAGTAATTTTACCCGTTTAACTGAAGCAGAAGTTGGATTAATGCTTTACACAAAAATAAACAACCCGTTATTTTGATAATTCATTACTTCCTTACCCTCTTATCCTGTAAACCTTTGAAATCATTGAACCCTCCATGGACAACTTGCTGATACGTCAACGAAGCTGTATACATAGTCGTGATACAAACCATACCAAACGCAAACAAGATGGAGATCACACGTCCACCGAATGTCCCTGGGTTCTTAGCGCCCATGTCTCGTTGCATGACCAACCCTGTGATGTACAAAATACAATCCTTGAAAACGTAATTGATCATGCGGATTCCGATATACTTACGGTCGTCAGTACTGACGCGTTTAACTAGTTGTAGCGCGTTTTCCGCCACGTACACCACAATGATGGATGCGATCCAGAACGCGAGGATAGATAGCTGTGTTGCGTGGCTCAAATTACTGAACATGTTGAATTCAGATTTCTTATCTGTCTTGGCGATTTCGTTCAAAGTGATGATGTTGATATCATCCACCAGGAATGGGGTTGTGAAGTCGACCTGGTTCAAACGTCTTTTGGTGATCGTGATTGGTCCAGCTCCCATCAATGCATTACCTGATGCCAGCTCTCCTAAGACCCCGGAAGAGGTGGACACGTTCGACCGCGAAACATTTCCTGAAGCGTAATAACCGATGCTGTCAGTTATGTACAGGTCAAAATCGATTAACAATTCTTCTGAAATTTTCATCAACAAATCAACGATGTATCCGAAACAGTATAATGTTTTCTCTGTTTTAATTGGTCCTCGTAGATCATGTGACTTGATTGGTCCATTTGAATCACGCGACATTCGACATTCCATTTTCCGCTTGACATCTTTAACTTCGTTTTCAGTATGTTCTTCCATTCGAGTGAAAAGAAAAGGCTCCATTATTGTCGTCGCCACGGGAACGAGCGGTCGCTTCTTGGAGAATGTGGTCGCATCGATGCACAGTGTCTCGTTCTCCGAGAGGAACGCTATGTAAATAGATGTTCTTCCTTGAGGTGTGACCTTTTTTATATAAGACAGTGGTTGATTCCTACAAAATAATTTGGGTTTCTTGATTCGTTTTTGTTACACCAGGACAATTCACTAATCTTTCTTCGTGTCAGTGATGAGGAATCCTTTTAAAAACTTTGTAGATTTGATATATAAGACTACGAGGCTAACTCAACCAAAACTTACGAACAATTTAAGAACAAGCAGATACCAGAAATAACGAAGAAAATAGATTTGTTAAGACTCTTCCAAGTAAAAAGATTATCTACATCAGCTGATATAAGCCTGGCCTAATCTTTCAGAAAAAGTAGGAAGGTTGAGTCAAAACTCATTGATTTTAATGAAAACGGATTTTTTCCTTCCCCGAAACTGGAAAAGCACTTACGATTGTTTCTTTGGAGAACAAACACATTCAAGTGGAGAGAAAGTGAAAGTTCGCTGTGGAGTGTATTCTGCTGTCACAATATTTTCTTCAGGAATCAACCAGAAGTCTTGCTTTTCTGCTAAGACGTATTTTACACGCGCCTCCAATAAAGTATGTGTGATTTCTGTGGACGTTAACAGGATGTTCAAACGATTCACGTGTTTACTTTCATTTTTTATCTCGCCAATGATTTTTCGTGGTAATGTATGATAATTAGTCAAATCTAGACTGTGCACTTCAATCACTTTATCAAATAAGCTTTGTTCCAGGCTGGACTGTGTTTGGGATAGTAAAATGTGGTATTTGTATCCAATATCGATCAGAAGTACGATTTTGTCTGCTTGAAACAGTTTTGTCATTTCAACGATGAGTTTGGTATGGATCCGGACACTCATTTCTGAAATATTTTCCGGACAGGTAATTTCCTAAAAAAATGAAAAAAGGTTTTCTAGTCAGTAATCGTAGTTTTATTTTCATAAGTTATTCGTGTGTTGGTGTGTAATAGTTAGTTTCTATGGGTTGAAAGTCCTTGTTTAGGACTTATTTCGAGTCAATTTGAGAAGAATTTATGGAAATTTATGGAAAAATAACCCGGAGTTTTTTCTTGACAAAGTAGTGAGGGTGGGCGGGCTACGGTGGTATGACAGATGGCAGGTTGAGTCTTTTCATTATATTGGTGCAAAAGCTATTGTTTTAACGCCCTGCAGAGGCGACGACCTTTTTTCACACATCTGCTGAATTTCCATCAGTATGAAGCCCAACCCGATTTTCAACTTTTTCTTCTATACGCGCTTCTTTATAGTAAGTTAAACTCTTTCTTAATCACAGTTGTGTTTTTAAACACGGAACCTTAAATCAAACATAGAGCTATCATAAGATGGTTTACACATTTTAAAGAAGCTCTTGTGGAAACCTCTGCTGCAAATCTCATACTCACGCTTTTATCCTGTATTCCAAAAAAATAGTCAGATTCGTAGACTTTTATACTTCCTGTGTAGTTCTTTAAACGTCCATTATCGTTTGACCATGTTGTTTCCAAATGTTTCCAAATGTATTGAAATAATATGTAATACTTCACCCAGATTTTTTTTACATGCAATCCGAAGTCAACATTCTCTCAATTACTCAGACTCTATTATTCTCAAACCCATTCTGAACTAACGTATAATATATTTCAAATCATATAATGAACCCTAACAAATTTGTGTTCCCGTGCGTGTTCGAGTTATGGAGACAACACTGTATAGGCACCTAATGAAAAAATTTACCATTGAGCTTTTGAGGGAATTGACGAAATCTTTTCTTCGTTGTTGTTGATTGTCAAGCAACGCGTACAGGCTAGACACGGTTGCTTCGTTTCCAATGTGACACGTTCCATTTTGCAGGTAACGATAGCAACCACCCAAACAAAAAGATGTGGTAACTTTTTGAGCAAAACTCAGAAGAAAGAAGAAGCAAATGCGAGCTTCCTTTCTTGACAAAATCATCGTTCCACGAATAAGATAGTCCTTCTATCAACTTCTCACGTGTTCAATTTTTGTCTTGTTTATAATCTTATTAGTTTAGTCAACTTCCCCGTAACTTAACAACGTTCTTTTACAAAATATCAACCATGCTTGGTAAAGACAAGAAAATTCAACGCATGTATTTTGTCAAATAATTTTAATCAATACTATATACAATAAAATCTCTAAGAGTTATTTAGTGTTAGTCTTTCAATTTACAATCATCTGTCCATAGTCAGCTCAGCAAGAGGCCAAATTAATATTGTAAAGGATTTGATTTCGTTTTCGAAAGTTTTTCTTGAAAAAGAAATAAAAACCGACAATGAAACACTGGAAATAAAACCATTCAAAATCTCTAGAGTTTTACATCTCTCACAGTATAAAAATCTACATCTTTGGATGCAATAATTTTATGGGAAAGAATAATCATAAAGCTAAAATCAGTGAGGCTTCTAAGTAACTTTTTACTGAAGTATCAAACAACTTTGATAAGTTTCTTTGATAGGATTTAATGTTCTCAAAAATTCTGGATCTCTATAATGACATAATTAACATAAATAATAAAATGGACTCCTGAATTATCTTTTCAACGATGTACAAACAAAAATCAGTGTGCAAATGGACTTCAATGATTCTTTAATCAAACTTCCAAGAAATAGCGAGTTTCTGTGTCTGTTTTTCTGTGCTGGAGACGGTTAGCTTCTGATTTGTCTAGATCCTGATCGACTGAGGACGACGGTAAATCAGAACTTTTTACCGTCCTCTCTTTTGCGGGTCGAAACTGCGGGTTATTCCAAATCGCTTTAGCCACTACACCGTCCTCAAAAGTGCAAAAACATAAATTCTCTAATAAATGAGTGTCAGGAAAACATTTCATATTCATCTCATCATCATTTGGGTTTGTTGTAAACTTTCGCCCCAACCTTTAAATCCCAACCAATGGATTCCTTTCCAAGCCAACCAACGTTGTCCGTATATTCCGTTCAAACTGATCTGCCAACAATTTTTTAGCCACCATCCGTTACCTGGGTAATGAAAGATAGAGATATGGTTATTTTGAAAGTATTCGGTAATGACAATAGCTGATTAGTTTAGGTCATAAATAGCTGATTCTCTCTAATTCAACCTTCAAAGGACCAAGAAGTTTCTTCGAATTATAAAAGTACAATTGTAGTCAGAATATGTTGGCATTTCTTGGTATTTTAGCGTTTTGCTGAATTTAAAGTTCGGGCGAGAATGACATTTTCAGGCTTTCTTCTTTAGCTAATAAGACATTTCAATTTGGGAGGGGTATAATAGCTTCCAGGCTATATTCTCCCGCCTAGTTGGACTATTTGCAAGCTTTTGGATCCTATACTATATCTTAAGTCTCATGTAAAAACTCAGAGTTAAAATTCTACTTTCTAACTCTAAGTTAAGGCACTTAAGAACTACTTGCTGTTTTTGAAATTTTTTAGGGAAATTCCATTTTTGTCAAATATTATAGCCATAGTTGAAGACTATAATCCAACATAACGACCATAGTCTAAAGGTGGAGTTTTCACTAACTTCTAAGCCCAAAGTGCTAGACTCGAGACTCCTGGGTGGGAAATGAAGCCACTTATTTCCCATCCTAAACTCGTGACCCGCGTATTTTTCAAACAAACGCTGAATTGAAAGTAGAACATATCGCCAGATTTCGAAAAATACCCCGTGAAAACAAAGAAAATGCTAGATTTGATCCGTCATTCTAATTGCGATGCAAATCCCAAGCTCCATTTTTATTGCCTGATAAAGGATGAAGATTCATCTCTAGCCCCTTTGGAGCTTAAACTCAACGGCTTAAACTCAATGGAAACATTCGGTCACAATAACTCAATGTCGGATCTTTACCAAGGACTTGAGAAAAAGCTTCTTTTTCCGGGATGAGCTGGAGTTTTTACAAGATACTTCACTAATTGGTCATTTAAAGTGATAGAGATGACGCGTTTTTAGAAAAAGTTATAAGATTCTTTTATTACATCTTAACGACCAACCAAATCAAATAAGAGCTTGTAAAAACTCCAGCTTGTCCCCTTTTTCCTGGTCTATCTATGTTTGGCAATTTTAAAGAAAGTTCTGAAGATAAATTATCGAAGCGCCAGTTAGGGTTCCCTTAACCTATAAACACAAAACCTCAGGAAAATATTTTCAAAACAAACCCAGAATGGAAATAAGTAGAATCACCTTCGGAACATTTTCCAGAACTCTTTGCATCGTTATCAACATCACGAGTAGAGAACCGCATTCCATTGTGAGACAGCCATGCCGCATGTGCTCTCCCTGCAATCGCTACACCTGATGTCAACTTGTACCCAGTTCCCTCATCACCCACTGCAAACCCTAAAAACTGAGCGTACACTTCCATCCCATCGAACCCTTTCCCATACAATAGAAGCTCTGTCTTAGGTGACCTGGTGCTCAACAAATGAATCAAATCATTCCCCAACCAAAAAACTCCTTCCAAATTCCCGAAACCTCTCTTATACGTTTCCCAATCTTGATTGAAATCGACGGAGCCGTCAAACCGCCTTTGGAACACGATCCAACCACCGCCATGGTTCTCCATATCACAAGAAACCTGCAACACAGGGCTTCCTTCGATGCCGATGCGGTAGATACCACTTTTCACGTAACCATGGCGATGCCAAGCCAAACAATCTTTCTCGACCTTTGTGTCGAGCTGGTAAACCTCGCTTCTATTATCTGGCCTCATTTTGGAGACAGTATCTTCCGTATAATGAAGAAAGAGCGAACATAGGATTCCATTGTTTTGGTCTGTTGTTTGAATCAAGTACGATTCCCATTGTTGTCCAATCAGCAGACATTCTGTAGTACTGGACACATTATGTTGATGGTTCGGTACCAGACCTTCCAACGCGGCTTTCTCTTTGACTTTAACGAAACGACTTTCTTCGGTTGTCGCCCACATGTGTTTACATAACAATGCTAAAATTACCAAAAATGTAAGCATTTTCATCGTCATCTTTCACCGCCAAATCTCTCGGCTGCATTCTACGAAGGACGTGTCTTATTTGATTTCAATTTCAATTTTTTTTTCAGATATGAAGTTTTTTAAACGTCAGGATGGCAGTTTTTGAATATCTTTCGATTTTTCGCACATAAGGCTGAAGTGGTTTTATTTCCTTGCTTTGTTTAATTTTTTATAAGCTGGATGTGAAATTTGGGCAAATGAATCGAATTGATTGAGTTAAATCATTCATTTTTAATCGCTAGTCTACTCAAAACAGCTGGATTCTGACATTGTAAATGAAATTTAAGTAAATTAATTATTTTTACTGGCACCTTCCCTTTAAAAAAATATCAATAGCTTTCTATATTTTCACCCGATTTTATCTGATTGGAAGTCCATTTTGAAAGTCCATTTGGCGGAGCTCACAAGACTTGTTGCTAGAGGAACATCATTTATTCTTTTCTCAAGGGATCGTACTATAATGGTGTCCCTACAGACAGATGACGTAAATCTATTCACAAAAAAATCATCAACATCAGTAAATTGATGTAAAGTATTTTGGGACAAAATTCTAAGAATTATTCGTTTCAGAACGGGTGTTTATTTAAGGGGGCGTTCATTAAACATTTTTAACCAAGGTTGATTCAATAAAGTGAATAGAAAAATTAGTTTAAATACTGAATGAATACAATCATCACATTATATAAGATTTCCTTCCAGCTACTTGTTTAAATTGCCCCCTTCAAGAGAGGAGGCATTTATTCGAAGAGGGGTGTTTATTTGAGGATGCGTTTATTGTAAGATCTTCCTTTAATGAAGGCGTTTATCTTGAGAGTGCGTTTAAAAGAAAGGGGCTTTTATTCGAAGTAATACGGTTTATCAGTACCAATACTTCCCCCATCATAAGGACCCGGTCATAACCCTACCCATCGTCCCCAGTAAAAAATATAACATAAAATTTCTTGATTTGAACAACACGCTAAACTCTTGTCTAATTATGATTCTTGAAATCCCCACAATTAAAAAAAAAACATAATACCTCCATTCAATTGGTATTTTGATACCCACTGGCTAAAAATCTCTCCTGGTCAACCGTTCCGTAGCCTGTCAGCTCCGAACGCCAATTGGCGATTTTTGTTATTTTGAAAAATTTAGCCGCGCGTCGGCCTTTAACAGAATTCTGTGTCTCGATAGTACCAATCAAGTGAGCTTTTTTTAAAAAGCTTTAGCCGAAAGAGTTTACATGCTAAGAATAGAAGAACACTAATCTACCGCAGAGGGAAAAAAAAGATTGACGAGAAACAGACACGTGACAAGCCACCAGTACAGGCTGAAACTATCCTTAAGGGCTCTGACCATACTGAATTTTTAATATTTGCCACTTACAAAATATAAATTTATACTTGATGTAGCACACAAAATTGTGGCATGTTATACATATTCTGTTAGGCCAATTATCTGCGAGTCTGAAAATTTAAGAATCGCAATGAAAAAATTTGATGAAGAAGAAAATGAAACTTTTGCGAAGAAGAGTATTTCAACTTTGAAGAGCTTATTTTCGGCGAAGAAAAAACATTTTGAATTTCTAGATGGTGTATCTTTTACCGAACTAAAATATTTGTTCGAAAAAATTTTCTAAAAGCTTATTTGCTTCAAAATCTTGAAAATAGTGCTTTTTGACCAATTTTCCACCCTAATTTTTCATAGAAAAACAACCATAACTTTTGATGCATTAATTTAGAAAATTTTTCCGAAAAATTTAAAACAGTTCAATTCTTTTCGGACAGTTTGAAAAAACTTCGAAACAAAAAGGTTAATTACCCATAAAACTTAGCACTTTTTATAAAAGAAGGTGATGCAACATATTATTAACGTCTTTTTAAAGTTCATAACGTCATTTTTGCAATTAAATTCTTAAGAGCCATTTTTTTTAAGAGTCTTCAGGGTGTGATACCTCATCCTCTTGGATTTTGATGAAATTTTGACCAAATGACCCATCACACAAGAAAATAAGACCCTGAAAATTTCACCTTGATATCTCAAGTAGTTTTGAAGATACAGCGTCTCAAAGATAGGCTACTAAGCGAAAATTGACCCCTAAAAATCATGAACTCTGGTGGGAGCAGATTTTGAAAGCCAATGAATTTTTATTCAAGTACATTAGAAAGCTGATTTACAGTGGATTTCAAGAACTTTTTGTAGGGAATCAGAAAAAATCAAATTGAGTCTCCAAAATTTTCCCCAAAAATCTCTAGCACCTCCTGTAGAGGGCTTCAAACTTTGTGTAATCTGGGTTTGGAAGCACTTTTAGCTGTCTGCTGGTGGTCCTTGAGACTTTTTTGAAGCAAACTTTTGACCTGGAGTGGTTTACTGGTGGGTTTTGGCCACAAAAATAACATTTTCAGGATTTCTATTTTTGCGTAACCGTCAAAAATGGCCGAAAAAATTGCTATTTTGGCTGATCTGGAGCAAAATTCAAGATGGCGTATCTTTTTTAACCTTCTACAATTTTTTTTGAAACTTTCAGTAATGCTTCCTTAGTAGGTCTAGTTTATAACCTCAAAAAATCTCAGTGGGGCCTTGAAGTCTCTTAAAGATATGATCGATTGAAAATTTGCTTAATTTCGTTGTTTTTTCCCTCCTAAAATGCTAAATCAGGCCCACTTAAGGGCTCTAAAGGTAAATTTTTGTCAAAAAATTGGTTGATCTTCTCTAGCCAACTAATCATTGGCATTAAGGGAACAACTGTAAAAAAATTCAGGTCATTTCCATCAACAGATGACATTTTATGACTGTTTCTTTATTTTTAAGTATAGAATATGTAAAAAAATGAGACTGACATCTGGCCTTTCCTACCATTCCAGGGCCTAAATTTTCAGGAAAAGCCTCAACCTTTCACAGTTTGGTGAATATTATTCCTAAATATAAGCAGGTTACTTCAACTAAATGGGTTTAACAGTACTTAATTCCTATTCAAAAACTTTTTAGACTCATTCAGAAATCCTACTTTGACAATAATTTGCGCTTTACCGCAAAATTTCTAAGTCCAAGTGTCGTGATTAACTTTAGACTGTCCAATATCTCTATATTTGTGTACACTGACAGCCTTACTTGTTGATTCTTAAATAACTAAGCAACATTACTAGGGTGATATTTTATGAGATACTGCAAACAATGATGTTTAAATCTTCTGGACAAGAAATATTGGACAGTCTAAAGTTAATCACGACACTTGGACTTAGAAATTTTGCGGTAAAGCGCAAATTATTGTCAAAGTAGGATTTCTGAATGAGTCTAAAAAGTTTTTGAATAGGAATTAAGTACTGTTAAACCCATTTAGTTGAAGCAACCTGCTTATATTTAAGATGAATATTCACCAAACTGTGAAAGGTTGAGGCTTTTCCTGAAAATATAGGCCCTGGAATGGTAGGAAAGGCCAGATGTCAGTCTCATTTTTTTACATTATTCTATACTTAAAAATAAAGAAACAGTCATAAAATGTCATCTGTTAATGGAAATGACCTGAATTTTTTTACAGTTGTTCCCTTAATGCCAATGATTAGTTGGCTAGAGAAGATCAACCAATATTTTGACAAGAATTTACCTTTAGAGCCCTTAAGTGGGCCTGATTTAGCATTTTAGGAGGGAAAAAACAACGAAGTTAAGCAAATTTTCAATCGATCATATCTTTAAGAGACTTCAAGGCCCCACTGAGATTTTTTGAGGTTATAAACTAGACCTACTAAGGAAGCATTACTGAAAGTTTCAAAAAAATTTGTAGAAGGTTAAAAAAGATACGCCATCTTGAATTTTGCTCCAGATCAGCCAAAATAGCAATTTTTTCGGCCATTTTTGACGGTTACGCAAAAATAGAAATCCTGAAAATGTTATTTTTGTGGCCAAAACCCACCAGTAAACCACTCCAGGTCAAAAGTTTGCTTCAAAAAAGTCTCAAGGACCATCAGCAGACAGCTAAAGTGCTTCCAAACCCAGATTACACAAAGTTTGAAGCCCTCTACAGGAGGTGCTAGAGATTTTGGGGAAAATTTTGGAGACTCAATTTGATTTTTTCTGATTCCCTACAAAAAGTTCTTGAAATCCACTGTAAATCAGCTTTCTAATGTACTTGAATAAAAATTCATTGGCTTTCAAAATCTGCTCCCCACCAGAGTCAATGATTTTTAGGGGTCAATTTTCGCTTAGTAGCCTATCTTTGAGACGCTGTATCTTCAAAACTACTTGAGATATCAAGGTGAAATTTTCAGGGTCTTATTTTCTTGTGTGACGGATCATTTGGTCAAAATTTCATCAAAATCTAAGAGGGTGAGGTATCACACTTTCTTTATTCTGAAGATTTTTAAAAAAAATGGCTCTTAATTACTCTGAAGGGATTTGATTAAAAGGCAATTTATTAAGGCAATTCTTTGCTAAAAGTATTAAAGAACCTAAAAAGTAACTTTAATGTTCAAATACTAAAATCAATTTTCCGACTATGGTCAGAGCCCTTAATTGTGTGTTGAAGTTTTTCAAATTCGCCAAAATTAGATCAAACAAAATTTAGTTCCCTTAATGTATTACAAACTGTTTAGTACAGGCTATTATGAAACAGTGACAATTTTTTTCTAATCACAGATGTAGCATCAATACAACTCAAGAACTGATGCAACCCTCCATCACAAGTTTGCAAGCAATGTTAAATTCAATGAATATTGTTGGATTTAATGATGACAGGAGCGTGGAGGTAAACAAAAAATATACCTTTGCATATGCTTATGATTTTCATTGTGCTCTTAAATCTTTCAAAAATTTACCACGCAGGATATTCTTTTTTAAATTCATTTTTGAGTAACTTGCTCCTTTTTCTCACTCTCAAACGGTTAGTAAGATGTCAAAAGATGTCTAAATATAATTATTTTTAATTTATAGAAGTGTATTTCTCAGGTCTATTGACCTCTATGAAACAATCTTACATCTTTACAATTTATAGATCTTATCCATCCTTCGTTTGTCAATTCTAGTTTAAAGTAAAGTGAATTCGTTTGGTATCCTCTAATGCCGTCATTACGTCATTATGCCATTATGTTGCTCTAAATAGTGTCGCACACGGAGATTTAGGTGTAGAGCTCCCTGGATATTTCACCAGACAGTTTAACTAAATCCCGAGGCGCAGTGTACCCTGAAAGAGTACAATTTAAGAAGATAGTAACTGGACGATAGTAACTTCGATCGAATGAATTTTATATTTACATGAAAGTGATCACTAACGTATATACTGGTTCTATTAAATTTTCCGTCTTAATATTTCAATAACTCCAAATAACTGTTCTCAACTTCAGTTGAGCTAGAATCTGAGAATGTCTGTGTGTCTGTGTGTGTGTGTGTCTGTCACCAAAACTTTGGGGCAGGCTGGAAACTTCAAAAATGGTACGATTGGGCTGAAATTTTGCACACTTGATCCTTGGGCAAATCCCTGGGGGTGTTTTTTTCATTTTTTCAAAATTTAAATTTTTGGGGCCTGGGGGCGAGTTTTTCACTAAAACGAGGCTAAAACTTTGGGGCAGGCTGGAGACTTCAAAAATGGTCCCATTTGGCTGAAATTTTGCACACTTGATCCTTGGGCAAATCCCTGGGGTGTTTTTTTCATTTTTTTAAAATTTTAATTTTTGGGGCCTGGGGACGAGTTTTTCGCCAAAACGAGGCTAAAACTTTGGGGCAGGCTGGAGACTTCAAAAATGGTCCGATCGGGCTGAAATTTTGCACACTTGATCCTTGGGCAAATCCCTGGGGGTGTTTTTTTCATTTTTTCAAAATTTAAATTTTTGGGGCCTGGGGGCGAGTTTTTCGCTAAAACGAGGCTAAAACTTTGGGGCAGGCTGGAGACTTCAAAAATGGTCCGATTTGGCTGAAATTTTGCACACTTGATCCTTGGGCAAATCCCTGGGGGTGTTTTTTTCATTTTTTTTTAATTTTAATTTTTGGGGCCTGGGGACGGGTTTTTCGCCAAAACGAGGCTAAAACTTTGGGGCAAGCTGGAGACTTCAAAAATGGTCCGGTTGGGCTGAAATTTTGCACACTTGATCCTTGGGCAAATCCCTAGGGGTGTTTTTTTCATTTTTTCAAAATTTTAATTTTTGGGGCCTGGGGACGAGTTTTTCGCCATTTAAAACGAGGCTAAAACCCAAAATGCTATAATTTTTCTTAAGCCATTAAGTTTACAATTGGGCCTACGAATGATTTCAAAGATACTGAAGTTGAGCCAGTGCGGTTAGCACGTTCGACAGTTCCTTAATATAGTTGTCTAAAAAGTCGATAACACGATATCTCCAATTGATGTTATGGAAGGTTCCAGATCTAAATCAGTAACAAGTCTCTTTACTAATAGTACGGTTCGTAACTCTCTAGCTTTCCAGCATGTTTCGACTCTCCAGCACGCTTCCAACTCTCAGCACGCTCTCCGACTCCCAGTATGCTCTCCGACTCCCCAGTATGTTTCCGACTCCCATAATGATTTTGTGATTCCGGTATTTATAGTTTTTAGTTCTATGAGTATTTAGAGGACTGGATTTAGAGCCTGGGATCAATAGTCACGTTGGTTTAGTTGTCCGCGTCCATTCATTTGGTTGGGATTGCTTCCTCGATCCCAGCTCATAAATCTTTCAGTGTTGTGCGTAGATTGATTCAGTCTCTTGGTTTTGTTCTCGATTATCTCAGTGTGTCAGTGGTATGTAAGATATTAGTCACGCTTGGGCTAACGGGGTTGCAGTCCGTTTTCCTCGATGATCTTCATGCGTAAATCTATTCAACGTGAATATGGTATATGATGATTTTCCATTGACTGAATGCTGGTAGCTAGAGAAGGTCTTTTCATGGTCTATTCCTGCGTAAGCACGTTGGACTTGAATGGATAATGTAGATTGTTTATTTTGGGATGAGTGATGTTTTCTCAAAATATCTCTACTGTCACACCTCCATATAATGATAAGTGACGTCCTCGTCACTAAAGTATTTATTTCAAGTATAAAAACGATTCTCATACCATGTGCGCCTTTTCAACATCCATTCCCATATGTATATAAAAGTCACTAGTATATGCTAGCTTACCAGTGTCTCGTCAATACACATCAAAATGAATGTCTGGTATATGAACATCATTTCGTATTCTTAACAATTCGCTTGGGTACCCTTTCCAATTTTGACAGTCTCTATTATTCTTCATGTATTTTTCGGCCTTCTCTATTATTTATCATATTTGATGCGTATCGTGAATTAGTTCGTAATACAACGCCACGTTCATCGAAATGATGTTTATCGTGAATTAGTTCGTAAAAATACGCCACGTTCGTCGAAACGAAGTTTATCGTGAATTAGTTCGTAATAAAACGCCACGTTCATCGAAACGATGTTTATCGTGAATTAGTTCGTAAAAATACGCCACGTGCATCATTGTGTTATCATCGAATTCGCTATTGTTTACCCAATTAACTAACCAGTTTCCAACTTTAAATTTAATTTCACAAAATTTTAGCTTCTTTAAAAATTATTTCCAATTCTCAGTAAAATTCAAAAAAAAAACAATTAAAAATCCTTAAATTACTCCACAACTTACGAAAAAATAATTACTAATAACGAAAACTCGAGTTCCTAAAATGCCAAATCTAAATATCAAATTTTACGTACAATATGTCAGAAGAGAAGAAGTTTAGTTCATTTTTCTTCTCTTCTTTAAAAAATTCAAACATTTATATCAAATTTCACATTAGTTACAATTAAATACTCATAATTCCTTTTTCACAGTAACTTCCAGTAGTAAAACAAAACAAAACTCCTCAAAAAAACTTTTTACCTACATAGTTATATATACAAAGTTTTTCCTTTCTTTCATTATTCATGTAGGGTTCGAATTCGACATTTAGCATTCAATCTCTGGTATTCGGTTGTACCATTGGATTTTGATGTATTATGCATGATACCAAGGATCATTCTTTCGGAATTAGATATGTATTGGTTTAGAATCCTTGGTACCGGAAATTCGATAACCACAATATGTTTTGTTCGCTCTGATAACACTTTTCCAGTTCGAACATGCAAAATGGTTGGTATCTTGACAAATTTACTTGTGAGATTTCCATTTGGTAAATATTCTTCGTCTGATGGATTCTTGATCAAAGTGAGAACGTACAGGGTCGCAACCGTCAATGCAGTAATAGCGGCTATAACTGCTAGGATACTCCAAAATCTGGGTGTTTCTTTTCGTTTGTTATTCGCAAAGAATCTCTTTCTCCTGCTCCCACTGGTTATGGTTTGTTCTGAAAAGTTGATGATAGCCTTCTCCGAGCTCAAAATATTCATTCCAATGATTACATCTTCTTCAATGTTTGGGACAACCATAAATTCCTGGGTTTTCAATGACAGTGGGTCTGCTATGCTAGCTGGTATGATTGCACTTCCAGCAGTCTCAAGGATACCTCCAGTAACTGATGCTAATACAGTCCCTTCATTGTGGGTCAGGAATGGAGCGATTTCAGCCTTATCCCAAATTCTTTTGTTCAATAAGGAATGACTAGAACTAGTGTCCACCAGAGCAATAAAGGTCTTTGTTTCTCCTTCTATGGATAAATAGACTTCTGTCTTGATGCCATGTTTTTGCTCTTCTTGGTCAGTTGATCGGCAATATATTGCCAGTACATGTCCATGTAGTCGTTTGGTCTTATGGACGTGGCTTCTTTTCTTTCCAGTATGAACGTACGTGAAGAGACCCCTCGTAGCAGGTTCTTCTGTTACTGTTTCGAATGTTTTCCCATCATTAGGTGTTTTAAAGCGATGTCTTTGATGATGACGGTGGTGACGTCGTTCCCTATGCATTTCTTTATGGGAATGTTCTTCGTCTTTTTCTAACCGTTGCTGGGCTGGTGAGAATTCCATTTTGGTATTTTTCTTGAAAAGTTTTATTATGGAGCCTCGGTTCAGGTATACAAAAGCTCCAATTAAAGCTAGAAGGACGACCCATTTAATAGTTCCACCGATTCCACCAAAGATGTTGAGGATACTTCCTATTCCTTTCCCAGCAGATTCCACTGCATCGCCAGTAGAAGTGATGATATTACCTGCAGCTGAACCAAGGGAAGTAACAATCTTTTCATCCAAGTTACCAACTCCAGTTAGGACACCTTGTATTCCACTTCCTAAAGCTCCAATGATTTGGCTTGTTCCTCCTGCAGCGGCTTCTAAAGCTCCTCCAAGTCCAACTCCAATACCAGTGAGAAGGTCGCCATTTCCACGTTCTATCTGTAGTTGTTTTACTTCTTCCATAGCATCATGAATTTCGGAGAAGATGTTTAGCATGGAGTATGGTGCCAGGTGTTGAGGTGGTTTTTGAATCATTCTTTCATCGAATCCTCTAATCTTTTGCAACTTCACAAAACTGGATCCATGGAATTGCTTCTTTGTTTTTGTCTTGGTTACTTCCCCTTCTTGGTCTATCACATCATATGAGCCTTCGTTGTTTTGTAAATACGTAATAGGGGGTCTGGCTGAGCAGTTGATTTTGTGAGATTTTTCTACTACTTGTCGATCCATAATTCGTAAAAATTTAACTTGGTTATGATAGGGTGCTTTTACTGGAATATCGAAGTAACATGAATTTCCTACTCTTCGATTGGTGATCAGACGGTAGTTGGAAATTTTCAAACAGCGATGTACTTGAAGGGCTTCTCCGACTATGTGGACGGTGACTCCACTTTCTTGGTGAATCCATCGGGCTGCAGTTGTAGGAAAAACTGCTATCATCCATCGTTGAATTCTCGACACTTCCTGTTGTATGAAACAAAGTCTTTCCCATTCTTGAATAATGTCCAATTTCTGGTTAATAAGGGTACGCACAATATGAGCTTGTAGGATAGGTCCAAGAGTGTCGGATACCATTCGTTTGGAATATGCAGTCACCATGTCTTTAAGGGCTTCGAACATGTTTCCTTTCATCACTGGGTCCTTTAGTAATAGACCGTTATCAAGCAAAAGAGTAGTTTTGCTTTCGCCATATTCATTTTGGATGCTTCCACCAACTTTGAGAGAAGGAATTAGAACATGACTCTCCATTTGCTTTACTTCATGTTTTCCTAGTGAATGCCAATCGATTGCTGGATGATGTGGGTCATTCCAAACTAGAGCACTTTTTGGTGCATCTTTCATGGTACAAGAGCCGTATGATTGTCCTTTTGGAATTTCGCTTGGGCATTTGCTGTTGGTTAAGTGTTGTTCAATGTATTTTTCTTTACCAACGACTTGAGCATCGAAGGTTCTAAGGGTCAATTCCTTGATTTTTAACGTTGTCTTCTTCCAATACTTGCATTTAGCCACTTTTCCATCAGGGTGTGTACTGACAAAACGATGTCCACTTTTTCTTTCAAGAGGGTTTCCATTGTATGTTTTCGTATTGAATGCTTGGATACAATCAGATGGACTGATAAAGATTTCCTCCGAATTAGACGTCTCCTTTTTGGAGGAAACTTTTCTGCTCCAGGCAACTCTTGGTTTCCAATCGCAAATTGTGGTGGTTTTGTATAACGTGCAGTAATGGATGTTAAAGTGAGTGATGTTCGGCGAATACTTAAAGACTTCCATTTCTTTCGTTATAAGCTCTGATTTTTTTGTCATAGAATGAGTACATGTCGATATTTTTGGGAATTCGTATATTCCTAGTGGAGTAGTGGTGGTGCAATCGTAGAGATTTCCCAGTCTTGATCCAAATATTATTGGCATGAACATAAGGACCAGAAATAATGACCATTTCAGCGAAGTGGGCTGGCTTCTTCTGTATGAGATGGTGTTAATCGATAGATTGGGGTCTAGGAATCTCTTGACCAACTCCGCGTTTAAGTTCTCTTCAGGTTCCCAGGTGTTTTCGTCGTGAGAATATCCTTGCCATTTTATTAAGAAGTATCTTTTGTTTCTCTTGAGCTTCATTTTCAAGATTTCCTCCACCATGTAGATCGGTTCATCTGCTTCCATTTCTTGAGAAGTTTCAAAAGTTTGGTCTGGATCAGGTTGGGTTTCATCTTCTACAACAGTGTCATTAATCTCTTTTGGTCCAGTCTGCTCTTGATTTTGATTTCCAGATGTGGATGAGTCTGTCTCTTCGTGTTCTGATTCTTCATTCTCTTCAGATACGTCACTCAAGTCATCAGAGGAATCATCGTTATTAGCACGAAAGTTTGGATCATTAAATGGCTTCATTCGGTTGACATGGACCACAGTCGTTGGTTTTCTTTTATTGAGGGGGTCATTCAGCTCATAATTTACTTCGGATATCTTTTTCGTGACTCGATACGGACCAATCCACTTTGCCATCAATTTTGGACTCAGGCCCTTATAACGTTTTTTTATTGTGTAGCCAGACCTTATCTCCGACTTTGAACTGAGTGTTAGTGGCCCCTCTGTCGTAGTAGTACTTGTCTCGTCGTTGGGCTTTTCGTAGGTTCACTTGTGCTAGCTTCTGAGCAGTACGCACTTGATCAACTATCTTTTCACGATGATCCTCAATTAACGGTGTTAATTTTCGTCCAGGATTGAACTGTAGGTCACTTGGTAGCGTAGCTTCTCTTCCAAACATTAAGTAGTATGGCGAATCCTGTCTGGATGCATTGATACTTGTACGGTAAGCGAAGAGTACTGAGGGAAGATACTGGTCCCAATCATTCTGTCTTGAAGCAACAAAGTGGGAAATGCCTTTAACAATGGTTCCATTAAGTCTTTCTACAATGCCATTAGATTGAGGATGGTATGGCGTGGTGCTAATCTGTTTGATATTCAACATCGCACAAACTTCTGCCATCAAATGAGACAAAAAAATGGTACCTTGATCAGTGACAAAGTATCTTGGAACGCCAAAGCGAAATATGATGCAGTAACAATTCAGCAATGACGTGTGCTTCGGTCGAGGCAGTCGCGAATGCCTCAGGCCCAGAGGTGAGTCGTTCAATAAAAACCACTACGTATCTGTTCCCAGCGTCTGTTCTTAGGAAAGGTCCAACTACATCACAGTGAAGTGCCCTCCAGGGTTCTCCAGTTGCTATAGGTAGTAGTGGTGCTTTCTTTGATGGTGTTCCTTTATCCTGTTGGCATATAATGCAGGTGTTGACCCAGGTTTGGATATCAGTCAACATCCCTGGCCAAAAATACCGTCTTCTGGTTTTGTCGGCGGTCTTTGCAAAGCCAAAGTGTGCTGCGTTAGGTTCATCGTGATTGTACCTCATGATAGTTGCGCGGAACTTCTTTGGGATTACCAATTGTTTCCATACACCTTCGGGTGTAGTGGTCTTTGGGCTATAGATGTGGTAAAGAACTCCTCCATCCATGAGATAGTTGTCAATGTCTCTCAGAACAGTATCTTTTTGCTTGCCTTCAGGTAGAGTCTTTTTTTGCAGATATTCCATTTTTGCTTTCAAATCAGGATCTGCAATTTGGTGTCGTTGAATTTCGTCTTTGTCGAAGGTGTTTTTCGTAATAGCAGCGAAGAAGAGGTTGTTGGCTGCTTCTGATGGACTTTGAAATGTTTCCTCATCATTGATATTTGAAGGACCGTCTTCAGCCTCTCTGGTTGTATGATCAAAGGAGTTTATTTCTTCGTTCATTCTTTCCGGAATATCTATTGGTTCGTTTGGTCTTCTCTTTTCCCAATCAATGGTTTGTTTTTTCTTTTTGGATACTTTTGGTTTAGTTTGGGCTTCTGCTTGTAGCTGATCCCATGGAATTCTTGACAAACCGTCTGCGTTCCCGTTTGCTTTTCCCGGTCTATACTCGATGATAAAATCATAAGCTTGTAGATATAGACTCCAGCGACATAATTTACCAGTGCTGTCCTTTGTGCTCAGGATGTAGTTCAGTGGCTTATGGTCTGTGAGAATTGTGAATTGCCTACCATGAAGGTATGGGTGAAGTTTCTTTACGGCAGTCACGATTGCTAAAGCTTCTCGCTCGATAACAGATAGTCTTTGTTCTGCTTCATCCAAACGACGTCCTCCGTAGATCACGGCCTTTTCTAGCTTGTCATACCTTTGGCTTAAGGTCCAGCCGATTCCAGTATTAGACGCATCGGTTTGTAGGTAGAATCTCTTTGTAAAATCTGGTAGAGCAACCACAGGTTCGGACGTGAGAGTATGTTTCAGTTCCTCAAATACCTGTTGACAGGTGTCATCCCAATTGAATTTTACTCCTAATTTCGTCAGGTTGTATAAAGGTGATGCCAAGTTACTGAATCCCTTCACAAATCTTCTTTGTAAGTTGTCTTCTGGGCCAGTTACTCTTCTATCAGTTTGACTTGTCTCTTGGATTGGTGCAATTGTTGTTATCTTTGTTAGGGTGCCCAGAAGAGAACCGGCAGGAATTTTTACGGGATTCTCATTGAAACTTGTAACTTTCAAGGTAACTCTTCCACTGCTTCCCCGAAAAATTGCCGGAGTTATGTTCAAGGATGTTTGTTGTTTCAGTTCCTCTGATGGTTCGAAGAGATAATCGTCTCCGGATGAAAAATCATATTTGAATTGCCAAATCGTCTCGCAAAGTGGTAAAATGTTCTTCTTCTTTCTTGAAAATAGTTCAGTCGTGGGCTTGCGTTTAGACATTGAACGTAAAGGTATCGCCTCGAGGTGTTCTTTTGGTACCGGAAGTGATGGTTTATCAATTTCGAGAGTTAAACTTTGTTCCTTGTAATTGATCGTTCCATTGTTTTCAGTAAGAAAGTTATGTCCCACCACTATGCTGTGGCTCAAGCCTTCAACGATGTATAAATTGGTCATATACTTTTCCTTTTCGATTTCCAAGGGTATAAATATGGACCCTTGTATTGCTAGTTCTTCTTGGTTGGCGGTTACGACATTAGGAAGATTAGTTGTTGAGGGTGAGATTGTTGTTAAGCTCTTGATTTCATCCCAAAAATCTCGACTGATAGCTGTTATGGCAGCTCCACTGTCTATCAGAAATTGACAGTCTAATCCAAATATTTTACCCCAAATTCGGACTGAGGTAGGACTTTCCTGGATGAAGTGACTTTTAACTTTCGTCATCTTTTGTACAAGGACATTTTAGAGTTTTGTGATTTCCATCGACTGTTGTTGTGTCCTTTTCATAAAACTGTTCCTTTTGAATGGGGATTAGTTTGATGCCAAATAATGCTTCATTACTGTCTGTTGTTGATGTTCCCTCGACCGTCTGGACGTGAATGTTCTTCGATGTGGACTGAACTTCATTTTCGTCTTGTAAAGATGCATTAATGTCAATTAAGTTTTCAACTTCGTTGGTCTCACTGCTCTTTGCTGCAAAGTCAGATTCTTCTTCATCATCGTATGTTGTGTCAAAGTTGGCCTCTTTTCTATCTTGATTGTCTTCAAATGATACTTTGAGTCCGTCTGGTTCGAGGTTTCTGCTTTGAACATCATCTTCTTCTTTCTTTTTGTCTCCAGAGCGAAGGTAAGGGGTGTCGGATTGGGAGGAATAACTGGGAGGGGGAGAGCGTAGAGTATATTCTATTTCAACATCAGAGTCGCCACTGTCACTACAAAGTTCAAGCTCTTCATATTTGACAGGCTCCTCAGGTTCCATTTCATACCAAGGATATGGGGGATCTGGAAAGTTGGGTTGGGAATTAGCCTTTAAATCGCTTTCACTCGACGATTGATGGATCATACAGTTGAAAGTGTTCCTTTTAGTCGTATATGCATTGTTGTTGCCATCTCTTTTCGTGGAATGGTTCTGTTGAGTTTCTTGTTGATTTGTTGCCGAAGCTGGAGGGCCTTGTGGTCTTGACACAAAACGCCTACCGTCGTTGAATGGAATTCGTGGGTCCCTTCCACGTCCACCAATATTGTTCTGTTGTCCTCCATGATTGCCATCTCCTGGATAGTTGTTGCCTTGGTAGTTGTAATGTCCATAATAATTCGTATTTCCATCGTATCTGTTACTGTAACCACCGTAGCTACCTCGACGATTGTTGTTGTACCTGCCACGACCTCGAGCTTCGCGACAAACTCTCGAGGTATGGCCGACACGTTGGCAAGTGTAACATATTGGTTGACCATCGGCAGAGCGCATGTATCGACTATTGAATCCAATACTTTTGTCCCTTAGGGGCCTTCCGTTACCCTGTTCAAGTAAACGAACTTCATTCCGTAATCTGTTGATTTCTCGGGAAGAATCTGTTGTCGACGCCAAATTTGTTTGACCAAAAGCATTCAACTGTTGGGGTTGCGCAGCTGTTAGTTGTAATTTTTCCTCCAACATCTCTGACATTTTTCTTTCTAATTCCTTTTCGAAATTTTGGTTGCTATTCGAAGCCTGGTTCGGTTGAACAGAACACGCTTGTCCACTTGATAATTTTGCATGTATTTCTTTTATCATTTTATTCGAGTCTTTCGTTGAGGTTGTTATTGGGTCTTTCAACGTAACGTAAGGTACCGCCTCCTCAAAGGTTTTGAATTCTTTGAGTATGACATCTGTGCGAAGGGGTTCATCTAAACCACTGAGCAGGGCCTCCAACTTTTGTTCGGAAAATTGAAAGGCAATTGTCTCTAGCTTGAAAATATAGTCGCCGAGAGAAGTAAAACTAGATCGTTTCAAAGCTGCCAGTTGAGCTTTTCTGGAGCATCTCGTTTGCATTGATGAGAATCTTGCAATCATTGCTGCTTTCAACTTTTCATAGGACTTCTTTGTATCGGCAGGGAGTTGCATGTAGAAGAAACCCGCACTTCTCTCGAATGTAATTGGTAAGATCTTCAAGATTCTGTCGTCACTCCAATCGTTGCATAAAGCAAGCCTTTCAAAATGTTCGAAGAAGGACATGATGTTGTCAGTGTCCTCACCTGTGAAAACAGGTAGGTCCTTCTTTCCTACCGTGAATGTACTGTTGTGCCTGTCGTCCTTTGATCTGGCTTCTCCTCTGTTGTTGTCAACTCGATTCTGTCTGATGTCATCCATCCGATTTCCTCTTCCGCTGGCATTACTGCGATATCCTCCTTCACTATTGTAAGTGTTCAGTTCCTCATATGTATGGTCGTCGCTCGTCGATGAATCAAGTATGTCTCGATGATTAGATCGTATTTGAGGATGGCGCAAAGGGGTTCCTGCGTCAATCGGATCTGGGGTTTCTTCTGGGAAGGATCTTCGTCTCCTCGGTCTCCGGATTTGAAAATTCGATGCCATCATGAATAATTCAGGTACGAAAGTAAGAAAGTTCTAACTTACAGTTTTGGATCCACTCTCTTCTTTTTGCTTTGAATAATTGACAAGCGATAAAAATAGATACCATTGGATGGTGTAAATGCAAGTTCCAAAATCAATAATTCAACAAGTAAAGAAGAAACATTCAACCATGCAAATCAAAATAAAATTCAAAATGCAAAGTCACTTTAAGTTAACCATGTAACAGTTTTCAATAATTCAAAACGTACAACGAGATAAAATAAATGGTCCAACAACTTCAATGAAATGTAAAATGAAAATCGAAATAAATCCACTACACACTGGTAAAATAAAGCAACGCTTGGTGTAAATGTATTGTACTGTGAATGTAATGTAGCACTCTTGAGAAATCCAACTTGAGTTCTAAGGTAGAACCTCCAATGTCGCACACGGAGATTTAAGTGTGGGACTCCCTGGATATTTCACCAGACAGTTTAACTAAATCCCGAGGCGCAGTGTACCCTGAAAGAGTACAATTTAAGAAGATAGTAACTGGACGATAGTAACTTCGATCGAATGAATTTTATATTTACATGAAAGTGATCACTAACGTATATACTGGTTCTATTAAATTTTCCGTCTTAATATTTCAATAACTCCAAATAACTGTTCCTTAATATAGTTGTCTAAAAAGTCGATAACACGATATCTCCAATTGATGTTATGGAAGGTTCCAGATCTAAATCAGTAACAAGTCTCTTTACTAATAGTACGGTTCGTAACTCTCTAGCTTTCCAGCATGTTTCGACTCTCCAGCACGCTTCCAACTCTCAGCACGCTCTCCGACTCCCAGTATGCTCTCCGACTCCCCAGTATGTTTCCGACTCCCATAATGATTTTGTGATTCCGGTATTTATAGTTTTTAGTTCTATGAGTATTTAGAGGACTGGATTTAGAGCCTGGGATCAATAGTCACGTTGGTTTAGTTGTCCGCGTCCATTCATGTGGTTGGGATTGCTTCCTCGATCCCAGCTCATAAATCTTTCAGTGTTGTGCGTAGATTGATTCAGTCTCTTGGTTTTGTTCTCGATTATCTCAGTGTGTCAGTGGTATGTAAGATATTAGTCACGCTTGGGCTAACGGGGTTGCAGTCCGTTTTCCTCGATGATCTTCATGCGTAAATCTATTCAACGTGAATATGGTATATGATGATTTTCCATTGACTGAATGCTGGTAGCTAGAGAAGGTCTTTTCATGGTCTATTCCTGCGTAAGCACGTTGGACTTGAATGGATAATGTAGATTGTTTATTTTGGGATGAGTGATGTTTTCTCAAAATATCTCTACTGTCACAATAGCCTTGGTTTAGTCTAAAATTACTTTATTTCTTGGAGGTATTTAAAGGTACGATTTCCGACCCCCTGCATTTAAGTCCCCCCTTGACTAGATTAGGCACCACCTGAAAATAGGTGTGTAAGACTATCCTTTTAGCAACAAGTCTGAAATTTAAAAAGCCTTACAAACGCTACTACCCCGCATGGGTCCTCTTGTACATGATTATTTACCATCTATCATTTTCAGGATGATGACTTTCTACCGAAAACAAGGCGACTTTTGTACGAAATGGACCTTCCTGTACATTATGTGTCACGCTGTGTGAGGACGGTTCCTTACACGCACCCTGATACCGCCAAGTAAGTCAGACTCTTTAGATGAGTTGAATATTGGGACCGAGCTAAACTGAAATTTGTTAAACTTGTTAAGAGTCAAAATCATCAAACAATAATTAAACGCAAAGCCTTTTGAGTTGAGTTGAAATTTATCTGGATAAAAGAGATTGTTTATTTTATCTTAGCTTAGTTTTTGGCCTTGACATTGTCACCTGGTGATATCTTTTATTTTTTCTAGATTGCAAGTCTTGGCTAAAGTTTTGTCATCCAAATATCTTCACCGGGAAATCAGGTAAATTGGAATTACTGCGCATTGTTTACGTGAAATTTTTGTCCACATTATAAATGATTTCAGTGAAATATTCAAAGAACTGTATCCATTGTTTCTGCTGTTTTCTTTCAGAGAAAAAGGTGGAGCATACGGCAGCGGAGCGAAGATTGGTGGCGGAATTTTCTCCTTCTTTTCTTACAGGTATATAAACACTAAGTTTTCATTTCAATTCGATTTGACGGTTATTCTTTAGTATTATTGGTGACTCTTCGGTTAACATATTGCACAAACTGTTCTTTTGCACACGACTGTTGTCTGGAAACTTCATTTTGTTCGCCGAAAGAATCGGAAGCGAACAAATTTCCTGAGTGATTTTATGTTAGTGCTGTTTTCATTATTTGTCAGGCCCTCAATCCCAGCAGGGGTCGGAAACCTTTTTAAAAACTACTTAACGACATTATTATTAAGATTAAATCGTTTAAAGGAATCTTACAAAGCAATAAAATGTTTAGAAAACTACCTCTCCCAATGTAGGTAGTTTTCTTCAGAGCCTACGTAATGAAAATACAAGAGTTATTATTGAAAACCATTTTTATTTGGGTATGATTTAAAATGGGTTTCAATAGAGAGAGGGAAGAAGTATTAAACAATAGACCTATAAAAGACATCGAGATCAACAGTTTATCTTTAAAAACATTATTACTTATTCAACTCGCAATCAATCTTGACCTTCTCGATAACAGATATTCTTTCCTTGACATCGGATAGCTAACATTTTGATTAGAAGGAAAAGGATAATTAAGTCAGCTCACAGACTTGGTCTACTCGTAAACAAGATACATTTACCACAATATGAACACCAATGCAACATTCAAGATCTAACACAACATCTAATGTAACAATCATTAACAGTTCTTCAACCGAATTCTGTATGTCAGTATTGGACGATATCGCAAATGCTCCAAGGAACCTTCGAAATACTCTAGTTGCAGTCTTTTCAAGTTTGAGTTTGGTATCTTTTATTTTAAACTCCATTGTGATTTGGGCGATCTACAAAACAAGAGTAGGGCGAACTCAATCCACCAAGCTCATTCTCATCGCTTCAATCATCGATCTAATCAGTTCGTTGCTTAGCAACACCACCATGTCTGTTTACATCTCTCTTAGTGATCGAATTTCTTGTGACGTCAAATTTGGCATGATGCTTTGTGTAATCTTCTTGGTGTTTGCTTTGTTTTTCACCATTGGTGTTATCGCGTTCGACCGGTTGATGCACGTCCTGTATCTCAACGATTATTCGGTAAAATACAACACTAGGCGGTTTCACATCACCTTGATATGCGCACTGGTACTAACCATCATACAGACTTATTTATGGGGCTCAGGTGTCAGAGTTTCGAGAGGAATGGGATCGAGATTAACAGCGCCCATCATCACAATCTCATACTTTTTCATACTCGGCATTTATTTCTTCTCACTCGCCAAGCTGCATCGAATCTCTCAGGAAAACATTTCCAATGAGAATAGAAATTTAACAAAAATGGCGGCTCTTTTCATCGTCATTTATTTTAGCTTGTACTCGCCCGTCGTCATTTTTCAGATGTTTATTTCTCGGGTATTCAACGCATTCGAACCGTGGCATATTAGCGTGTACACTTTTTTCACCTATTTGACACCTGCTGTGAATGGGATCTTCAACGCCATAGCATTTCTCATCAAGAGTCGACCCTGTAGACAATTCATCTCACAACAGGCGCGTGTATGCCTTCGGAATTTCAGACGTCCAGCAGTCGGCCCTGTACCTCAAAATTAGGGCCTTAAATTATTCGAACGGAGCCAACGAGATGTTTTAGAAGAAAAGTCTTCGAACTTTAGTAATGTTGGAGATAGAAAGGTTATTTCAATAAAATACACTTTCTCGTATATTTTAGTTTTTTTATAGAATTTCTTTTCATACAATACATTTCTTTAGGAAAGATTGATCAACCACTTTCAAGATTTGTTTTGTATTAAATCAAAGAAAGCTCCTTGAATTTAATTTAAAAACGTTGTGATAATTCCTTGATTTACAATGACTGAATCGCTAACCCTCTGCCAAAACAGCATACTTAATTTGAATTAAGGAGAGTATTTTATGCGACTTTGTGGAATTAAGGAGAGTATTTTATGCGACTTTGTGGACCAATGCTTCAGCTCGAATTACAGAAAGATTCGAATTGATAGAGATTCGAATTAGAAAGATAACATGATCTTGAAGGCACTCGCTGTTTATTATTTTTGGAGAAAAGACATTTACCTTTATTGTTCACTTTAGGGACCCGAACAGCGTTCGAACACTGGAGGCATTCGATCATGCAGTTGAATGGGCGAGTCAAGGCAAATTCAAAGACGAGGACATCGAGGAAGCTAAATTATCTGTTTTCTCTTCGGTACGTTTTAATCAGTCTACCGTGTCTTGCTTCTTAATCAACACCAACGAAGTGAAAAAACAGTGCCTTAAGGAAACTCAACTCTAGTCATAATTTTGGCAAGGAGCAAAATTTAAAAAAAATTTAAAGTATTTTGGCGATGAGGTAAATTTCTTTAATTTAGGCTAAATTTAATTCTGGCGAATCGAAGGGTCAAATTTGTTTTTTAGGCAAAAATTATGACTATTTTTGAAAAGTATAAAAAAATTAAATAATACTGGCGACAAAAATACAAATACACCTTTTCGACAGTAGCCGCCTATTGACGCGCGGGCACTTTTTTGTCCGCTTTATCCCACTTAAACCGTCCCAGTCCTTTTTTCGCACCAATAGACAAAAGAAAAATGCGTCAAAAAAGGATTGGGACGGTTTTAGTGGGATAAAGTGGACAAAAAAAATACCCACGCGACTATGGTCGAAAAGGTGTATTTTAAGGGGAAAATCCCAAAAATGCACTAACCTAAGCAGATTTTCCCTCGAGAAAAAAATTGAAAAAAATAGGGAATTCAAAAACTCTTTTCTATTGTTGTTACTTTTGTAAAGCTTAAATAATCTGTTTTGCAATTCGCAAAAGAGTATTTAACAATAAAAAGTTGATCACTAAAACACGAATCCTATGGATTAGGCAAATGGACCTTTTTTGGGCCACCATAAACGTCAATCTTTCACCTCTAACTTGTCAACGAAAATCTAAATTCTTCAACCACGTTTATAGATTGATAGCCCTGTATCTCCTGGCAACAGAGGGATGGCACTTTTCAATAACGGATTGTCCGATGAGTTGCGACAAACGCATCGCGATCGGTTGTTTGATGCTAGTCGTGATGACTTGGTGGACGTCTGTCAAAGGTTGGTTGGTTCGACAGTCTCTAATTCGACGTTTTACTATTCAATACGCTTCGTTATTCGATGAAACTGAAAGTCACCGTACGCTCCACGAAGGGTTTAAGATTTATCTGGCACCCAGATGCAGAAATTTTCATCCGACACGCTAAAGCTCTGAAGGTCGGGAAAATTTCAACATCTAGAATATTTAGATTAAGGAATGTTGCAAGACCGCGTCAAGGATCTGGTAACCCAGTCCTCGTTTTCGGGGATTGACGGGTTCAACCGAATATTTCAGTTTTACGTTTAAGTTGAAGCCGACTGGTGATGCGGCATATTAAAGGCCGACTCCGATCATTTCTCTCAGATGGGAAATTGGCCCGCTATTTTAGAGCTTTAGCGTGGGCGGGCACCAATCTGCCATCGAAATATCAGTTTTGACTGTTCTCTAATACACCTTTTCGACCGTAGCCGCCAATTGCCGCGCGGGCATTTTTTGTATCCGCTTTATCCCACTAAAACCGTTCCAGTTCTTTTTTCGCACCTACAGACAATAGAAAAATATGTCAAAAAAGGATTGGATCGAGTTTAGGGGGATAATTAAAAAATTAAGTGGCACACGCCTGACCGCGCGACTACGGTCGAAAAGATGTATTACTTAAGGGCTCTGACCATAGTCCAAAAATTGATTTTGGTATTTTAACATAAAAGTTATATTTCAGGTTCCTTAACTCTTTTAACAAAGAATTGCCTTTATAAATTGCTTTTTAATCGAATCCCTTAATAGTAATTAAGAATTTAATTGCAAAAATGACGTTATGAACTTTAAAAAGATGTTAATAATATGTTGCATCACCCTCTTTTACAAAAAGTGCTTAGTTTTAATGGGTAATTAACTTTTTTGTTCCAAAATTTCTTTACACTGTCCGCAAAGAATTGAACTATTTTAAATTTTGCGGAAAATTTTTCTAAAAAGATGTGTCAAAAGTTATGACTGTTTTTTTCAGCAAAATCCAGATGAAAAATTGATGAAAAACCACTATTTTGAAGATTTAGAGACAAAGAAGCATTTACAAAAATTTTCCGCAAAAAAATTTATTGTTCGGTAAAAGATACACCATCTACTGCGAAAAATTTTTCAAAATGTTTTTTCTTCGCCAAAACTAAGCTCTTCAAAGTTGAAATACTCTTCCTCGCAAAAATCTTCATTTTCTTTTTCATCAAATTTTTTCAATGCAATTTTTGAATTTTCAGATTCAGGAATAGTTTGTCTAACAGAAAATGTATAACATGCCATAGTTTTGTTGGTTACATCAGTCAGAAAACACATTTTAAACACGGCAATTATGAAAAATTCACTATGGTCAGAGCCCTTAAGTGTATTTTCAAAACTTACTAATACTAGGGTGAGTAAAAAAGTCAGAATATTCACCGTGACATTTTTGGTTAACTGACTGTGGAAAGGTGGCTATCTAATAAACTGACGAACGTGCTAACCGCACTGGGCTCAACTTTAGTATTTTTTAATCATTCGTTGGCCCAATTGTAAAATTGTCCAATGAAAGTCCAATAAAAAAAGCCTAGTTTTGGCGAAAACTTGTGACCACGCCGTTAAAAATAAAAGTTTTAAAAAATAAAAAAAACCCACAGATATTCACTCAAGGAACAAGTGTGCTAAATTTCAGAAAATAAGATTTTTCGTTTTTCACTAATTTCTGCTGACGTCATCAAAATTTCGAATAATTTTTTTTTTCAAATGATCGACTTTAGTAAGATACATCTTTGGTGAAAGTTTGAAGACAATTGGATAAACCATTTTTGAGAAATTCAATTTTTAGTTTTGATGACGTCATCGATTATTACGTAATAATCAGTTTTTGCGGTTTTTCGCGAAAATCAGCGAAAAAACAATTAGGTTACACATCAGGTTAGAAACTACATCATAGTACCCTTCATGTTCAGTCAAGTTTGGTCATTTTCTGTCGACTAATGCGATTTAAAAATTATGGTAATTTTCAGGTTTTGAGACATGCCATAACTTACCCGAGTAATTGTAAAAATCGAAGACCGCGTTACTCGTCATGTTATTAGATTTTTTTCAAAATAAATTTTCTCATTTTCTTTTTCTATAGATACTTGCTCCCTGAAAAGAGCGTTGATTCTTTCGCCATCGTTGGTCCAAAGACTGAATTATCGAACGATTCACACTGGAAAACTGTAGCTAATGTTCAAATTTCATAAAATTTATATTTATTTGTGATACCAATAAAAAATCATTATATTTCTAATTCTTTGATTTTGTTCATTCTTATTCGGTTAACCTTGTTAACCTAAATTGGCAGTTCGCACTTCCTGACAGGAAAAAGATTTTGTTAAAAGTAACACCTCGTCAAAAAGATGATTTTGAGTGGAATGGCAAAAGCCAAAGAATTTTTTTTAGCTTCGAAAATGCAGGTGGAAAAAAGTCAAGATTTTTCTATCTGACAAAAAGATTCATTTAAATTCATTTACACTTTTCTGAAATTAGTTCCATCTATACTGAGACGGAAAAATATCGTCTGAGACGAGTAATTTGTAAATGCGATCTGTGGAGGAGATCCTATTTATTGAAACATGAATGGAAATTACACTCCTCCATAATGCTCATTTTCTAAATTGCTCGTCTCAGACAAATTAATCGTCTCAGTATACTATAAATAGAACTACTGAGCATCGCCAATTTTCAAAATGAAACCATATTTTTCTATTTCCTCCTTACATCTATCCGCAGACACGTGTTTCGTCCTTCCAAGGACTCATCAGTGCGGCTCCGGTAAGCGAGCAAAGACTGCTGTTGTCACCAGAGTGTTCTAAATACTAAGTGTTGAGCTTCGCAGATTGCATGGCATACGCAAGCCTATAACTCAACATAAACTAGAGTCTATACTTCTGGCTGAAATACAGTAAAGTAATTGCCCCCGCAGGAGCGTAGCGACGAGGAGGCACTCATAGTTTCACGCATAGATATTGGACTGGAATCTCAAAATTTTGCGAATTGTTTTGTTGTTGTTGTTGTTGTCGCGTAAGCATATCCGAAGTTAGTCTCTTCCGTAAATGTTCGGTTTTTTTTCCGGGACGGTAGTATACATATTTTCATAATACGTTATATGGTATTATCATTATTACATATTACAATTTTAGTTTTGATTTAGCTTTGAAAAGCTGAAGCGAGTGTTATAAATGCAAATCAAAACAGTGTATGATATAACACGAACTACAATATTACTTGTGCAAATCAAAACAAACAAAATGGCAGACTGGTTATGATGATGATGATGAGCTGATCCATTGACTAGAAAAAGTGTTTTGTATGTCAAATTTTGTTCACGTCAGCAATGATTTCAATTCTTTTTCCAGAATCTTTAAAGAAATTTGCTTAAGTTTTCAAATGTACATTTGATATTTTTGTTCAAACGCTAATTTATTTTTGTCTGTCATTTTATTGATAACTAATAACTACCTTCATTGTTTATAGGGCTTCCTGAGCTTTAAATACCATCATATGGTCGTAACTCGAGAAAGTCCTTCTTAACTTAGTAAAACAACCGGCAAAGTACAAAAAGGATGAATGTACGCATATGTAAAGTTGAATCCAAACGTGGTTGACTTTTTCTTTTGGTCTTCAAAATAATTTACCTCACTTAGAGTGTTTTTACGTCTTTTCAGTGTGGTAAATCTTTTTCAAAAACCTGAAAAAAGTTTGTTTACTCCTTAAACTTTACATGCGCACGTTAAAGTTTTTCATGCAGTTGTGATAGCCTAAATAACTTACGATCCAGTGGTTTGGTGAAATAGCTCCAAATTCTGGCTTTCTAAGTTAGGAGAGACCTTCCCAAAGGCATTTAATGGTGGTTAGACTAGGTACACAGACAGTCATACAGAAACACCATAAAGGGAAAGTATATCGCTAGCTATAAACTCAAAAAGTCTAGCTTCCTGAAGGCACGTCTCTTCATTGTCTGCGCTGCGATCAGCTTGGAGAAAAGATTGCATTATGAAAAAGGACTATGCACTTGAAAAGAAATTTAGGCGCATTTTAACTTTTCTCGACTGTACGTCTAAATGAACCACAATGGCATTCCTTTACTTTTCTTTTGATCAACAACATAGAAGATTTTGCTTGAGAAGTGCAATCACAGCGTACGCTAGTGGAGCCCGGGCCTTAACTAGGATAAGTGAGTTTCTATTTCACCCAACTTAAGGGCTCTGACCATAGTGAATTTTTCATAATTGCCGCGTTTAAAATGTGTTTTCTGACTGATGTAACCAACAAAACTATGGCATGTTATACATTTTCTGTTAGACAAACTATTCCTGAATCTGAAAATTCAAAAATTGCATTGAAAAAATTTGATGAAGAAGAAAATGAAGATTTTTGCGAGGAAGAGTATTTCAACTTTGAAGAGCTTAGTTTCGGCGAAGAAAAAACATTTTGAAAAATTTTTCGCAGTAGATGGTGTATCTTTTACCGAACAATAAAAATTTTTGCGGAAAATTTTTGTAAATGCTTCTTTGTCTCGAAATCTTCAAAATAGTGGTTTTTCATCAATTTTTCATCTGGATTTTGCTTAAAAAACAGTCATAACTTTTGACACATCTTTTTAGAAAAATTTTCCGCAAAATTTAAAATAGTTCAATTCTTTGCGGACAGTGTAAAGAAATTTTGAAACAAAAAAGTTAATTACCCATTAAAACTAAGCACTTTTTGTAAAAGAGGGTAATGCAACATATTATTAACATCTTTTTAAAGTTCATAACGTCATTTTTGCAATTAAATTCTTAATTACTCTTAAGGGATTCGATTAAAAAGCAATTTATAAAGGCAATTCTTTGTTAAAAGTGTTAAGGAACCTGAAATAAAACTTTTATGTTCAAATACCAAAATCAATTTTTGGACTATGGTCAGAGCCCTTAAGATGGCGCAGAACTTTTTGATAAATTTTATACGCAGTATCCTCTTGACTATTGTTTATTAGGCAAAGTAGCAATATAGAAATGTTGAAATATAGCAGCCAATGAAAAAAAATACAAGCTATTTCTGATTGGTTACCTTGTGGATTTATTCACTGCGTATGTCCATATATTTTGCCTACAATCTAAGATGTCTGCGACATTATTAAAAAAGGTCTATTTAGTAAATAATAATCATGACATATCGCCGTGTCAATTCAAGACAGACTTAAGTCCATTTTTTCAAAAATTGACTTAAGACCATACTCCCCTATTTTAGCATGCACGCTTTCCAAAAACGGCCTTAAGTCCACAGAATTCTAATGGGAAAGAGGTGTATTTTGTAATTCATAATTTGATATAAAATGTGTAGCATTGAGTCCATCACATCTCAACCTTTAAAGTCAATTATCTCAAAATGGAAAAAATGGACTTAAGGCTGTCTTGAATTGACACGGCAATATATATTGTTACAAGAAAGAAACTAGGATAGAAAAAACAAACAAACAGGAGATGTGAAAATCAGTAAGATAATGATACCATAACTTTTTAAATATATTTTTGAGAGGCTTTTCTAGCTTTTCCTTTCCAATTTTATTAAGTTATCAAGCTGCATGAATTCTTCAAGTATGTACCGGGTGCCCCACAAAAAAGTTTCTCTCTTTGGAACTAATTTTCTCGAAATCTAAAAATTTTAAAAGAATCATTTCTATTTCATTGGAGAAAAGAAAGATAGACTTAAATTTTGATGGGTCATTTATTAAATTTGATTCATTAGATCAAAAGTTATGCTTAATAAATAAAGAAGTTACTTTCAGAAAGTGCTCGAAAACGTTAAAATTTTACCTATTGAGCATAACTTTTGAGCTAATGAACCTAATTTTATAAATGACCCATCAAAATTTAAGTTTATCCTTCTTCTATCCAATGAAAAAGAATTGGCTGTTTCTAGATTTCTAGACTTCGAGAAAATTCATTTTAAAAAGAGAAACTTTTTTGTGGCGCACCCGGTATTTTTTTATAATGGAATATAATTTTTTTTTCAAGCAAACGCCTCAATCAATAAATAAATCAATCAATCGATCAATCAACCAATCAATCAATAATTAAATCAATCAATTATTCTTGATTATTTTTTAATGTTTAATCTTTAAAGCATTAAAGCTTTATAAGTGCATGACATGATCTTTATGTGGGGGCATTTAGTGAAAGCTATGACTAGTTTTAATTGTGATCCAGCCAATATAAATATAGTATTTTTTTGGTACGCCTTTCTTTTCTGCCTAGGAAATGGAACTTTTAGAGGTTAAAAGTTTATTTCTGGAAGTTAAATTTGTGAATTTTGACTTTTGAGAGGAAGATATCGCCAAAAACATGAGATGAGCTGGAGTTTTTATAAGATACTTCACTAATTGGTCATTTGAAGTAATAGAGATGACGCGTTCTTTACAAAAAGTAATAAAATTGTTTTCATTACATCTTAACGACCAACCAAATCACATAAGAGCTTGTAAAAACTCCAGCTTGTCCCAAAAACATAGGACAATTAGGTGACTGTAACCTTTGATCGAAGATCGAATAAATTGGAATATACCATTTGATGAGTTTTTCGGATTTACCAATTTCTATTTCGCTCTGTTAAATATTTCATTCTCTTTACAAAAATTCATAAAGTATATCCTAAAGATTCTAGAAAGTTAATTCCAAAAAAAGCTGATTCCAAATTTCCAACAAAGTGTTTATAATTCTATACAACATTAAGATCTAGTTTTATCTTCGTGTTCATTCTTTCTTTTTGTTGGACGTTTGAAGAGCTTTCAAGCGTTCTAACAAAGGTGGATGTGAATAATGATATGCAGAGTATAATTTATCAGCCGCTGGAAACCCGAGGTTTTCTTTATGAAGTTTGATGAGAGCAGATTGTAATTTGACACCATATCCAAGACTTTTTCCGAACTCGTCCGCTTGGAACTCGAATCGTCGACTCAAGACGGTCATCAGAAATCCCATCAGCTGAAAAGAAGAGGAAGAAGAATTCATCTTGGTGGATTTGTTCTACCAAATATACCAGCAAAGTAGGATATAAAAAGCCTGTTTAATGTACAAAATTTCTAAGAAAATTTGATGGCTGATTCTTATTAGGATAAGCTTTCTTCGGTAAGAATTTAGGAATTATTCGTGAAAATCGTGCTCCCCTTTAGCGCTATTTCCATCTTAAATATTCCAATTGCCACCATCTATACTCGTTTACAAAGGGTATTCAAGCGTGCGAACCGTAGTTAGTTCGTATATTTGTTTCAACTGAAACGTTTAGAAGAAAGTTAAGACTTTAGGGCAGTCGTTTACCCAGAATATCACCTTAGAATAAAGTGTAGAATCCAGACGGTGTCTTGGGAAAAACAAAGGCTACCTCATTATAAGGAGAGAAGACGAATTGAAAGATGATCATCAATCCGATAAGTGTCGGCATCTCGTTGTAAAATCCAAAGCTTTCGTACAGCATGCTGTTGTTCATTAGCAAGCCGAACACGAAGAAAGATAACAACAAATTCACCTGCAAAAAGAAGGGCAACGTAAGTGTTCGTTTAACCAGGTTTTGCTTTATTTTCGATAGGCTGGCGAATCAAAAATTAACTCCGGCAAATTCTAGATTCAAGGCCAGCAAATGCTTAACAAGCCTGGTGTATTAATTAGTGTGTGAATGCACCTGAGGCGGCGAACCAAACTTTTAGCCCATCGAATTATAATTTTTTCCGTGCCTTTTCTCCAGGCCAAAATAAGACCCTCTGAAGCTCGGTTTGTCCGCAAACTCAATGAATTTATCCCTTACTTGACTGATGGCCAGATTTTTGAGGATGTGATTGAGTTTCCAGTGACCAAGTTCATGACCGAGGATGGCGAGGATTTCTTCATCTGAACAGCCTTTCTCTTCCTTCTTCTTCTCCGTGTTTCCTCCTTCCGATGATTCATTCTAAAAATGGAATGTTTATATCACTGAAAGAGTACGTGAAACCTTATTGAACCTAATACATAGCTGTAAATTGACTGTAAAAATATCTTTGATACAGTGGAGTCTCCATAACTCGAACACATACAGGGAACACACATTTGTTAGAGTTAAGGAAATTTCGAGTTACGGAGTAAAGTTTATGAGGCATTGTTGACTGAAGTGACCATGAAGTATTGAGTAAAAGGCATTCGCATTAAAGAGACTACACCGTATAAAGAAAAATGTTTAAATGCTTTGTGTCACAGTTTAGAACGGTAAAGACAACATTAAAAGCACACCTCAGTGTTTTTAAAAATGTTCCCGCCGTGACAAAGCTCAATTTGAAACAAAAACCTGTATAACATCCCCTTATCACAGACCCGGTAGGATTTTTTAAGCCAGTGGGGGTAAAAAAACGGACTGAAACTCGATGGGGATTGATATTCCCATATCTTTTATGGCTGGGGATTTCAATTCTTTTGTTTTCAAAAGTCAGAAAACTTAGTGGGGATAGAGAAATTGCATAATATTTAGCAGCGATTTAGCAGGATTAATTTATTTGATTAATTTCAGTGGGGACAAAAATTAGAGAATAATTTTCATCCGGGGACGATAATTTGGACAATTTTTCCAGCGGGAAGGGGTTCCAGCGGGTCTATGAGAACACCCATGTGTCACAGACCCGGTGGACCCCACGCCCTGGTGGAAAAATAGGCCAAAAAATCGTCCTCGGTGGAAAAAATACCCTAAAATTTCAACCCCACTGGGAAATTGCTCTATGATTTTATCCCAATTAGAAATTGAATGGGAAAAACTGCACTCCAAAACCATCCCCACTGAAATTTTTGAGCTGGAATTGGAAACAAAAGATTTTCTATCCCCATTGGGATCTCGATAGAAATTTTCATCCCCACTGAGGGAAAAAGCTCCACCGGGGCACTGAGACAGGGGTGTATGAGAAGGGGTGTAGTATATATAACCCCAGAGGTACAAAGTTGCAAATTAGATTGAGGTCGATTGTGTTACATCTTGACATTTATAAAGTTACCTTTTCCTTTGATTCGCCATCTTTTTCTTCTGAGAAGAGAAAAGAACATTTAGATTATTAAATTAATTTTGAAAAAAAAGCACAAAAATATTTTCTTATATTGAACAGACATTTTATCATTCAGATAATAAAACCAAAAAGAAAAGACTCCTCTTAGTTGTACGAAATTCTTTTTAAATAAAAAACACCAGCTTATCCCTAATCCTTTTCAACCAGACTCTTAATAACCAAGGCTGTCTAGCACACAGATTTTTGTAAAGCCAGAAGGGCTAGATGGCGTGCTTTGGCTGAAAATTGTGCCGTATTTCGGTAGGAAATCCTACCTAAGTCACATGACATTATAATAAAAATTCAGCGCTCGACCAATCAGAAGCTTTCTTTCGAGAACAGCAACAATATTTTTTGCGATATATTCACTTTTTTTGCTTGTAAAAGCTTAAAGCACGCCAGCTAGCCCTTCGGCCTTAACAGAAATCTGTGGTCTAGCCTATAATACAAAAGCCTTAGATATAATTTAGTAATCACCTGTTTCATCTTGTTGGTTGCCTTCTCCTTCCTTAAAATAAAGAAACGGAGATTGGAAATATGATGCAAATCTATCGTGCGCAGCAGTGGGGAAAAATTCAAATTTTCTCTTCTTTTTTTTTTGCTTCGTTTAAATTGTGAGAGGTATATAAATGGCAATACAGTATTTATACAGATGAAAAAATAAATGTTAAAAACCTTCGGTGTCCTTCTAAGATTGAAAGTTTCATTTTTAATTTTGAAACTTTTCAAAAAATTCATAGTAAAACTTAGTATTCTCTTGTACTCACCTCTTCAATTTTCTTCTTTTTTTCTTCTTCTTCTTTTAGGCGTTTCTCTTCTTCAAATGGGCTTACTTTCAACAAAGTATCGAACAACACAATCACCTACAATAAAAGCAAGATTCAAGATTTCAATTCCATCTCGTTGAGACAAGTGTCGTAAGGGTTCTAGACTGCCATTTACTGAGTTATACATCTTTATGCTTAAAGATTACTTGAGATCGATGTATAATTTTCCGAGAATTTGAGCTCTCTTCAAAAATTTTTCAATATTCAGATTGCTAAGGTCTCTGAAACCTGATTAAAAGAAAAGCTTCTTAAATTACCAAAGGACATGTGTCTTACCTTTTTCTTATAGAATCCAAAGAAATATGCATTGCTATGGGAGGAGCGTTTCGATCCCTCGACAACAAAAATCTTGGTCAATGGAAACTCGATTCTCTTTGCCAAGGCCTCGATTGATTCCCTCAATTCACCTTCAGGTAGGGTGATGAATCGGTCAAATAATGGTGCAATGTAATCATGATAGATGGAAATAATGAACTGGAAAAATATGAAGGAGTGAAAAAAATTGAGTAGCCAGCATACAAGCCTGACAAAGGGGCAGCCACTTGCTTAAAAAACATGTATTTGTTTACATTCGCGATTTGGTTTGGCAATATATTATGAAAAGCTGATTCATGAAAGTTTATTTTAACAAAAAAAAGTTTTCCTTTTATCATGATATTTTTATTGAAACGGCTATTATAAGAATGTTATTGAAGAAAACAAAGCACAATACGCACCAGAGACACAGTGAGAGAGAACAACCAAGCGTAAACAAAGAAATAATCACCACCCCATTTGACAATCCATATGATAGCTGCAGTAATGGGGAGGGTAATCAAAGTGCTCACAACCAGCTTCTTGACCAGGTCTTTGAAGAAAAAGCCAAGTGTCTAAAAAATAATAGCAAAACGTGACAAGCCAAAGTTAAGTATTTTCATGAATAACTGTTTAACTTTTTAGCTGGAAAATAATTTCTTTCACGATATCAATTTAAAAAAAGTTTGAAAAAAAAATTAAAATAAAAAATAAATAAATTAGCCTAAAATATCAAGAAATGTGAGGTTTTGCTTGAATTTCTCAAATAGCAGAATTGAAAACACAGACATGTGACCCCTACGTACTTGTTTATTGAAGCCATGTTTTTCTTCAATGACGAAAGTGGAATACAAACTCCACGGAAGACTTGTGATGGTGGAGAAGATGGATGCAAACACCATGAACAACATTGATCTCTTGATCTAAAGGAGAAGAAAAGTCAATAGACGTGCAGTGATTTTGTACAAACTTTCCAATTTCATTTTGAGGGCAACTTGAAAATTTATTTATTCGTCACCGGTCTTACTTTAAATTTTCCCTGACAAAGACAAAGACCTTTATCCATAACCTAACTTATCACAGTGTGTTGTATATACACGAAATTTGAGGCCAATAAATAGCAATCGAATATATCACAAGCTATCTAGTGTAAATTCATGGTGGCCAGCACTTCTTATTCACCAAATTCAAGGGTTTCAAAGGGTCATTTTTGACTAATTTTCCAGGATTTCTAGGGTTTTTAGTTGATCTTTGCTAGTTTTCAAGAATTTCAAGGAAATCTGTCGACAATAGGAGAAAGGTTGAATTTTCAATTCATCCTCCTTAAAAATCATAAAAACCTTGAAATCTTTCAAGCAAATCAGTCTTTCCAATTCCCTTGATTTTGAACAGAACCTCAATAACATTCTTCAGCAGATACTTTCTTTATAGTTGTAGCAAAGGAGGGCCCACTATAGTTGGGCCCGACGGAGAGAATCTATGATTTTAAGTACACTTTAGATGGGCGGAAAATGAACACAAATCAGAAGCTAGTATAATTTTACAACCACCCATTCTATCACCCAGACCTGCCGATCTCATATAATTCCAGTGGTACCTAATGGATGTAAACCCCTAAAGAATGAGCGGGAATAACCCCTTGAATCTCAGGGGTTCCAAAAGTATGTTTTCTAATTTAATTCAGTGATGTTTGTATCCGACTCGGTAGGAAAAATTTTGTATTTCAGAGATTAAATTGATTTTTCAAGGGTTTCAAAGAAAATTTCCAAGGGTAGGAAAAAAATCAAGGTTGTTTCAAGGGTTTCAAGGAATTCAAAGGTCGCTGGCCACCATGAAATTATTCTTTAAAGTAAACTTTGTTTGAGAGAATCTGTTGGCCCTTAAAAATCATATAATTTTTTTCCAATCACTCAATAAAATTATCTCTTTATCATGACAAAAGTAATATTTTAGTCTAATTACCTCGTGAGTTTCATCAAATCCAATCATAGCATTGACATCTCCAGAGAATTTCCATAACAAGGGAATACAGAAAAACCAAAGGATTACCTAGAAAACAAAATTATTAGAACTGATATTTAAGAATTCAATAGTAGATTAGTTTTTGAGTCCACGAAAAATTTCCAATAGTACAAATAAAATCTCACAAAAATCGAAATACATCAATGAAATTGTATTTTCCCCATTTTCAACCTTTATTTTCCTTCTTTGGACAAAATATATGAAAATGTAAAATAGCAGATGGGTAACCAATATGTTAAAAATATTCGAAATTGCTACATTCAATACCAAAGCCCCATTTCGAGAATAAAAATCCGCATGAAATTTTTAGAATAGGTCAATTTATGAAAATAATGTCGATGCACAAAATTTCAAATCTTGATTTGCCTAAAAGGTTCACTTGAAAATTACCCACTTAAGGTACAGAACTTTCAAAGAATGAAAAATGGAAAAATATAGTTTTAAATAAAGATTGGGGGATAAAAGGAAGAACAACTTACAGTTGATTCAATTTGTGAGTATAATCCAGCTATGAATCCAAATCTTGATTTGTCGAGTTGGTAACTCCGTGACTTTTCAAAAGTCTCCTCATCAATGTAGTCTTCGAGCTCCTCTGGAACATCATCAGTGTCACGGTACACTTTATACTGCAAGAGGATGGAAAGTTTGATAAAAGCAACAATTGAAGTAAATAAAAAATCTGAAATCATACAAACATCATAGTGCTTGTGTACAACACTGGATACAAAGTCCAAATATACGTTTCCCATAACTTTTATACGAACAGATACGGCTATATTATAATACTGCCTGTGGACGACATGGACTTCCCTTAACAATTTACCTTCAAGAAACTTCAGGCTGTCCAATTCCCCGCCCCCAGACTGGTGAAAAGGTCCAGACGGTCTTAATCGTTTAAACCGATCATCGGATTAAAATCGATAGCTAATCAATATTAATCGAACAACTAGATTAGCTATCAATTGCTATTGATCCAATCAATATTATCGATCATTTAATCGATTGATGTAATCGATATTATCGATGGAAGGTAATCAATATTGATTGATATTTCATTGATAATAATCGATAGCCTATTGATGAGTTATCGATAATAATCAGTACCGAAAAGTAATCGATATCTAATTCATTGATTAATATCGATTAGAAAGCTACCGTGAAGTTGGGAACTTGCTTCAGTGGAGGGAAACTTGCATAGCCCTCAAATGAATGACCTGGCTGGTCATTAAAATACAAAGCTAAATCAAAACAAAAATGGTAGAGTAGCTAGAGTTGCGAGCGGAGCTGCGTCAGTTAGTGGAAGTACCTCGATTTTAAGCATGTTCAAAGTTCACAATAACGACTTTCTTTTTATGACAGAAACCAAACGAGTGTGAACAAGTCGTAAAACTAAAAGTCAGCATCTTCTAAAAATTTCATTCTTCCTCATTAATGCGAAAATGAAAAGTTTTCTGATTGTCTTTTTAATCTGCCATGAAGTGTCATAAAAAAAGTGTTATAAAATTCCTTATAATTATATTGGAGCACTCTTTAGACTCTGTTGAGGAGCAAGTTCTGCTTTTCCGTTCACCACAAGCGATTATGCGAAGCTCAACACTTTAGTGTTTTGAGCACTCTGGTGACAACAGCAGTCTATGCTTGCTTACCTGAGTCGCACTGATGAGTCCTTGGAAGGACGAAACACGTGTCTGCGGATAGATGTAAAATTCCTTATAGAAAGACACATTCTCCTACGAAGAGGCTTCAAAAAAATGACGTAGAAAAAAGTTGTTAAAAAGTATGTCATTTTATATTAAACCATTTCGTAAACTACGTCACAACCAATGAGCGCTGATTTTTAGTTTTATGACTGTGACTGAAAGGAGAAACCCCAAACCAAAAGAAAATCCATTTCGGCAGAAAAAAAAACTTTTTTTTTGGGACATTCCCATGCTATAGAACCAAAAAAGTGAAAAAAACTACATGAAAATGAAAGAACTAAAATTAGCGAATGTGATTTTTGAATTCCTCACCCTTTTTCTGATAAACATACAAAGTTTCAGCCTTCAACTACTTTTTCCTCCATTTCCAGAAACATTTGTTCATCAACAGTTGCAACTATTTTTTTTTTCCCACGGAATTCGAAATCTTAAATGTTGCAAAAACGTTCTGCAATTTACCAATTTTCTGTCTAGCCCGTGTCCACAGTGTTATATACAGCTGGAGCGTGTTTAATTTGGAAATGCGTGTGTCAATGTTCGATCGGAGAAATAAGTTTTACCAATGTCTAAACTTTTAACTATATCTAAAGAATTAGTAAACCTTTTCAAGATCTGTAAAAAGCTCTCTACTCCCAAATAGTTCTAGAATGAGCCCTCAAAATCCCAAGATAATTGATAAAATATTAAATCTTTAAAGAAAGATTGAAAATGAAAGTTCACGAAGAAAAAACAAACCTTAACATAGTGTGGAAAGGGGTCTGATCCCCCCTTCTTAAATGATCCCCCCTTCTTGGCATCCCCCCAACCTTTAAAAATGCCTATCCCCCAAGGGTTTCGGGCTAATTTTTTTATGGTAAAAAGGGAAGGGAAACAGTAAAGAAAAATTAAGTCTGGCAAATATAATACCACTTTTTAGTGAAAATAAAGAACTTCCTTTCATGTAGACCAAATTTCATAACAGTGCTGGAAAATAATCTACAATATATGTAAGCCCCCTTCTTAAACAATCCCCCCCTCCTTGCTACCCCCCCCCTTTTTAGTGAAAATCTCTGACCCCCCCCCCTTCTTCACTTTTTTGGAAGGTGTCATCCCCCCTTAAGAAGGAGGGGGTCCGAACTATGCCTTAAGCAAAGAAATTGCCTTTATAGCTCATTTTTCCATGAAAAATAGAAAAACTTTTGGATATTTGAGTTCCCCAAATATTGTAGAATCTTTTAGTACACATGGCAAAAGAAAAAGAAATAATTAAAACCTTAAAATCAACTGAATTCTTTCAATAATCATAAATATCAAAAAACGTCCTTTCGCCATTTTGTTTTTTAAAAATGTGAAGTCGGAACTTCTTGTGACGTAACAAATAAATTTTCAACATCCAATGAAAATGCGCGATTTGTATCACGCGGTAGAAAAAAGTCACGTGACAGCAATTTCCGTAGAATGGCCATTCCGTTATATTTATAGGATAAGAATACAAAGATATAACCAGGGGGTTATATTATTAGCCAGGGCTTCGTGAGGCTAAGCTTTTAGGGCATTGTTTTCTGAAGCATATAAGATAGAGGAAGACCTACTGAAAAGGGGAAATTAGGGGAACAATTCTATCAAAAGTTATTGGCAAAGAAAGTCCCCTTTTGAGGTCGAAATTATGGTTTTTCTTGCATAACTTTTTATTGCAGTACCCCCGTCTTATCCTGGTTTGACAACGGGTAGTCAAGTACATAACAAACATACGGGAATGTTTACACATGGACAGGATAAGTTTCCACGAAGCCCCAGCAAGAACAAAAGTTAGATTTGGCTGAAAATGGCTGAAATTGAATCTTTGATATATTTTTTTTGGTAAAAGCTATGGTAATTCTGTTTGGCTATATGAAAAGCTTATTTATCCTTTGTTAAGATTGAAATTGGTTGATACCAAATAAAAAGATATTAGAATGTCTTGACAGGTCATTTTGTCATTTTTGTGTCATTTTGGTCAGCTGAACAGATTGACGCATTTCCATTGTTTTGTCTTTTGGAACACGCATGGGAAAGCTAAGATCACGGGCTTTCTTTTAGTAAAAACTGGAACGCTTTAGCATACATAGAAAAAAAGTTAGAAGGGTTCAAAGTTCACGGAAAAATGAAACATTTGGTTTGACGTCAACAAAAGTTGCATGACTTGGAGTTTGCATATTCGCCAGATTGTTATGTCTTTCACCCATCCCTTTAGAGCTTCAGCGTGGTGGGCAGAAAACAACCACAATCTGATCTCAGCTCAGGTTACTCCTCTCTAACCCAGACGTAATAGACCTTTTTTTAAAGAGGCAGCCATGTTGAATAATTATGTACTCCAGCATAAAAACAATGATACAGCCATGCATAATTTCTGTATCATGCATATTTTAAAAATTATGCATGGCTGTATCATTGTTTTTATGCTGGAGTACATAATTATTCAATATGGCTGCCTCTTTAAAAAAAGGTCTATTAATCGAACTAATTGAACGGTATTTTTAATCGAACTTTGTCGAACTTAATCGAACTTTGTTGGCCGATTAATGTTCGACTAAGTTCGGTTGTTGAACTTTAATTGAATACTCGCAAATTTCTCAAAATACAAAGTTCGATTAAGTTCGATTACTGAAATCGAACTTAATCGAACTTCTTTAAAAGAGACCTCGACAGTTCGATTAGTTCCAATTACATTAATCGAACTTAATCGAACTAATCGAACTTTGACAACACTTTGAGGAACTTTTAAGCACCCACGCTGGTGCAGGCGTGTACCCTCACATCCCTCCTGACCAGTGCGCAGTGGGCACCTATCAAACTCTCCCGGAACCCGCAGCAGCCGGGTCGGGACCCCCAGGGGCCGTCCACGGTAGTACCCAAAGGAGGTCATTTTTTGTTGCTGAACTTTTTCAAACAGAGTTTTTTGTCGAATTTGTCGAACCTTTCTTGTTGCCAAACTTTATCGAACAGAGTTTTTTGTCAAATTTGTCGAACATTTCTCGTTGTCGAACTTTGTCAAACTTTAATTGAATACTCACAATTTTAGCGACTTTTGAAAAGTTCGATTAAAGAATTTAATCAAGCTTTTGTCGTTCGATTAAGTTCGACAAAGTTCGATTAGTTCGGTAATCGAACTGTTCGATTAATTACGGCTGGTAACTGACAGACTGGACAATATGATAACATCCTGACTGGCAAAAAGGCTATCAGAGGCAGAATTTACATTAAAAAGTATTATCTTCAGTGAAAATAAGCTGTTAAATCAAGCAAAATATACCTGTCTGAAAGATAAGTATGTTTCCCAAATGTAAACTATCCACATAAAACACAACGTTGCGATGAAAATCGGCGCCGCCATTTTGGATGCTTCGATGCGACTATAACTAATCCCTTCAGCAGTCAGGAACTATTGCAAATTAGGCTATGATGGCCAAACTAGGATGTTCGCCTAATTAGGCTAGAATTCATATCCTAGTTAGGATATTAATGGCCTAATTTGGATATATGAAATATTCAAACCTAAATATCTTGAGAACAAGTAAAATCCGCGTCAATCTTACTACATGAACTTGTTACTTGTACTAAGAAGAGTATTTAAAGCGAAAAACTTTTCTCTTTTTAGAGCGGAGTGAAAAGATGTGATCATCTTATTAAAATTATAGCTTAATTTGGCATACCGGATAAGTGGGATGGGGGAACCTGGGAACCTAAAGTGGGAACCTAAATGAACACCTGAAAAGTGGGATGGGGGAACCTGGGAACCTAAAGTGGGAACCTAAATGAACACCTGAAAAGTGGGATGGGGGAACCTAAAGTGGGAACCTAAATGAACACCGGAAAAGTGGGATGGGGGAACCTAAGTGGGAACCTAAATGAACACCGGAAAAGTGGGATGGGGGAACCTAAGTGGGAACCTAAATGAACACCGGAAAAGTGGGATGGGGGAACCTAAGTGGGAACCTAAGTTGTTTAATTATTAATAGAATTGAAATATTTTTCTTTAAAAACAAATACATAAAGATAAGAAAGATATTATATGCAAGGAAAGAAAAAACCTTTTATCATAATAAGAACACCAGTTATTTACTTTTTACATTACGGTTCGCAAACAATAATGTTGAAAATAAAACAAAGGGAATTTATTTATTCAATTAGCTCAAAAAAGCATGTTTATTTATCAGCAGTTTTATAGTGCATCTTTTTGAAAGGTTCTTTTTAGTAAATTGACTTAATTGACTTTAAGCTTTAAACTTTAAACCGTCATATCTTCAAATCTAGAAGGAATTAGAAGTTCGTTCATAGCTCGATGGATAACTTAGAGCCTCTTCTTTCTTTTGCACGGATCTAATTTGCTTGAATACAGAATCTAGTAAAACATTATTTACGATCTAGTTTTTGTTCACTCTTGATGCAATACACATTCTTTTTTATTAGCAGCTCCAATTTTCGGGTCAGGGCTGGGGTCGCTTAGCATTTAACGGATTCTAGCTCGTTTTTCTTTCTGTACCAACCAAACAGTACAGCGTGTGAATACACTTCATTAATTAAAAATGTTTGATAATAAAATAGAACATATTGCACGGCTTGCCACGTTTCAATACACATAAGCATAGATCCACGGGGGGGGGCACTCAAGGTAAACGACCTACCGTACGTGCGGCCCTTTTTTCCAAGCTTCCCAAAGTACACTGTAAGGGTGGAAATGAGCAAAAATGAGAATAAGTGCACTCTAAGGGTTTAAAATTTGGTCAAAGCCAGTCCGGCTTTTAGAATTTCATCTGAACAAGTGTCATGTTTTAACACTGGGTAAATTTTGGAACATCAAATATGTCCATCCCTATCAGGATCTGTTCTAGAACATGTTGACCAAGAAAAAGATCTAGGAGTGATAATCGATAGTGACCTGACCTTTGAAGCCCATATATTCAGTAAAATCAAGAAAGCTAACTCTATCGTTGGCTTGATTAGCAGGAGCTTCGAATTTCTCTCACCAGATATGTTTCGAACGCTTTTCATTGCATTTGTCAGACCCCATTTGGAATATGCACATGTAGTATGGTCTCCAAGGCTAATCAAACATATCAATGCAATCGAGGGCGTCCAACGAAGAGCTACAAGGCTAGTTAGTTGCTATAGAAACTACTCATACGAAGATCGGCTACGACTCATCAATCTACCTAGCCTAAAGACCAGGCGGCAAGTTGGTGATATGGTGGAAGTTTTCAAGAACCTCCACATTTATGACGAGTCTATAAGATCAGAGAAATTTACTCCTCGAACACGACCACGACGTCAGCATGATTACGAGCTTCAAAGGAACTTTGCTAATGACGGTATGAGAGGCTACCAAAGCAACTCTCTTTTTTACAGAAGTGTGAAACCTTGGAATGATCTAGAAGAAGATATTGTTGAGGCACCATCCTTACAAGTCTTCAAAGTGCGTTTGATAAAAGAAAGGGAGAAAAAACTTTATAAAATGTAAAATGAAAAGTTCTGTTTCGTAGGAGGTCAATAGACGTGCGAAATATATTGCTATAAAAAAAAAAAAATTAAAAAAAAAATAAAAAAAATAAAAAATTAGGTTCCCACTTAGGTTCCCCCATCCCACTTTTCCGGTGTTCATTTAGGTTCCCACTTAGGTTCCCCCGTCCCACTTTTCCGGTGTTCATTTAGGTTCCCACTTAGGTTCCCCCATCCCACTTTTCCGGTGTTCATTTAGGTTCCCACTTAGGTTCCCCCATCCCACTTTTCAGGTGTTCATTTAGGTTCCCACTTTAGGTTCCCAGGTTCCCCCATCCCACTTATCCGGTATGCCGCTTAATTTGGCCATGATAGCCAAATTAAGCCGATTTAAGTTCTACATGCAGCGCGCCATTTTTTGTCTGAAAAACGAAAAAAAATTAGTATCATAATATATTGTTGTTATCGTGGGCTTTGAAAGTATAGTTTTTTGGTTTTGCTGATCTTAAAGATATGTTATTAAGATATTTCATTTACACTTGATAGATTATTGATTAAATATTTAAAATGAGGAAGGTCTATTTTACGTTTTTTACATATTATAGCTGACAAGGTTGTTTATAAAATCTAAAAGTGTACAAAACAAGTTTATTATGAAGATAAAAATAGATAGATAAAACATGTTTCAAAAGTAAAGCTTGGATTACGTTTGTTTACATTAATCTTGAAATAATTTCGACTGTACTGCTGTATATATATAAACATAATTTTGCTGAAACAGCATAATATTTAAAAACTGAATATTTTCTCAGTCCGCTCAAATTTTACCCAAAAAACATTCGGAACTTATTCAAATAAATAAGAATTTGACATTTTAAGCTTAATATTGACGCGGATTTTAAAATCCAAGTCAAAAATTGGAATTTTGTTCCTTCCAGCCTAATTAGGCTACGATTTCTGGCTTAATTAAGCCATCGTATCCAAGTTAGGCCAGAATCAGCGAACATAGCCTAATTTGCAATAGTTCCTGACTGTTCAGAGTTCACTTAAAAAATTAAAACCTGGTCTATATGACGTAGTAAGTGAAGGAGGCATTTACCAACTCTTTCAATGTAGATAATGTAAATAGGGTTTTAAAGAAAAAGGCGCGAAAGAGAAAGCTTGCTTCGAAACCGGGAAATAAATTAGAAAATGGCGGAGCATGATGAGAAAGTGAAAGTCTTCATGTCAAGTTATGTCCTTGCAAAAATATTATCCTTAGCTTCAAAAGCTGATTCAAAAGAGGTAATGTCGATTTTTAGCTTTCATTTTATTAACAGAAGATTCCTGATAATAGCATGATAGGTCACAAAAAAGTATGTTTTCATTAAAAAAAAAGATAAGAAAGTTTTGAGAATATTTTTATTTCTATTTTTTGTTTATATTTTTTAATAAAGAAGTGGGAGATATACTCAGGTTTTAATAATTAAAATCTCCAGCATCAAATTAAAGCACAGTCAGGAGTTTTTGCCTTTTTAGACTGGGATCAAAAATAGCTATTGTATACCATAGTCCAGCCAGACCCCCGCGCTCGATAGGATCGATCATCGGAACAGCTCGATGACGGATCGATATGTGATCGATGGATTACTTAACGATCCGGATAGGAGATCGATGGAAGATTCAGCCATTAAAAAGTCTTGAGTATCGATCCTTCGTTGATCCATTATCGAGCTAGTATTTCAATCGAGTATATCAATTCGTCATCGATCGTTAATCGATTCGTCATCGATCGTTAATCGATTTGTCATCGATCGTTAATCGATTTGTTATCGATCGTAAATCGAGATCGATGAAAGATCGATGATAGATCGATAAATAATCGATAACTAATCATAAGCTTAAAAAAATCTTGAGTATCGATCCTCTATCGATCTCCTATCCGGATCGTTAAGTAATCCATCGATCACATATCGATCCGTCATCGAGCCGTTCCGATGATCGATCCTATCGAGCGCGGGGGTCTGGCATAGTTGGTCTAAGGACTAATAAGGCGGCAATCACAACCAGACCAGACGGTGTCAATCGAACAACTTCGAACACAAATCGCAATCGAACCAATCGAACGTAATCGAACGCGATCGAATAATTGCGATTCGATTGTCGAACGTAATCGAATCTCAATCGAACGGCCGATTCCTGGGTAATATTCGATTGTGTTCGATTGCGTTCGAGTAAGGATAGATTGGTTCGATTGATAGTTGACTATGTTCGATTGGTTCGATTGATTGTCAATTAACATTGGATTAATCTTTGATTTCGTCGATGAGTTTGATTGCGATTAAATTAAATTGGATCACTCTGTTAGAGCTTTTTAGCGTGGTCGGCCGAGCGCTTCAGTACCATACATACCAAAGCGAATAAAATCTAATACAATTGAATCAATCGAACGTAATCGAATACAATTGAACGTAATCGAAGCAATCGAACAGCAAATCCTGGGTAATATTCGATTGCGATTCGATTGCGTTCGACAATCGAATTGCAAGTATTCGATTGCGTTCAATTGCGTTCGATTGATTCGGCGTTCGATTCGTTCGATTGACACCGTCTGGTCACAAATATCTTCGTTTCACGTCGCCCGACTGACTCTCGAAAGTTGAGTAGAATTGAGTCGGTGAGTCGGTAAATTTGTCAGACTTTTTCTGTCAATGACCTTTCCTTCGTTCAAAGATTTTATTCATTTTGACTTTGTTTATCATTACATATACATGCGCCATTTATTTGGGGTCGAAGGTCACAGTGTTCAAAGGTCATAATTTTAAACCACCCATTACACGCGGTTGTTTTGGCTGCTGGCTGGTTGGCAGTTTCCTCCAAGAATGTACTCCAAAAATGGATGGAAAAATGCAAACCCAAAAATTTTTACGTCCGAGGCCAAAAAAAAAAAGTCTTGTTTCCGGAAATCGGCCGGGTGAACTTTTTTTTGGAAAAAATATATCTCACCCGGCCGCAAATAGAAAAAAACAGCGAGCTCGTCGCAATAAAAAGGAAGGACAAATTTCTGAAGAAAAATTATCAACCAATTAGTATTTTACCAGCTTTTTCTAAAATTTATGAGAGAATAATGCATGACCAACTTTCTTTCTTACTTCGATGACATTTTCGATTCAAGACTCTGTGGCTTTAGAGCTAAACACAGCACCCAGCATGCATTAATTCAAATGATTGGACAAAAGCATCAAAGTCTTGATGGGTCCGGAAAGGTGGGGGCAGTTTTAATGGACCTATCAAAGGCTTTTGATTGCATTGACCATAAACTCCTGGTTGCAAAGCTCAGAGCCTATGGACTCGATACAAAGAGTCTTGAACTTTTGAAATGTTATCTAAGTAATCGCTATCAGAGAACAAAAATCGGCTCCGAATATAGCGAATGGTTGGAAATCACTCTAGGTGTTCCTCAAGGCTCAATACTCGGGCCTCTTTTATTCAATATTTTTATAAATGATTTGTTTCTCTTTATTGTAAAAGCCAGCTTGCAATTTTGCCGATGATAATACTTTACACTCTTGTGCGGACACTCTTGAAGAGGTCATCTCAAATCTTGAGTTTGACCTAGAAGCAATCTTAGACTGGTTTTCAAACAACTACCTTGCCGCAAATCCCGGAAAGTTTCAAATGTTGGTTTTAGGAAATCGAAATGTTCCTGTAGAAATTACTGTTAGAAATATAACTATCAAATCTACGAACTCTGTTGAGCTCCTTGGTATCACCATTGACAATAATCTTTCTTTTGATATTCATATCAACCAACTTTGTTCTAAAGCTAGATCAAGAGTATGGAGCTTAAACAGAATTCGTATGTATCTAACTTTTGATCAACGAAAGTTGATTTTCAACTCTTATATCATGTCAATATTTAATTATGCACCAATAATCTGGATGTTTTGTAATAAAACTACATACCAAGAAATCACGAAAGTTCACAAACGGGCTTTAAGAATATTACTCTGTGATTTTAGAAATGATTATGAAGTATTGTTTCAAAACGCCGAATGTAAAACTGTGCATGAAATTCATCTTTGCTTTTTACTATGTGAGGTTTATAAATCTGAGAACAAATTGAATCCAAAGTTCATGCAACAAATTTACGTAACAAAGAAAATCAAATTCAACTTCCGAAACAAAATCTTAATGTCAATACCTCAGGCAAGCTCTGTTCGTTTTGGAATTCAATCCTTTTTATTTCGAGGAAGCCTGCTCTGGAATCAAATTCCTGAAAATATTAAGCTCAAATCCTCTATTGAATCTTTTAAATCCTCACTGAAAGAAAAATTAAATCTTAAAAATATTTGTCTTTGTAAAATATGTGTACATAAAATTTTTTTTTTTAATTTATCATTCTATACTATATTATTGTATTCTATATAGTTGGTATTAATTAGTATTTAATTATAACTATGTCAGACCAATGTTAAATAAATTGGAAAAAAAAAAAAAAAGATACATAAAAAGTTTATTTTCCATTTTACGATTTTATGATCCATTTAACGATTGTATTCAAAGATTTAGGTATGTCATTCCATTCCATTCTTAGCTTCAGCCGCCATCTTTCAGTCTATGCTTAAACTCCTTTATCAAGATTACGGGATTTGGAGTGCAAGTAACTTTCATTTCCCAGCAGTATAGACAGTTTAGTCACACTAGGAAATCAAGCTTTCAGAAAAAACAACATCAGTCATCTAGGGTCAAGCTGGAGTTTTTACAAGCTCTTATTTGATTTGGTTGGTCGTTAAGATGTAATAAAAGAATCTTATTACTTTTTCTAAAGAACGCGTCATCTCTATCACTTCAAATGACCAATTAGTGAAGTATCTTGTAAAAACTCCAGCTCATCCCGTCATCTACAGGATGTATTTGCAACAACAACGATGAGAGTTACCTGAATCAAGTTCAAGTTCCCAAGACAATTAATTAAAACTTGAAAACTTAAAAGGAGACAAAATGACCAATTGCGAACGTGCAGGAGCCAGAATATCAACCAACCAAATTTTGTCATTCAATTCCCGAGACAGCGCTTCGATTTCTAAGGCCTTGTTTATACGCTAAAGTAAAAATAATTCCGCACATGTAAATGGGTCAGTGATTGAGGTCCGGTAAAATTTCCGGCAAATAGCCTATCCGGTGGTGAGTGGATCTAGGTGGGTTCTGTCTCCCCCGTAGATCTTTTTCTTGGGAAGTTGATCTTCAAATTAGTTTTTAAGGTTGGCTTGGCTCAAATTTTTTCATCTACGGCTCAAATTTTAGGCAATTTCTCATGGTTTTCGAATATGTTAATTTCATTAAAAAGCGCTGGGTTATTTTTTCATGAATCCCTTTAGAAGTTTTGCGGCACATATTTTTGCTTGCGAGTCAAGTAAACGATATAGCGCTTTTGCAGCATTAATCTTTGATACGCATTTTGGCGGGAGGCTAGTGTGACTAACTGATGGACTTAAACTTGTACCACCAACTGCTCTAATATGGGACTATCTGACAAAACATGGGACGGCAATTCGGTCACCATTTCACCGAACCTCCAAAGTCATTTGATTTGAGTCAATGAACAGCCTATTGGAAAATACACAATTTCTCTTTCGCACCGAGTAGGCTTTTAAATCGAAATATTAAAGTTGTTCCGTAGTGGAGCACACACGAGTTATTGTGACATGTTATGACAGAAAGTATGATTGATAAACTTGATGGAGTTATCAAACAAATTTGTTGTCAAGGCCAGAATATCAACAGTCCCATGTTTCGACCAATTGTCCCAAGTTTGAGCAGTTGACGGTATATCAAAATTATGGGATTTCGAGTACAACCGATTTTACTTTCGTTTTGAGTGGTTTCATTTTCGATTTCAAGCCAACATCTTAGTAACGGGGTGCTTACCCATAGTTACAGGGGTTTGTGCAAAAAACTAAACATAGAAAATTTTCCAAATCCCCCATTTCCATTAATGTAAATGAAAAATGAAACTTTTCTATGTTTCACTTTTTTCCACCAATTCTTCAAAATGAAAATATTTAAGATTTTAAGTTCTTCTTTTATTCAATGATTTTTTACGGCACTTTGTTGACAATCTAACTCTCGCATCAAATTCCCGCTTTCTTCAGTAAATTGAAGATGAGAAAAAACCTAAGCCATGGTTCACGGATTGAAATGAATATATGAATTGTGGGATTCTACAGCCGCCCGTCGTGCAAGGTACTGAAAGGCTACGGGTGCCAAAAAGAAGGGCCGTTTGAAATGCGACAACCTCATTGGTGGAAATTTGATAAACAGCTGCTGTGAAGGAGCGCTGGGAAGCAATCAGTAGAAGAAACCACTTTCGTTTTTGTTGTAAATTTCAATATAAACTTCTCTCACAGTGATTACTTGCCAATATGTTGTGTCAACTTGTCAGCATTGTATTGTTGTATAGGGAAAAATAAAAGAGGTAAGGCTAGCCTAGTTTTTAATCCTGATATAGGAGTTTAAGCTTACATTGTCTTTAGTTCAATTATTGATTACACACAAGAAATCAATTTCAAAATATACTGGAGATAATACCCAATCTTTCCTTATGAGTTTGCAGGACAGTTAGTAACACTTAGCGTATCGCCGAAATGAGTATCAAAGATTAATGCTACGAAAGTGCTAAATTGTTTGGAATCATAATCTTGTCTCCATGTTACTGAGATGCTGTTTTAGAGCTTTAGAGCTAGCCTGATTGGTTGAAATTAAAAAAGAAATCTTTCCGATGGAGCAACTTACGGAAGACACTTGAGAAGAAGAGACCACTTTCGTTTTTATTGCAGATTTCAATACAAATATTGCATGGGAATACTTCTGTCAATGTGTATTATGTGTCAACTGTGTAAGCATTGTATTGTTGGAATATTTTTTATTTTTTATTTTTTGATTTATTTAATGTTGGTCTGACATAGTTATAGTAAAATACTAATTAATACCAACTGTAGAGAATACGCAATACTATAATAAAGAATATATAAGATAAAAAATTTTTACATACATATTTTACAAAGACAAATATTTGTAAGGTTTATTTCTTTCAGCGAGGATTTGAAAGAAACGATTGATGGTTTGAGCTTAATTTTTTCTGGGATTTGATTCCAGATCAGGCTTCCTCAGAATAAAAAGGATTGATTCCAAAACGTTGAGACTTAGCCTTAGGTATTGTCATCAAAACTTTGTTTCGGAAGTTAAATTTTATTTCCTTCGTTATATAGATTTGTTGCATGATCTTTGGATTTAATTTATTTTCGGATTTGTACACCTCACAAAGTAGAAAGCAAAGCTGAATTTCATGAACCGTTTTACATTTGGCGTTTTGCAATAAAACCCTCATAGTCATTTCTGAAATCACAAAGTAATTTTCTCAATGCCCGTTTATGGACTTTGGTGATTTCTTCATATGTAGTTTTATTACAAAACATCCAAATTATTGGTGCATAGTTAAATGTTGACATGATGTAAGCGTTAAATATCAACTTTCGTTGGTCAAAATTTAGATAATTGCGAATTCTGTTCAGGCTCCAGACTCTTGACCTAGCTTTAGAGTAAAGATCATTGATATGTAATTCGAAAAAGAGATTGTTATCAATGGTAATACTGAGGAGCTCAACAGAATTCGTAGATTTTATAGTTAAATTTCTGACAGTGATTTCTATAGGAATATTCCGATTTCCTAAAACTAGCATTTGAAATTTACCAGGATTTGCAGCAAGGTAGTTGTTTAGAAACCAGTCAAAGATTATTTCCAGGTCAAACTCAAGATTCGAGATGACTTCTGCAAGACTTTCAGCACACGAGTGTAAGGTATTAACATCGGCAAAATTGCAAATGCTAGCTTTCACAATAAAAAGAAATAAATCATTTATGAAAATATTAAATAAAAGAGGCATGAGAATCGAGCCTTGTGGAGCACCTAGAGTGATCTCTTGCCATTCGCTGTATTCAGCGCCGATTTTTGTTCTCTGATAGCGATTACTTAGATAACATTTCAAAAGTTCAAGACTCTTTGTATCAATTGCGTAGGCTCTGAGCTTTGTAACCAGAAGTTTGTGATCAACGCAATCGAAAGCCTTCGATAGGTCCATCAAAACTGCCCCCACTTTTCTAGACCCATCAAGACTTTGATGCCATTGACCAATCATTTGTATTAATGCATGCTGAGTGCTGTGTTTAGCTCTAAACCCGCAGAGTCTTGAATCGAAAATGTCATCGAAGTAGGAAGAGTGTTGGTTATGCATTATTCTCTCATAAATTTTAGAAAAAGCTGGTAAAATACTAATTGGTCGATAATTTTTCTTCAGAAACTTATCTTCCTTTTTGTAAACAGGAGTAACCCTTGCCTTCTTAAGACTTTGGGGGAATTTGGATGAATTGAAAGCAAGGTTTATGAGTTTCGATAATGGTTCTGACAGGATATCAGAAAGCATTTTTATTAATTTCACTGAGAAAGGACCGCTGACAGATTTATCTTGATTTAGCTTGAGTATGACACGATGTATGTCTTCAGGCTTTACATCACTGAAGGAAAAAGATTTGTTTTTAGACATGGATTCAGTGATGCGTATAATACTTGGATGGTTCGACAGCGAATCTCAAGATCTGTGGGAAGATTTACAAAAAAGTTGTTAAAATTTTTAGCGATGGTGGCTTCATCGTCTATCAGTTTTGAATTTTCAAGCAAAAAGATTTTTTCATGATTTTGGATCTTTTCAGAAAATTAGGGCTTCACTGATTTCCAAAAGCTTTGCGATGTCCCTAAATCATGATATACTTTCTTTTTGCTTTCCTATTTAAATTTACAACAAGATTTCTTTGTTTGCGATATAAAGTTTTTATAATGTGTGTTTCCGTTCGCTGTTGCTTTGTTTTTGTAGAAGGTGCGGGAAAGAGAAAATAAGTAAGTCTTGCCTAGCCTAATTGTCAGCTGCCAGGGGGTGTTAAAAGAATATGACATCTTATTTATATCAAAAACAAAACACACGGTTTTTTCCAAGCTGCCTTGTACGTTTCCTTATTGTCAAGTAATTTTGTCATTATGTTTACATGTCAATACTTTGAAGAGAAGTAATACTGATTTAGTTGGTCTGTAAAATGGAATCTATGCACGTTTCCTTCCAGTGATGCCAATTACCAATTACCCAATTTCACAGTACGTTCTTTAAAAGGTAGTAGCCTGTTGGAATCTGAAAACACTGATTTTTACTTCAACAGGTGTTCTAGAGGAGAAAAACTTTAATGTTATATGGAAAAATAAATATTTATTTTAAGTTTAATACCTCTATACCTAAAATAAAATCTCTAGCACCAAAAGATAAAAAGTTCATATGACAATCCTGTAAGCATGAAACAGCCTGTAGTATGTTTTCACTTTTGAAGAATTGCAATAGGTCGCGGTTATAGTATTATTATCCGTAAGGCCCGAAAGTTACCATAGTGAAGGCAAATTGGAATAGAAAATAGTAGGTTGATTTATACTTTTTTATAGTTCTTTATTTGTTGAATTATTCAACCAAAAATTTTCTCTTTGCGGCTCTGCGATGGTAAAACAGTCCTTCTTAGAAGTTTTCTGACATCAAGTGCACACTTTTTATTATCTAAGCGATATTAAAGAGGGGTCATCGACTTCTGAAACCCAAAAACTGGAAGAATTCAAGAAATTTGAGAATTAAGCAAAAAAAGAAAACCATTTCATCGAGACTGAATTTTTTCTAGAAAAAAGATTTATAATGGAATACTATGAACAGACAAAGCGCTGCAACCAAATTGAGCTAGAATTTATGATTTATCCTCCATCTCAGTTCGTAATGCTGGTGACCCATAGCTGCGTAGGTGGCACCTAACTGAGGCTATTTCTAGGGATCAGTTTCAATGGAACCTCTAGTACCATCCCCCTTTGCAGGGTAGGGTCATGTAAAATATTCTTTGTTCAGTGATTTATTTTTAGCTAAAAAAAGCTTGTAAACGATATTACATAAAGTAACCTATAGTCATGCAAGGTCGAAGGAGGACTGATAAGGGTTTATAAAGATAAAGATATTAAAGATCCAAGACCCTCACCTATATGCAGGGGTCAAAAACGATGTTTCAGTCTTTTCTACCAGTATACATAATTTGACTACAATCAACCACACAGTTTTTTAATAATATATACTCAGATTGTTGGGCAACCTATTAGAATGAGGTAGCTTGAATCAGCCATAATCAGCTAGCAATTTCCCATGATCATTTAAAGTAAATGTAAATTCTTTTTGTTATTTATAGGAAGGTCTTTTGCAAGGATGCTCAAAAGATTGCAAGGTCAGCAAAATAACAGATTCTTATCACGATGACGACTTTGTTAAAACCGAGATGAGTAAGTTAATCTACTACAAATTTTAAGATTTTCACCTTTCACTTTTCAAGTACACGATTTGTTTTATAAGAATAGTGTACTTTGGATGAGGGTTAAATATTCTTAAGAAAGTGCCAAAATTGAGGGTGAATGTATTTTTACTTTTTTAGACTTGACTTTTTTACAAACATGAGAACAGGGGGGGGTCAACATTTATAATACCAACCCATAGCCCAAAAACCTGACTTTTGACCTTTTGAGCTAAGTTAACACCACCACCCCAAAATTGGTATCGATACCAACTTGAAAATCATAATTTACAGAAAAAAGGGGGACCCACCCCCTTAATTTGGTATCGATACCAACATGCCTTTTTGAATTTGACAAAATATCATGGGACCCACCCCCTAATTTAGTACCAATACCAATCTGACAAATTTGAGTTTAAAGCTGTTTAAAAGGGAACCCACCCCCTCCCACACAAACAGGGTACTAAGAGAAACTTCAAACAAACTCATTTTTGAAATACTCTTTCTTCAACACAACAAAAAAAATGTCATATATGCTAAAATAGAAAATGACTGAAAACTGACAATATAATAAAAACAAACCCAATGAAGCTAGCAAAATCAATCTGAATCAATATTATCTGAATATAATTGATGTGCAAAAACTAGAAGAAGCTATTATTAGTACATAATTTTAGAACAGAATAGATTCACTCATTACCAAATGCTATCACAGAAAAAATGCTTTTGCTTCAAGCTTGATCAAAAATAAAACTTGAAAATATCGAAAAAGTCCAAAATAAACAAACTTCAAAGTCATTTAAACTTATTACTCATTTACAGTCATTATACTCAAAATCTAAAACAAATCCAATTGAAACCTGTTTAGACTGATTATGTACCCCGGGGTATTTTCTAGCTATAAGGGCAAAAATTAGGAAAGTTTGGCTGTCATTTTGATATGGATACCAACTTTATGAATCATATTATGTAAAAAAAGGGGTACCCACCCCCTATTTTGGTATCAATACCAACTGAGGATAACTCTTTTTTCTAAAAAAAGGGGGACCCACCCCCATCAATACCAACTTGACTTTTCAAACTTTTAAAGGAAAAAAGACACCACCACCCATCTATGGGTCTGGTATCTGGATGTTGACCCCCCCCTGATGAGAACTGATCAATTTGAGTTTTGGACTTTTGAGTGAACATTTGGGTTTTAAAATAACATTTCTGCCTCAAAGCTTAAATCTATCTTTACCAAAGGAAGCAGCTTTTTTCTGTTAACCAAATACAAAATGACTATATTCTTATCAAATTCTGTGAAATTCATCCTAGAGGGTATTCTTAGGGTATTCTTAAGATTTGGCCAATTTTCACCCTGATATTCTTATAGAAGATATTCTTATAAAAAAAGCGTGTATCAAAACTCATTTAATGCAAACCACTATCCGTTTTTTTTTTAAATACCATTTTACTTTGAAGAAAAAGGCCTTCCTTCTCTTAAACGCTCACCTCAAATGAACAAGAAAAATGATTCAAAATATACATCCTTTATTAAATAAATTCCCTTTCGAAAAAATGGTGCATCGAGGACAGAGATCTTTATTGGAGACTGTACTTGTTGTTCTGGCAAGAGTGTTGCAATCGTAACAGTTTTCTTACAATTTTACTTTAAAACAAGAGAATATTCACTAAAATCCTGGAAAACCTAAGGTGTGACTTTTGACTTGAATAAATGAAATGTATCTTCTTCTTCCCAACCCCTAATAAATGTCTCTCATGAAAAACTAAAAAATCAGGAGTTATTTGGTGTCATAACTCGAAAAGGCTTTAAATTGCTTTAATTGTTTTATTCACTTCCATTTTAGCTATCCAGACTGTTACAAGGTCTAATAAAACATTCAGGTAAAGAATATCGTACACGTTTTTCTATAATAACAAACTGTATAAGAACATGAGGCTTTGATGGCCAAAATATTAAGAACAAGTTAAGAATACTTTAAGGCTTTGCGGACTCCAAAACACCTATTTTCTTAGGAAAACGGGCGAAAATACTCACAAAATGGTGAAATAAAGAACATGCTAAGAACATTTTTAGGCTTAAAACTCGAAAAGTTAAGAATGGCTTCAAAGATTTTGGATGTTCTTATAAAAAAAAACGTGTATCTTATTTCATGATAAAAAAACGTACTGAAAAATGGCTAATTTCTTGCGGATATTTGAGGGGGTAGTCAAAAAGCATAAATTTATAACTATGATTTTGAATTTGAAACACATTACTTTTTTTTGAAAAAAGTTTTGAGTCAAGTATACTCCTGAAATTTACGAAAATCTCTGCAAATAAAAAATACTAAGTACGTTTACCTTATAGCGGTTAAAAAGTTCAATTCAATTCCGAATAAATTTTTCTTTCTCTATTTCAGTTTTTATGACTCTTTTGGAAAGATTGATGCTGGTAGATTTCAAAAGCGGTATACTGAGGCACAAGTAAGTGAGCAATGTATAAATTCACATTATGGACATAATTCTGAAATTTATAATTTTTAGTTGACTAAATTAAGGTTTCTTTTATCTAAGAGTTTTATGGCACTTCAACTCCCCAAATCTTCAGTACTTCTGAAATTCATATTCTCAACCGACTATTAGTTATCATGAATATTCAAATGGTTTATTATGAACACATTTCTAAAATGGCGAGAATAGGACCATTGAGTTTCAAGCCCGAAGGGCTAGAGGTCAATCTCTTTGGTAGGATTTGAAGCCAACAAATCCTACCAAAGTTGCGCGGCCTTGAGCGACCCGCCTGGTTTTTACACAAATGACAGATTGAAACTAAAATTTACCGCTTAATTTCGAAAAATATATCACTCGAAAACAAAGGAATTGCTAGATTCAATCCGTCATCAAAAATACGGCGCATATTTTAAGGCTTCAATTTTTCTTGCCTGAGAAAGGTTAGAGATTGACCTCTAGCCCTTCGGGCTTGAAACTCAATGAATAGGACCAGAGTTAATTACTTTTTAAAGGTATGGACCACCCTTAATCATGTATGATGTCAAAATATCCACGTTATCCTCAAATTTATATATTTGTTTGTTCTTGTCCATCGGGACTGGCATCACATGAAAAAAAATACTATCGATAGAGTTTTGTCTCAGTATTGTATTTGTCCAGAAATAGCTCAAAATTTAAACTGTAATTTCAAAGTGAAACTTTTATTAGGATTTAGAGACGATGTTATCGTCCGTTACAGTGATAGTAAAGGCCGGAAGATACGGCGGTATGGTGTTATGGGGGTATACGGAAAAAAATTGGTGGGAGAGTTTTGAAGAAAAAGACGATACGATAAGACTGGGAAACTTCTACCGGCTGTAAACTCTTATCGGCAACAAAGCCCGTTTGTGAATTTTCTTCGGCTTTGGGCCTATTTCTTAGATAGTGATTTGTTCTTAGACTATATCATAGTCTAACTAGGACCATGTTAAAGTTTCTTATTGATTAGATATGTCGTCGTGGGAAAGATAAGATGGCTCCCTCCGGACAAATTTTACATGTTTTATCTGGTTTTATTTGTATCTTAGAATTCAATAGGATGGTATGTGATACGCCCTCGAACCAAACCTTTTTTATCACTTCGTGAAAAAATTGTTATAAAGAATTTGTTGAATTCAAAGCTTTACAATTGCGAACGTAAGTTATACCAATTTTTATGTTTCTTTTCTTTGAAGGTGATGTACAGTAGTACAAAATGTACTTAGCTCAAGAGTAATCAATATCAACTGAATTTAGAATCTTGTTAATAAGAAGGTGTGTGTGTCACTTTTCGCCTCTGGTCATCTTATCATTACAAGAAGTCCAAGGACTCCCCTTCACTCGCCAGATGAAATCTTTATTTTTTCCCTTCCTCTCTTCATTTCTTTTCTTTGCGATTTCGTACCTTTTCTCTGCTGTTCATTTGTCCCGTTCTTGATCTTGTGAAATCTTCAGTCATACTTCACCGACAGGTCGACAATGGTCACGAAACTTGCAGAAGCGTGCTATATAATCAGATATAATACTAATAATTATAGTACAGACTTTAACGAAGAACTCTTTTTTACTAAAAATATGAATGATAGCGTTGATGAGTTGATAACATTTGCCAGACTGAATGTTGATGTTGGGTTTTATATTTTTCTTTCTTTCAGGTCTCGTCTTTTTACTGGTCACCACTTCAATGGAAGAAAACATGGCTACTTTCAATTTCAATTATAAATTTTATATGTGTGAAAAAGACAAGTAAGTTGCGTTTATTGTGCTGGTATGAAGATTGTTTTCCGGCTCTACGGTCACTATGCTCTACTCTCTCTCACTTGTAAATCATAAAACCAACTTATACCGACTTTTTTTTCGTATCGTCATTTTTAGACTTCCAGTACCTTTTAAATGTTCCATAATCAACTTGGGAGATGAAAATACACAGCAAGATAAATATAAACAGCACTCACGCCTTTTATCTTCACAACAAGGCATTACGTCGTCTTTCAATGAAGTTTTGAAAGACAGGGAAAGGTTTGATTTTGAATGAATTGATATTTGTTTTAGACCTGTTTTCATATATTTTTACAAGAACATTTGGCATTTTTGAAGCCTTGGGATATTGTTAAACTTTTTGAGATTTAAAAACCTTGAAATTTTTTTTATACGATAAGATCACTTTTAACATGTTTACCGCCATCAAAGAAGCGCTAATAATGCGTATTTCTTGGCAGTGAAATATTTCCTCAAAAGAGACTCTTCCGCGAAATTAAGTCTTAATTAAGACTTATTTTGTTTGTTTATTTTAGTCCAGCCGTAGAGTTTGTTTTCACATTTTCCGAATGATAACAATCGAATCATATTTTAGAGTTTTAAGGTGGGCCATAAGGTAGGCCATAGGGTAGGCCATGGCCGGGCCACAGTAGAGGTAGGTCATGTTTTCGACTGACCCTAAAAAAAGTATATCTGATTTTTTTCAGTTTAACTTTTGATCATTTGAATAATCACAACCTCTTTTCTCTTCAACTTTTGCTTGAAAAATATCGAAGAGCTTGACAATATTTGTTATTTTCGTCTTAAATACTGATAAATTTATCTTGATCTGTCAAAAGAAAGGCTTTGCAGTTGAAGTTGGTATATTTTTACATGCCATGCATGATATATCAATATTATTTTTCAGCTCCAAATTCTTCTCCAACACTGGTTCATCCGAACTTGTTGATAATTCATTTTCACTTTTCAAGAAAACTCTTCAATTGATGAAGGTAGGTGTTAATTATACTTATGTGTTAATGTCTATTTTTCTTTGTTCTGACGCCCGGACGCCCGGAAAGATGAAATTCCTGATTTACAAAACTGTAGAAACTTAAATGCAATGCTAAGCAACTGGGTTTACTGTCAATTAGGTCTAATGAGTTCTATTTAGCACTTTTCTAGTCTCTTAACTCGGTTTACTTTTTACCGGCGCATCTTTGAAATTTAAAAGAAATAATGCTCGTCCTCCGATTAGCATTAGCATTAGTTGTATTTTTAAATAGCAGAGGGTACTAAATGTTCCACTTTTTTACAATATCTGCTACTAGGTTGTATTTCTTATTGACTTATATTGGTTCTTACCCCTACCCTTCAACAAGGAAATTATGACGTTTCATTCGAGATATGTATCTTGAAATTGTTCTTACAAATTACGAAATTGAGAAAGATATTTCTTTGGCAGATTATTCCTTTTCGAAAAAGAAATTTCATTCATAAAACTAACGCTTTTGAATAAACACCTTATATTTATTTGATGAAATCTTTTTTGATTTCTTGATTTCATTTTTTTTCATCACAGACGGTAAAGAACGAAACTTCACAAGCTGTTCAAGATTATCAGAAACTACACAAAGAATTTCAACAACTCAAACAACAGAAAACTTGAAGACAGCATGATTGAAATAGTATAACTTTCTTTTGTCCAACACCGTGAAAAAAATGGTTTGGGATGAATATTCTGCGAACCTAAACCAAGAAATTCTGTTTAGTGCTCTGTTCTGTTTAATACTATAGATATTTAAATGCACTTTTTAGCAAACGTGAGATCTTGAAGAGGGAGGGTACCTTTGCTACAGTAAAGTTCGTTTTACTAGACTTTTCATCGATACCTTCTTTACTTGAAAGATATTTCCTTGTAATTGATACTATCGATGTGCTGTTGAAAATAGTAGATCCTAGAAGGCTATATGGGATTTCATTATATCGTTTGTATAATTTTGTAAAATGAAAAGATTTTTTATCGCATTTTTATGTGTATTTCTGTTTATTTTTTATTGTGTCCTGGACGATGAAAGACGTTACGTAGTTTAGACTAACTCTAGACTATTAAGCAAATTCAAACTTATTTATAAGAGTACAGTATGTAATGTAAAACCACGGAATTATTGTTTTTTCCAAGGGATTCTTTTGACTCAAGGAGAGCAATTTCTTAAGAAGCTATTAACGAAGTAGTATTGTTAGCATCGTAATTGTTTTCTCCAGGGGATTTTTTTGACTCAAGGAGAGCAATTTCTTAAGAAAGCATTAACGAAGTAGTATTGTTTAGCATCGTAATTGTTTTCTCCAGGGGATTTTTTTGACTCAAGGAGAGCAATTTCTTAAGAAAGCATTAACGAAGTAGTATTATTTAGCATCGTAATTGTTTTCTCCAGGGGATTTTTTTGACTCAAGGAGAGCAATTTCTTAAGAAAGTATTAACGAAGTAGTATTGTTAGTATCGTAATTGTTTTCTCCAAGGGATTTTTTTGACTCAAGGAGAGCAATTTCTTAAGAAAGCATTAACGAAGTAGTATTGTTTCGCATCGTAATTGTTTTCTCCAGGGGATTTTTTTGACTCAAGGAGAGCAATTTCTTAAGAAAGTATTAACGAAGTAGTATTGTTAGCATCCTAATTGTTTTCTCCAAAGGATTCTTTTGACTCAAGGAGAGCAATTTCTTAAGAAAGTATTAACGAAGTAGTTTATTGTTAGCATCGTAATTGTTTTCTCCAGGGGATTTTTTTGACTCAATGAGAGCAATTTCTTTTTTCTTATAAGAAGTTGAGAGCTAGGTTTATTTCCAGTCATATTGGAGCAATCTCATTCTAGTTTCTACGAATCAGTAGGTCTTCCTCGTAGATTTTTAACGGTTTCGTTTTTGAATTTAAGATACTAGATGTTGGTAGAGTATGTAATGAAATAATTTGTTAATGTGGGATCAGTTGAATGCTGTCACTCGAGCTAAGCTTTCGGCCCTCGTTCAATAACTTCATCGCGATAGTGGGCCAAATTGTACAACCGAGTTGAAGTCCTCGACTTCTCATTTTTGTAGTGTGTTGAGGCCTGTTGATGGTGAATTTGTAGTTAAGTTTAGTGGTGTATGTTAAAGTACGAAATAAGAATGCTTAACACAACATATGGGAGTATGTTTTTTTTTGCGTGTTGCTCGGCAACCGTATGTTTGTCTTTTATAGAGGCACGTCCTCTGGGTCAATCCTCTGGTATTTTTTATATTTTTATCGATGATTTTGCTGGAGTAACCTCGGGAGAGAAGGATCCTTATTAAAGACTAATTCTTTTTTTGAGATATTGCTGTCCGTTGTAAGTAGTCTTTATTTTATTGCCTAGGTATTGACCCGGGGGGGGGGTACTAGGTTTGCGAGGTGACGGGTATGTCCGAGCCGAAAATCGAAAATCGACCCTTTGAGAGACAAAATTTTGGTGATTTTGGGACCCTTTGAGAGACTTTTTCCTAAATTTTGGTCCATTTTTTCCAAATGTTGGTTTGATTTTCACCAAATTTGGTCACAATTTTTGGAAATCGTGACCCTTTGAGAGAGAAATTTTTGATTTTCGTGATTTTGGGACCCTTTCAGAGACTAACTTTTGAATTTGTACCCCTTTGAGAGACTTTTGAGGAATGAGAAAAGGTACCCTTATGGCTCGCACATGCCCGGCACCCATTTTGCCTAAGTACCCCCCCCCCCCGGGGGTATTGATAATATTGGTGTGTGGTGGGTGGTATGAAGAGTAGTGGAGGAGTATTTTGCATCGGTTGGTTTTGTGTAGAGTTTGCTTTTGAAACCTATTCCCATGTAAATTTTATTGTTAGATGTATGTTGTTCAAACGATTTAGAAAGTATATAGGCTCTTCAGAAAGAAAATGTCGTCCAGGAATCTTTTGTTAAAGCATATTTTGTTTTTGAAAAGCCTTGTAAGTATTTGTTCTTAGAACTTTCGCAGAAAAAGTGTTCCGTTGATGTCCCGTGGATTTGTTTGTATTTGTTTTATATATAATTTGTTACCCCGTGTTACCCTTTTTAGTAACAACGCTGGAAGGACTCTGATTTTGAAAAATGATTGATACTCCTGTTTCTAAGAAGTTCTCTATCTTTTTCTATTTGTACATTTGCTGGCCAAAAGTTTGAAAATAAATGCTAGAATACCTAGCGGATACATTTATGAAACAAAAGGCGCGAGAAAAACATCATTAGACAAGTAAAATCAAACAAATTGCTTATCACGGCGATCTCGCGCTTTACAAGATTAGCTTAATTAATGGAAGTTTAATTAAACTGATAATTTTTAATTTCTCAATCATGAAGTTTCTTTTCAATATTTTGATGGATAAATTAAATATTTTGATTTAATCTCAGCATTTTCGTTTTACAAATAGATTTGCCTACCATCTCAACCTAAAATCGAATGAATTGATGGAAAACTTGACCTTTAAATGAGGATTTCCTGTGATGTATATTCTCGGATGTATACTGTATACTCTGATGTATACTCTCGGAGGCTTTTTTTTAACCTTCAAAATCACAATCAATTTTCAGTTTTTTTAGAATCAGATTTCACAGTAACGAAGATCAACCTTCTTTCTTTCTTAATCTTTTTTTTCTTGTTAAACTTTTATCTGAATAAGGTCTAAATTTCGAGTTTTCTTCTTATAGGGTCAAATTTAAAAAGATTAACTTTCTGTTAATTGATCAATCAGGTTACCATTGAAGCGCAATTAAAAATAAGGGTAACTTAATAAATAGGGAACATGTTCTAAATTAGAAAGGAATGCTGACTCATTTGAAAAAGTTTCTTAATTTTACAGAACGTTTTCACAGCTATTAGAAAAGAGAAAATAATATGGAATAAGAGCACTTTGAACTTCCGAAGCGAGATCGCTGTGTATAACGACATTTTCAGTTGAGGGTATATTTCCAAAGTTTTTCCGAGAAGAGCTGAGATTGAAGTATATTAGACGTGAGTCTTGTTGCTCCACTGTGATATTAAAATCTTTTGGTGGCACGATGTAGCTTTTTTGAGCTTAAAGTTTGAAAATTTCCAATGTCGATATTCAATTTCTTACACAAAAATTGTTTTTGTATCGCCATAACAACATATTAGCAATTAAATAGATGAGTTTGACTCTCGGAGGAAACTTAAAGTCTCATTTGGAAATTGGATAAGCGCATGAGAAATACAATTAAAATACTACGAAAAATCATTTAATGGTTGAGGGAGAGAGAGTGAACAATAATGTCATTACTGCGGACAAGGCTTGTACATGAGAAATTGGCAAAAATCAGTCAGTTGTTATTCCAGTGTCTATGATAATAAAGGTTTTGTTTTTAAATAAAAGTGATATCGTTTGCTTACTCATCGATTTTAATTCACAAGCTTTTTCACGTCAGATTGACACGAATGTGGAGCAAGATTGGCCAGAAAGAGGAAAAGAAAAATATTTTTTTGCTTACATCATACATAATATAACAATAGGCAGACACTGTCCCGACATGAAATATGTGTCTGATATGAAACGGGAACACTTACTCTCGGGTACCTAATAGCTGGGGGGTTTGGAATAAGGGGGGGGGGGTTTGGAAAAAATCTCAAAACTTAATAAGTGGGGGGGGGGTTGGAATAAAAATGTCCTGGGTGGAAAATGTTTGAAAAGGAGGCTAATGCAGCATAATTAGGAAAAAAGAGCGAACTTTCAAAAACTTTATCCCAAAAATTAATAAGTGGGGGGGGGGTTGGAATAAGAATGTCCTGGGTGGTAAATTTTTTAGCGGGGGGACGGCTATTAGGTACCCGAGAGTATTACTCCAGGCGCTGGGGAAACTTTCGTATGCAAATCACTGCGTACAGTTGAAACCTTTTGATTCGTGTTATGTATAGTCTAAAGTTTCTAAAAAGTTTGATCCCGTTCCCGAGGGAACGCCCTTTTGGGCGTAAAAAATTTTTCCATGGGTGGTTTCGCAAAAAGTGAACACATTATATACCAATCGATGCGAAATTCTATACTGATTTAAAAAAAGATTAACGTTATGGGCAAAAAAATCAAGTCCTCAAAAGTTATTAACGTTTGAATGTGGAAGGGTAATTTATAGCATTATCTACTCGTATCAGCCATTTAAACGTCATTACTCACTCAAAAAAGCAGATATAATAAATTAGCACCTTTTTCTTATAACTTTTGAACACTTGATCTTTTTATCCATAAGGTTAACCTTTTTTTAAGTCAGTATAAAATTTCGCGTCGATTGGTATATAATATGACCACTTTTGGCGGAACCACCCAAGCAACGAACCTTTACGCCCAAAAGGGCGCTCCCAGGGTTGGTGCCACCGCCCTCGGGAACGGGACCAATTTTTTTAGAAACTTTAGACCATACATAACACGAATCAAAAGGTTCCAACTGTACGCAGTGATTTGCATACGAAAGTTTCCCCAGCGCCTAGAGTATATGTAAAAACGGTAATAATAAAACCTTTAAACTGCTCGCGCGAACAAAAATAAACTGAAACTTGATCACCCGTCTGTTTGCCCTCTTACAAACCTCTTTATTTTTCACAAACCATGTAAAATTCCACTTAAACGCTTTTTTATAAGAACATTAGACTTGATTCAGGTCAAAACCTAAAAATAAGTTAAGAACAATTCTTCGATTTCAGAAATGGCTAAGTGAATACTGATTTTAGATCCCTTTTTTAGTTGAATTAGAGCAAGCATTTATTAAGAATATATAAACCTGAAAATCGTGAATCAGAACAGCCGAACCGTAAGCCAATATTTACTGGTCCTTATAAAAAAAAGTGTGTGTCTTTGCAAAAACTTTATCTATATCGTGAGGAGGAGGAGATTAAATATTTATCGGTCTATTTTACTTTATATGGTGAATTAGTTGCTTCATGCTTCATTGTTGAATTTTTGTGAATATGTAGACATATGAGAAGTTCTTGTTTGATATTTCTATGTTTATGATATTATATGTTGTGTTGAAGCAGAAAGTTTGGGAAAACGTGGAACGTTATGTGAAGTTTTTTTTCAATTTATTTTTAAAGTTTTTTAGAAACACCGTATATTTTTAGGGAGCCATTTATATATGGGGTATATTATACTCTATATTATACTCTCTTATAAAGTCTTTTTTTTGCTTGATCCCTTTCAAAACTCCTGGTCTTGGATCTGGAATTTTCCTAGTTAAATCAGTAAGGGACTGACAAGTATTTTGGAGTCCGCGAAGCCTTAAGATGTTCTTAACAATTTCGTAATACTTTGGCCACTCAGGCCTCATGATCTTGTATGGTTTTAGACCGGAAACCCGTCTATCGCTTCACTGCGGAAATCTCCATGCAAAATCTCGAATTCCTTGTTCAGCATCCATTTTCTCTTTTGGATGTTGCAGGAAATAAGAAAATGGTTAGACAGCATTTCCTGGCTAGTATGGTTTGTTCTTATGAACAAAAGTGTAGCGAGCAAAGTGAACTTTGTGAAATAAAGGAAAGTTAGTTTTAGTATGTGTCCAGTCTACGAATTATCGCTTTTTAAAGGTTTTTTTTTAATAAGAGTGATATCGTTTGCTTACTCATCAATTTTAATTCACAATCTTTTTCACATTGGATTGACACATATGTGGAGCAAGATTGGTCAGAAAGAGGGAAAAAAACATTTTCTACTTACACACGTTTTTTTTATAAGGAACACGTTTATAAGGAACTTGAGGCTGAAAATGGTAAAAAAAATAAGGAATTGTTAAGGAACTGCTCAGGCTGAGAATAAGAAAACTAGTTTTAAGAAATCCAATTTTAGCGAATCCAAACTTAGCAGCTATGTAAATAAGGAACTAGATAAGAAACTTTGAGGCTGAAATTCTCTGTAAAAATAAGGAACTCCAGGCTCAGAGCAAAGTTAAGGTTCCTTATAAAAAAAACGTGTATCACCACAATATAACAATAGGCAGACACTGTCCTGATATGAAATATGTGTCTGATATGAAACGGGAACATTTATGTGAAAATAAAACCTTCAAGTTGTACTATTGAATTGGTCTCAGTAAAAATAACTCGATTTGTTCCTCGGTAAAATCATATGATTTGTTTTACTTTCAATCGCAATATAACAAGAATATGATGAGATTTTATCGGGTACACTTTTTTTATAAGAACAAACTATACTAAAATGGCTAAAATGTTAAGAACAATTTAAGAACATTTTAAGGCTTTGTGGGCTCAAAAACACCCAATTTCTTAGGAAAATGGTCGAAAATACTCACTAAATGGTCAAAATAAGAACATGTTGAGAACATTTTTAGGCGGAAACATCAAAAAGTTGAAAACATCCGAAGTCATCAACAATTTTGGATGTTCTTATAAAAAAAACGTGTATTTGATCAATTGTTCTAATAAATATTTCATTTGAATGTGTATGGGTGCTTTTTATGCATTATCATTCAGATAGAAGAAGAAAAAAATTGTTAGCTATGCTTTGAATTTTTAAAATCTATTCCTTATACAGGAATCAATTCATTTCTTTTTACTTTCAAAAGCAGTTGTGATTTCATGTGAAAAAGTGTCTTGATATTAAAAGTTTTCTAGACTGTCACCAGAATACTGTTTTGGCGCTAATGTAAAGACTCTGGGCGTTTCATTAAACCTGACGAAGCTGGATTGTATCATTTTCAAGAGAGTAAAGATGCTTCTAAATTTCCTCCCCCCCCCTTGACTGTTGTCTCATTTAAAGATCTTCTGTAATTCTTTTCCTATTTTGTTTATTGTAGTGTGAAAAGTGTGGGGGAAAAGAGAGGAAAATCTAACTTGTTGATAAGATCTTTTCGTGTTGATCTGACGAAAATCTTCAATCTTTTCAAAGTGACTTGCTTGCTTTAACACTTGTATTTTGTTAAAATTTTCGTATGCTCTAACACCAGAATGAGGCTGATTTACCTTTTAAACAATGTATCAACTTTGACTTTAATACCTAGATGTTAAACAACTTAAAACTTTCTTTGTATGTTGAGAGAAAGAATTTGTGATATAGCTCTTTTACTGATATAAAAGAATATGATCATTGATGTTATGATCATGTTTTCTCAGTTACTGCAAGTGGAAAGCATTTGAGTTATTCTTGTTATCGTATCATGGAAGGATAAACCATTAATTTATCAAATCAGAATTGCATATAGGAAATTCTTTCGCAAGAGGATAAGCAGAAGCTTGAAATTTACCGTACTGTAGCTGGTAGCTGTCTGATTATTAGTTAGCAGTATTTCATATTCATTTCAGTTAAAATGTCAATGGCTTAAAGACCTTTGTTCTTTGAAACACGTGTCACCTTTCTACTGGTTTCACACTTTCCTCTTTTTATAGCTATTCAATTTTCGTTATTAAATGAAGAGGTTGGCTCCCAAACCCTATAGTGGTTCATTAACTACATATTTTTTTATCATTTTAGTGTAAAAAAAGACAATAATCACAAACAAATCCAAGAAACTTAACTTTCTTGTGCACCATGACTGAAGAGAAAGCGTGACTTTCATATAAAGAAGAGCTGAATTGCTATTCAATTTTAAATTGAGGAATCGGATTGAATTTGGAACATCATAAGAATGGATTTAAAGAAAATTTACACGGTTGTTTTGATTTTGGTACTGACTGTCGTTGTCACTTTGTACATGCAGTACAAAGAAGGTTTCTTCAAAATTATCATGGATTCGTCACCTATGAGAAGCCCTATGTTAAGACCACTTGATATTTTACAGAACACTTCGTGGTCTGCAAAGTTCAAAGAAACTATTGCTTCTTTCAGAATGACTGAAAATTTAGCCACGGGGGACTCGAACGCAACTGCTGTACCGTTGAAGGTAATTAAAAAATTGAAACTTTCACAAAAAGATATTATCAAGAGATATGAAGATCGGTTAAAACTTCGTAAAGACAGTTGGGAGCATCACGACGCGGTCTGTAAAATACCTAATTTAAACCCGTTCGGGCCGAGTGGGATGAAAGCATGGGCTACCAAAACGAAACAATATTGCGATATCAAAAAGCTTGGAAAAATAGTCAAGAATAGATTCATAGTTGAGGACCCTGGAAGCAAAATCAGCTTAGTAACCATGGAATATATTCTAAGAGGACGGAAACGAAAGGCGGATGGTTCGTTGGACCCGCCCAAAGGGCGTACGTCCATGGTGATGGATAGTAAATACAGTTATCATAAGGTTTTGAACGATGACTTTCACGCACATTTCACCATCGCTTATAAAGTAATATTCAATAAAGAACGTGGTGTATTCATGTCCAGTCCTCTGGAACATGATTTCTTTCGCGCTGTGATTACAATGAAAACAGGCTCGAAAACCACTGAATACCACGCAACCATACACAACAAAGATGACGTGTGTCGCAAACATGGTCGTAAATTTGATCCTAAATCAAAAACAGGATTACCTCTCAACGTCCACATGTTTATGGTGGATGCAATCTCCAAAGGCAATGCTTACCGTCAGATGCCGAGATTGATGGAAATCCTAGAAGATGATGAAGATGCAATGGTCTTTCAAGCTCACGGTATCCATGGTGATGGCACCACGTGTCAACTTATGGCAACCCTCGCTGGTGAGCTTTGAACAGTTATCTGTTATTGAGTGGTGGCTTGATTTCGGTGTTTTTTTTTGGGGGGGAGAAGTGATTTCCAAACAAGACTGTTTGACAAAATTACCCTTGAAAATTTTGGCTGAACTTATATTCAGCGATATTATTGATAGAGCAATTGTCATTCAAAATTCATAGTCTATTTTACCAGGATTTTTGTTAATCTCATAGTTTCTATTAATCTTGATATATCCACTGTTTCTTCAGGTTACAAATACAGACAAGAAGATTCGAATCCATGGCAACCACCAAATAAACAAAATTGTGACGGTATCGATCTCATCTTCAAAGATTTCCATAAGGCAGGCTACACCACCCTATATAATGAAGATTTTGTTAGTGGTAGTACCTTTCATTACAAAATGAACGGCTTCGACAAGCCCCCATCCGACTGGTATCCACGTCCCTACTGGATAGCTGCCCATGAACGGGTAGAAGGCTGTGGGAGGCCTCCCTGTATTTGTGAAGACGAAGAAATGATCCGGTTCTTGAAGACTTTCACAACGTTTTGTGAGCACGAAGCAAAATTTTCTATTCAAGTGACAGCCAATGCGCATGATGACATGAATCTACTGTTTATGTTGGAAGATCAACTCATTGGTAAGAAAAGCATTTTTTATTTCACTCGCTAATATCTATCCAATTCTCTAAAGATTTATATATTTTACCTTTCACTTGGGAGTATCGATTGTCTCTGCGTTAAAAAATTAAAGAACCTTTTACACAGTTGTCATTTTGTGTTTCTTTTAAATTATGGCTTCTAATAATACAAGGCATGTATATGGTTTATTTTACTGCTATCCTCCGGGTAGAAATAGGATAATCTTTAAGATGTTTGCTCTCAGAATTTTCATGCTCTTGGGTATTATATTTCCTTTCATTGATCTGCGATTTTGCAATTCTTGAAAGGGCGATTCGCTAAAGTTTATGCTCGCGAAAAAATTATTTTTCGTCGAATTCGCGAAAGTGATTTTGGCAAATTTCGCGATTTTTCGACCTCGTGGAAAGTTTGTACGCCTAAAATATATCAACTTTCTTTCCTCTCCATTTAGAATTGTACGAGTTCTACAAAGAGAAAGCTCGCGTGGAAAACACCATGTTAATTTTCTTTGGTGATCACGGTGCCCGTTGGGGTGCACGTGGTAATTTCCGGAACACAAAGCAAGGTCGTTTAGAAGAATACAACCCGTTTTATTCACTCATTCTACCGCCTAACTTCAAAAAGAATTACAGAGAATTATACGATAATATTAAAGCTAATCAAAACGTTTTGACTTCGCATTTTGATGTTCACTGGACGTTAAAGCATATTTTGTCTTATCCGAAAATCGAGGAGAAGCGTAATTACGGACAAAGTTTATTCACAAAGATCGATCCCAAAACACGGACATGCGATAAAACGGGAATCCCCGGAAAATATTGTTTTTGTTTGTCAACAAAGAAAATAGATGCAAATACCTCTCAAGCGAACACTATAGCTCAGACGGCTGTTGACTTTATAAACAAAAAGATAGCTGAACATGAGAAGCCAAAAGAGTTGTGTGCTAATCTAACTCTCAGTCGAATCATAGACTTGGAATATGCTGCAGATGAACAAAAAAACGAAGGAATTTTTTATATCATGTTCGAGGTTGCTCCGAGCAAAGCGACTTTTGATGTTCGCGTACGTAAAGACTTAAGTAAACAGACGACTTACGTTGACCCGGAAATCAGTCGGACTAACTTATATCGGAACCAACCGGCATGTATACAGGTAGCTTACCCAAAATTAGCACCTTTTTGTTATTGCAAAGTGCAAACTAGTTAACACAGGGTATTCTACTCTTCTCTTTATATATTTTAACTTTGTTCCAAATACTCAAATTTATTCTCTTATCTTAGTAGACTAGCAAGCGTCTGCCATTCCTTGGACACAGGAACGCGGGGAATAATGCTTTTGAAAAGTTCTTATAAAAAATAGAAATTACCGCGGGAGGAGTCGTGGTGAACCCATTGCGAGCATAAGCTGCAGCGAAATAAAACGACGTGGTTTACTAGTTCTACTATCTTAGCCTTAAAATTTTTGAAAGCGCAATCGAGTAAGGTGAAAATTGCAGAAATCTTCAGGCAACCTCGCGACTGAAACTAGAACCCATGAAACCCAAATGAAAATTTTGAATCGGATTCACACTCCTTATATAATACTGTATACTATATATTCAGGAAAAGATATAGTTTATAGATAGTTTATTTGAAAGTTTTAAATGTTTTTTCGTTGTAATATTTTAGTTAAATTTTCAAATGCATTTTTGTTGGGAACGGCAGATAGATAGGTTTTGATTTATATTAAAGAAGATGATGATGAACAGAACAAAAAAATGTTGTTTTGTTAACGTTGAGCTGTGAAAATACAATCGCCTTTATGAATACATACTTTTTTCCCTGATCATGCCTTGATGACCCTTGATCGATCCAGAGGCAACCATCTCCAAGCATCTCTCTTGACTCCTCATTTAGGTCCACTTCTAGATGAAAGAGTCTATTCGCGTATCCTAGATGTTATTGATAAACGATCCCAAAAATAAAAGTAAGTACCGTATTATTTCGAATAAACGCCCGGGGCGTTTATTCGAGGGGGCGTTTATTAAATTATTTCAGTCTAAAGTCGAATATTTAGAACAAATATACCCTTTGTTTTAGTTCTTTATCAGGATTTTAGTGTAAAATTTCTTAGAAACTTAGAAACTTAGATTGCATCGAAAACTGCTCTGGTTACAAGAAATGACTAAAATCTTCTTTTTCAAACTCAATCAACACTGGTATTGAAGTATTAAAGTCACAAGTTTCTAATAAACGCTCCTCCCCTAGAGGGGGCGTTTATTCGAAGGGGGTGTTTATTTTAGGGGGCGTTAATTAAATAATTTCCCTTTTAGAGGGGCGTTTAAAAGAAGGGGGAGTTCATTCGAAGTAATACGGTACCTTAAGAGAAAAACTTTCGTGGAATTTAATTTTGCGGTTTTTTGGCAAATCCGCGAAACACGAATATTTTCAGTAATTAAATTACCCCTAAAATTGTTTTTTTTTAGGGCAAAATATAGGCCATGTTGTGAACAAAAAGTTGTCTCAACCGCGAGATTGAATCCCGTAAGACTTCCGAATTTTGAGCTGTGAACTGCGAAAATGTTTTCCCTTAAAGGTACAATACATATTTGTTTTGCAAAAATTTAGCAAGTCTTCATTTTAGACACCCCGAATTTAGACTTTGACATATTTTTTTGACCAGCCCAGAATTGTCTATGTACAGAAAAATTTCTACGGAAATTTCCAAATTCATTGTCCGTGCTCTGTGATTTACGTAAGATAAACTCTGCTATATATACATAAAGAAGGTACTATAGCTATGCAAACTTTACCCCCGTGCATTAACGAAAGGATTTGTATCACATCCATCAATAAAATCGGTAAAATCAAAGTGAACTACGCGTTTTTTTGTAAGAACATCCAAAATTTTTGAAGCCTTCGGATAAGCTCTTAACTTTTTCATCATTTTGTGAGTATTTTTATCCATTTTCCTATAAAACCGGTGTTTTAGAGCCCGCAAAGCCTTAACTTAATGTCTGTTCTTAACATTTTGGTCATCGAATCGAAATATGGTCTTTTATAGTTTGTTTTTATAAAAAAGGGGGGGGTTCACTTTTACGGTACGACGGTATTGGGCCTTTTTTTCCCCGGTAAATCGGTATTACCAGAAAAAAACGACGGGATTACGGTATTTCATTTTCTACCGGTATCGGTATTTAGGTAATTCGGCTTCTTTTATCGACGGTACTACGGTATTTGACCCAAATTTTTGTCGGTATGACCAAAGACTTATAACCAAAACAAGACGTCTAACCATTGTTTCACCTTAGTTAGATCTCATCAGATAGCGTGTTATTGTTTTTCTAATACAATAAACTATATCTACAGGGTTTCCGCATAATTAGTGAACGAAAACAATCGATTTTGCCGCGTCAGCAATAAAAACAATTGTTTTGCCGAGTCAGCAAAAATAATCAATATTACTAATTTCTTAGAATTTTATTGGAAATTTTCAAAATGGCTGAAGCAGAAAAACTTTGATTAGAAAATTAGAAACTCTGACTTCGTTCTAATCTAAATATAAATGTGAAAATGTTTTACTGGCAATCAAATCATCTTCGTAACAGAAAGATACAAATTGAAGTTTTATGATATGGGCTCCTCTCCTCAAGTGCTAAAGGAAACCCGACAGCCTGATATCTGCCTTCATATCTAACAGTTGATCGTCAACAACTATTGGAAATCATCTAATCAGAAAGATGTACTCAAAGATGATCAAATGATGAGCTTCAAAGACTTTAGGACACTTTTAAACTTTTGGGGACGACCTGGCCTACAGTACCAAAAGACAGATGAGTTAAAGAACTAATATGTTGTGAATGTTTTGATTATCACTTAACTTTGGTGTTTGCAAAACTTGCAGATATATGAAACTCTAAAAAGGCTGATTTCATAAATGGTGGAATGATTGACCCAAGCTTATTGAATTCATACTCTTGACATTCAATTAAATTGATTGGAAACTTGAGAATATTTTTGGTATTTTGAATGACATAGTACATATATACAAGATGTTGATTGACTATTTCTATTTTAATATACCTAAATGTGTTAATATCGATATTGGAATGAAGAAATAATAATCATGGTAGTAGACACTCAACTAGAGGGAATCGTGATATTTTACGATGGACTTGAATGACATTTTTACATACAAACATTTTTTAAACTCTATTTCACTAAAACTATATCTACGATATAAAACTGTACTTTTGGGTACCTAATAAGCTTCCCCTCCCCTGCTAATAAATAAATTCTCCTATCTGGCTTATTCCAAACCCCCATTTATTTAGGTACCCAAGAGTAGTTAGAGCCTTTTATGGACCTTATTTTATTAAAAGTTTTCAATTTTTCTTTTAAACAAAGATACTATCCAGTGTATAAGTTTTTTTTATTCTAAAAATTTTTGTTAATCATATTGTTTTGAAAAGATAGAATCAATGTTTGTGTCAAAGACTGATAATTGAATTGAAAAATTAAAGAATTTTTTTTCACTCAATTTTCAATATTTTGATCCAAACTTTTGAGGAGATTCTGACATAAAATTTTAACAAGTCTCCTGTTATTTTTAATGCCTGTTTGATCATTTCACTTATTATGACACCTTTTGATAAAAATTACAGTACCATAAAATGTGAAAAATTTAATGAAAAATGATGGGATTGTTTTGACTCATCACTTCCTATTTAGAAAATAAGTACCTTTAAGGGAACTAATTTTGGAGAATTTAGACGAAATTTGCCAAAGTTTGTTCTTGTCAAAATTAAATATTTTGCTCACTCGCCAAAATAAGTTCCCGCCAAAATTAAATTTTTTGTTTCCTTGCCTAAATTACCCTGAAATTTATCAAAATTGCTCAAAATAAGGCAAAATAGATAAGATTTCCGCTGTAATTCGCCAAAATTAAAAAAATTCACTATTCGCCAAAATAAGTTCCCACCAAAATTTAGGATATTTGCTGCCTGCCAAAATTAGTTCACGCCAGAAAAGGTTCCCTCAAGGTATTTGAAAATTTTCAGAATTTTTCAACCATTTCCAATCAAGACCAAAATCACAAAAATACTTGTAATTTTTGTTAACAACTATCTGCAACTATCAGTCTCGAGATTTGTAAAAAAATGTCTGGACACAAATGAACAAAGTAACTAATGCATGCAACATATCTTTAACCAGGACCCTAGTTAACTGGCATAACACAATCTAATCAAAAAATACAAAATCATTAATTTATTGTTTGGTAATACAGTACTGAGAAACAAACAAAAAACAATTTTCAAATACACAATACAATAATAGACAAAAATAGGCAATTCTTTTGAAAATAGATGACCTGATTTATTTTTTTCTGAGGATTAATTGACGTTTGAAAATGATACTTAGATGACAAAGTATAGACAATAAGTCCCTTACGCTACATTAAAATAGTTACCCAAACAAATAATTTTTGTAACAGTCCGAGCATTTCACAGAATTAATTAAGAACTACCTCCAGAATTACCTCTCAAAATTAATTTCATTTATATGATGACTGACTGATTAATTTAGAATATAGTTTGCTTCTGTTTGCTTTCTATAATTTGTTAAAATTACCTAGCCAAAGAATTCATCCATGTAAATTTGTTCAAGATTATCTACTGTAAGCAATAGTTTTTTCATTTGCCAGAAACCAGTCTTGCCAAATTAAAAATCCGGCACACTGTTTTAAAAGTAATATCCAAGCTTTCAATACTCTTTCCATTTTTAGCCAATTGAATGTACGTTATTTTTGTAAATCTCAGATTCTGTCCATGAGATGGCAGATGGCGCTTATTTAGTCAATGACCCAGGCATAATCAATTGTATATTTTAGTCCACTTTCTACAAATGACATACATCACAATTTTACGGCTGGGGTACCAAATATTTTCATATATATACTGATGCAATAACCCTCACAATTTCAGTTTGTAGCCTGCTGTGAGCTCTGTCTCTAGTGACAGTGTGAACAATAAATACATTATCCAAATTTTAAGATATTCCAAATATTGTTAGTGTTAGTAGCAATCTTTTCATCATCGCTGTTGATAATTCTAATCTACCAAGTCTACCAGCCAAGCCACATATATCAAGATATCCAAAGAATCCATCCAGTGACAAATTGATTCGGTGTTATACAGTAATAAAATAGCCAGAAAATTAAAGTTATGATTCAAAAAACATCATTGCGACAAAATATTTTTCAGCATTGGGTGTTAGCTAGATGTATATATTTCAATTCTAATCACAATACATATTATCTGTGATTTGAAGTCACCAATCTGTTTTTGAAATGTCTTTTCAAGGAGCAGGATATATAAAGATATAATATGGTTGATTATTTTTTGATGTTTTTTTATATTTCGATATTTATATTTTACACCTAAATAGATTAAAAAAAGTTATATCGAAATCAACTGAATCCATGAGTGATATTAAACCGAATACTTTTCATCTGAACAAACATAAAGCCAGGTAAACTAACTGAAAACCTTAATTTTCAACAAAACACAGTCTGACAGTTCACAAAAAATAGCACAAAAACATTGAGCCAGGCCAGTCTGAAAAGAGCCAGGCCACAAAAAAGAATGGTATGGACTTAAAGTTTGGTCATATTACAATGCTAGAAAATTATTTTTAATCATCAAAAAATTCTCTAACATAGTATTTCAAAGCCATTCTGTGGGTCATTATGGCAAATACACAGAAACCAGTCAGCCATCTTGTTTTTGCGAAATTCCTTCCTTCTGGCCAAAGTTCAAGGTTCAAAGAGCAGAAATGCAAAGAATAATTATTCTAAAATCAACCAATCCATTGTTGACTATTTCATGATAATTAGACCATAATTAGCAAATTACATGACAAGTATTCAAATTTGGTGGCCTTCGAGTTTTGGCGGCCATTTTTTTAAATCTTGTCGGCAACTAACGTGCGGATCAAAGGAAATTTATTTTTATTGTTCGAACAATGAGATAATTTTGCATAATTATGCGCTTAGACGTCTTGTTTTGGTTATAAGTCTTTGGTATGACGGTATTTGAGACCCCTGAAACCCCCCCCCCCCCCAAAAAAAAAAAAAGTGTAGGTCTTTCGCTCTTATCTTCTCGATTAGGATTGCGTAATCCGTAGGAAAAAGTTTTAAAAATGGTAGATATTTTATAAACAAAATTCTCCAGCCAAGCCAGTCAAGCAAAAAAGGGCTGATGGACTCCCCTCCTCAGTCACCCAGTCAAGCAACAACACAGCACTTAGCTGTCATCAGACTGTCATGTTATGATATATGTAAGAAAGCTTTTCCAATAGAATTGTAATTTTTGTTCATAATTCTTTTTCACTAATGTAATAAATACATACCTAGGCTCAATTCCCTTCATTTTTGAAAATATCGAGAAGAAAGAATGCCCAGATCGATGGTGTCAATCGAACCAGGCTCTCCCACTCAATAAAAAGTACTATTATTTTTTCCAATCTATGACCAATCGATAAGCAATCGACCAATCGACAGGGTAATTTTCAAGCACTTTTTTACATACTAGACAAGCTTTGCATATTTCTGTTTATACATGTCTTCGTTTAAATATAGGTGTAAATAAGATCATTTTCTTAGTTTAATTGAAAATTCAATCTCTACAATCGTAACTTAGAAAGTCCTCAGGCCATCATGGAAGCTTTAAAGTTTTTTTTTGTGCTGATAAATAGGAGCATCTTTTGATTTACAGACAAACGTTATCAAACAATGCCTTCGCAACTTGGTATTTTATATTGACCTTTACATATTTCTGTTTATATTTTAGCAGTAAATAGGTGCATAAATAAGACACACTTCTTCGTTTACTTTTGTGACTCTAACAGTCTAAACGTTTTCGATTTTATGATTTATTGCTAATTTAGCAAATTATTTGATACATCAAAAAAAGGTTTGTGGTGATAGAAAGTATATTTTGGTTGCAATGAGACTTTAAAGCCCTTATTTCAAATTTACCTTATTCAACGGTATGGAAATGAGATTAGTTTATTTACTGTAGTTCAAAATAAAAGTATTGCTTTATAATCAAAAGATAAGGATTGACATCAACATTCCCATTAAACTCCTCCAAAACATTCCAAGTTAAGGTTGTTTTTTCATAATAATCAAGTAAGAATTTTTAGGCTACTGTACTAAGAGGCCCCCCAGCGGTTTGCGTGATAGACCTTTTTTTAATGAGGCCACCCTGTTGAATAATTATGTAGTCCAGCAAAAAAACAATGATATAGCCATGCATAATTATTATAATATGCATGAAACAGTAATTATGCATGGCTGTATCATTGTTTTTATGCTGGACTACATAATTATTCAACAGGGTTGCCTCTTTAAAAAAAGGTCTATGGCGTGAGTGGGACTTTTTTTGGCGTGATGGCGTGATCAAGATTTTGGCGTGATGCGCGATAGGGCAAAAATTTGAGCCGTGATGCGTGATTTGGGCTATTTTTTGCTATTTTTTGCGAGATGACAAATTTTAGCGAATTTTTTTGCGTGATGGCGTGATTAGGGGTGCCGCTGGGGGGGCCTCTACTAAGATGCAAAAAATCACCTATTTAGGACGTTTAGAGAGCAAAAATTTTCTTTGTTGCCATGGTGGGCGACATGTTAATACCACTGCATTGAAACTCAAAACGGTGATAAGGAAAAGTGCTTGGAAATTACCCTGATCGATAAGCAGTCCACCATGATAAGCAATCGATTGATTGGATTGGGATATTGATTGATTTCATTTTTGTTTGCAGGTTTCGAAATAAACTTCTCTTGTCAATATTTTGTCACATTTTGTGAGAACTTGTCATCGATGTATTATTTTTAAAGGGAAAGCGAAAAGGAAAGACTGTAGTTTCTAATCCTGATATTATAGGAGTTTAGTCTATGCTGGTTTTGTATGTGGTTTTGTTGTTTGCATGTAAGAAAGAAAACAGAAATTTGATATGACCCTGATTCCGCTGTACATATAGACCTTTAGCTAATCAGGGTGTCATGTTGAATAATTAAAAACTCCAGCATTAAAACGTTGAATATTGCTCCGTTTTTTGGAGTCCAAATACTGTTGGCCTCATTCAGAGACTTGAAGACATTCAAAAATCCTTTCTAAGAAGGATAAAAGGCACCTCAAAAAATTATTGGGAGTGTCTCAAGCAATCCAAAATCTATTCCCTTCAAAGGAGAAGGGAACGCTATCGCATCATCTATGTTTGGAAGGTGTTAGAAGGGATAGTACCTAACGTGAATAGCAGTATAAAAGCCGGCTGTGCCAATTGTCTATCTCCAAGAATCAAACATCCAAGCTTAGAGATTGCACTCTTTCTGTACAAGGTGCAAAACTATCCAATGCAATGCCAAAGAGCATAAGAAACTTAAAAAACACTTCAACTGAAAAATTAAAAAAAGCCCTTGACACTCACTTAAAGTCGATCCCAGATGAACCCCAAATTCATGGATATACTGGGTGCAGGAGAGCTAATTTGAATTCAATACTTGACATGAAAAATATCTGCTGAGATTCTTTTTCCCTCGACAGATTGATCAAACAGAGGCGTGGTTCACCAAGAATCTTACCTGAGCACTTTGCTCGAACACCTACAATCATGGACAAAAGGTTGTAGACAAATGAAATTTCTTTGAAAAATGGTGAGGAATAGAGCAAAATGACTCTTCAATGCGTCTGAAAAAGGAGGGAGGAAAAAAAAACACTTTAGAAGTCGTTGCATTGCTTTTGAATTGCTTTTGAGGCAACCACAAGCAAAAAATCAGCGTTTTGATACTGGTGTAAGCCAGTTAATCAAGCCCTTGTGGTTTGCCCTTGTGGTTAGACTGCAGTGGGTGACTTTCAAAGACTTTGAATGGGTTTGGAAAGCACCCAGAACCTTGTGGGAACTTGTTTTGGATCGATATTGAAGTATTTTGCAAATATTGCAGAAGTCTACAAACCTTTTGTCCATGATTGTCTGAGAATTATGAGACTTAGTGCATTTTCCAGCTCAAATTCTTGGGAATATCAATAGTAGTTTCACATTGAAATTGTCTCTATTGTAGTTGAGGATCATTCCTGAGTCTTAAAATTTATTTTTGCCATTTCAGCATTTTCTATTGCTCCACATTTGAGTCTATTTGAGGGGGGTGTCAATACTTCTGAAAATGGCAGATTTTTTGATTTTTTTGGTATAATTCCTGCTGTGATGGTCGAAATCATTAGAAATTTCTTCTGGTTGTTCTTTTTGAGATACTTTGATGGAAAATTGCCACTTCAGAGAAGACCCCTGTTCAATTTTTTCTTAAAAATTCAGACAATCATGGACAAAAGGTTGTAGACAAATGAAATTTCTTTGAAAAATGGTGAGGAATGGAGCAAAATGACTCTTCAATGCGTCTGAAAAAGGAGGGAGGAAAAAAAAACACTTTAGAAGTCGTTGCATTGCTTTTGAATTGCTTTTGAGGCAACCACAAGCAAAAAATCAGCGTTTTGATACTGGTGTAAGCCAGTTTATCAAGCCCTTGTGGTTTGCCCTTGTGGTTAGACTGCAGTGGGTGACTTTCAAAGACTTTGAATGGGTTTGGAAAGCACCCAGAACCTTGTGGGAACTTGTTTTGGATCGATATTGAAGTATTTTGCAAATATTGCAGAAGTCTACAAACCTTTTGAGACTTGGCAACTATATGTGCATGATAATACCCTCAACTATTCTGACTTGGGACTATCTGACAAAACATGGAACGGCAATTTGGCCACCATTTCACCAAACCTCCAAAGTTATTTGATTTGATAATGAACAGCGTATTAAAAAATACACAATTTTTCTTTCGCACAGAGTAGGCTTTTAAATCGAAATATGAAAAAAAAGACCATATCAGTGGCAAAACGATGGAGCGTTTGACGTCACTCGTACGGCAAGTTACACACTTGTTATTTGTTAATCATATCAAGGGATAGGTTGTTAGGCGACGGGCGTTCTCTAATTCTCCAATCGGGGTCCGGCCATTTTTAATGAAAATGAAAAAGTTAAAAAGGGCGTGCTATCAGTGAAAGTTATTGTGACATGTTATGACAGAAAGTAAGATTGATAAATTTGGTGGAGTTATCAAAACAAATTAATTTAAATTAATAGTAAGTGAAAATACAGGCCAGGTATCAATGTTTCGTCCAATCGTCCCAAGTTAAGGCAATTAACGATAGACCTTTTGAAAGAGAGGATACCATATTTACTTCATAATAAATCAGGGGTGAAAAGGTTACCATGAAGTTGGGTAACTTGCATCAGTGGAGGCAAACTTGCATTGCCATCAAACACCTGATCAATCAAAGCAGCAAAAATTTGAAAACAAATGTAACAGTGCAAAAACTACGCAGCTCAGCTCGCAGCTCTATTCTGCCATTTTAGAATCTCATACATTCCAGCTTTCTGTTTTATTTCAAGGTCAATATTTTGCAAAAAAATGCCGTACGGAACAAAAGAAAATAGTCAAAGATCAAAGAAATTTACCGTTAACTTAAATTGCAATTGCTAGCAAGTTGTTGGGCTTTCAAAGTTTGTAAATATGAATGGTAGCTTTCATGAGCTAAAACTTGGTACCATTTTCAACTTTCCCTATAACTTGCCCTCCTTGAAAATGAAGAAGAAATTTGCAGCATCACGATGGAGTGCATGATGTCACCTGTGTGGTAAATTACACGCTCGACTTGTAATTTGTTCATTATATTGGGATGTTGGGTAGGTTTGGGGTAGGTGCTCTATAATTCTGGCATCAACCATTTTGAAGGAGATCAAAAAAGATTAAAAAGGGCGCACTAGCTTACCCAATCTCACGGTACATAATCTTTGCAACAGAATTTCGTCCTTTTGCATAAGTTCCACTGTGCACAATGAACAAAAGATCTATTGTATGGCAATGTCCGGTGGGGTTTTAGTTAGAAAAATCTTTAAAAAATTTTAGGTTAGGTGCAAAAACACATTTTCCAACTGTAACTTTACTAGTAGTAGAGGGTTTTTATCTTCTCCTCATAGAGCGCTTGATATTTTAATAGAGCGTTACTAAAGACTTACTGTCATATTTGCAGCGCAAGCATTTTTGGCAAGTTACTTGCCAATAGAAACACGGTTAAATAAAACAGCGTGGTTGGATGATGAAAAATCATGGGAGGGAGATCATAAATTTTAAGATGACAGGATGGCCAACTTGTAAAGATTTACAATACAAGAATTATCCTAATCTGTGTTACCCTTAAATCTAATAATAACTCATTTTACAAGAATAAGTTTTTGTGTAATTTGATATATAATGTATTCTTTCATCATCGACCTATCATTGAAATGTGATACCAAAAAGAGGCTTATTTCATAAGTTGTTGATAAATCTTGTTATATTTTTTTGTATTGTTGTTGTTTCTAATTTGAACAGTGTGAAACTTCTATATAAATATTGTAATATACATTTTGAAAAACAAGTAGCTATCAGTGTATTGAAAACTTGTAAGATCAAGTTGGCTGCACTGAGTGTAGTACATTTCTATTCAACTTTGAGTTATATTTATAACTATATAATATTGTATGTTTGATTTTATATCAGTGTCTATATTGCTGGAAGAGTACATGCTGGTACATGAAGCCATAAGTGTTCATAAAGTTCTTGTAAACCTATTTCTTTTAGAAAAAATAAAAATGTTTGGAAGTCATCTGATAAAATCTACCAACAGTGCTCGTTTGATGAGCAAAAGGTTGGCTTCTTCATACCATCTCCAACACATTCAACGTAAGAATGATTTCCACTTTGGAGCTGATGAAGACCACAAGAATGCTCATGAAGATCTTCGTATCAATAAAATCCCAAATATTAAAGGATTTGAAATTCTTAGAAACCCAAAGTTAAATAAGGTATGTTCAAAACCACTTAATTATTTGATTCTAACTACTTGTTATATATATTTTTTGAGCCAAAATAAGTGTTGGCCAAATGAATGCCTCCATCAAGTTTCAAGTGAGTTTTAGGACCCTTTTGATGTGTATTTATTCGACATTATTCTTTTATGACGTATTCTGAATATTTTTTAAAGAATAAAATTTATGCATTCAGATAGTATTCTCTTTAAAAGCACGTGGATCAGATTAAAAAGTGGAGGGACGGTGGAAGGCTAAATTTTAGAGAATGTTAAAGGAATTTTGTCTTGCTTTTTGCTGAGTTGGTTCTGTCTTATATATTGAACAACAATTATTTTTCTTGAACAACAATTATTTTAAATAAATTTTTGACATTAAACTTTTAAACAATTATAACCCCTTATTTTTACATGCCTACAACCAGATCGCAAACTCGGGGAGGGCAGCCCCCTCCCCGGGTGACTTCCCCTGGGGATGGTTGGAACCGCCCCAGGAGGTTGGCTGTTTCTCGCCAGGGTAAGGCCGTAGTAGTTGGTTCAGCGGAAGAAGGAAGTCCTTCCACATCTTTACCATCTGCCAATGGGAAACAACCAACCGGTCAGACTGCTTCTCATTTAAGAAGATGTCTTACTTGTCCTTCCTTAGTCAATCAACCCACTTTTGTCTCAAATGTGACCAAAAAATCTTATTCTTTAATCAACCATTCTAACATTCCTGTCGCTTGTAATTCTCAAAACCTTATTTACCTCCTCTCCTGTTTGAATTGCAATGTCCAATATGTGGGCGAAACAACCATAAAGCTAAGTAGTAGAATGAATATCCATAGAACAGCAAAAACTGGATGCGAACACATGATCAAACATTTCAAAGAAGCATGTCCTGATGCTTCTTTTTCTATTCAAGTTATTGAATTGTTTGATGGAAACGGATATGTCGGTAAAAAAGTTTGTCCTATTGCAAGAAAAGCGCGAGTAGATAGAGAAGATTTTTGGATGAAAGAATTGCGAACTATTTATCCCTATGGTCTAAATGAAAGGGCCAGAGGACATGACAAAGACCTTCCAGTTGGTAAATTATTTTCAAAAATAGCTAGAACTGTACCACGTACTTTTCATAGCCGGAATAACAGAAATAATCATGACATCGTTACTTCACATGAAAATTTCTTTCATTCCTTTGACAACATCATTTCGAATGACAAGAGCAATGCTTTCTATCAATTGCGTGTCACTTTAAATAGATTGAAAAAGTCAACTTTGAAGAAGATTGCCTTTAGCATCCTTTCGCATAGTCCTTTGGTTATACTCAATTCTCCGTCTGAACAATACTATCTTTATGTTCTTGACATTATCGAAACTCTTCTCTTTATTCCTGTTGAAAGTAAGAAAAAATCAAAGCGTGTGCCTAAACATATCTGTAGTGTTTTTTTCCATAATAAAGCAATTGAAATTATACATCTTCCTTCTATTCTAAAGCACCCTGCTATCGTATCTCTTTTACCAAACAAAATCTGCGATGAAGAAAATAGACCAGTTGTGACATATAAATTAGGTAACACAATAAGAAATAAAATCTTGAATTATAAAGAGACTGTTGATTCCATTTTCATTGATGATGATGTTTCTTTTTCCCTTGACTCAGACCCATGTGATTGTTGTAACTCTCCATTTTCTGATAAGTTTCATAAACATGTTATCACTGGTGATTTGCGTGTTGTTGAGAATGACAAACTCAGAAAACTTTTAGCCAAGGGTCCCAACTATAGAGAACCTAGAATTATAAATTTTGATAGAGCCTTGGAAGAGATTCTTCGAAGCCTGGATGATTGTATAACTAACATTGAAGCAAAATCTGGTATTAAAAAGTCAACCTTGAATGAGTGGAAAGAAGCAATTATGTCAAAAGTAAGAGATACAATCAACATTTGGAAACCTAAAACTAACTAAAGTTTTCAAACTAGTTCTGTGCTTAAAGATCAAAATGTACAGCAATATCTTGAATCCTTCCATCGTAAATACGTCATAGTGACGATAGATAAAGCTTCCAAAAACTTTGCCTTTATTTGTAAGAAGTTCTATGTCGCCAAACTCATTGCTGAGGTTTCAGGCAATAATACATACTTGCCTAGTGACATAGACTTCAATACCATCATCAATACAAATGAGGAAATGTGTAAGCGCTTTGGTTTAGGATTGATAGAAAAAATGAAAACTCTTCCCATCATGTATTGGATGCCAAAAATGCATAAAAATCCTATTGGTTTCAGATTTATTGTAGCCTCTAAAACTTGTAGCACCAAACCGTTGACCGCAGTTGTTCAAATGTTTTTAAAGTTCTCTACAAACATGTTGAAAGTTTTCACAGAAAATCAAGATTCTTTTCTGGGTTTAGCAAATTTTGGGTGGTTCAAAATTCTTCACGGTTATTGAACATCTAAATCGGATAAATGCTAAGAAAAAAGCACAAAGAATTTCTACCTTCGATTTTGCTACACTTTATACCACTCTTCCTCATGAATTACTTGTAAAAACTTTGACAGATATCATTAATTTCGTTTTTGATGGGGCATGTCGCAATAAACTTGGATTTTCTGCAAATTCAGTCTATTGGACAGCAAAAGGAAAAGATAACAGATTTTTTACCAACATTTCCTTATCAGAGTGTGTTGAATTTTTAATCAAGAATTGCTATTTCAAAGTTGGTAATCATATACTCAGACAAAACATCGGTATCCCGATGGGAATAGATCCAGCTCCATTTTGGGCTAACCTTTTTCTTTATTATTACGAATCTAAATATGTACAAAATTTGATATCTACTAGTTCTCCTAGAGCATACAATTTTCATTCAGTTGGTAGATTTATTGATGACCTTTGCGCTATTAATGATAGAGATGATTTTTTCTCATGTTATAATGATATATATCCGGAAGAGCTACAGTTGAAAGTTGAACATCATGGAACACATGCAACGTTTTTGGATTTAGATATAAGCATTGAAAATAACATCTTTCGCTACAAATTGTTTGACAAGAGAGACGCCTTTCCCTTTTTCATTGTGAGAATGCCACATAAAGATAGTAATTTACCATCAATCATCTTTTACAGCTCTATATATTCTGAGGTCCTACGCATTGCTAGATGCACTCTTCTTTTTGAAGATGTTCTGCCCAGAATTTCAGAACTTTTCAAGCGCATGCTCAATCAGGGAGCTGAAAGATCTTTCTTGCGAAAACAAATAGTAAAGTGTTTTGATAGATTTCCAGAGACTTTTATGAAATTCGGAGAATCTTTAAATGGTTTTTTAGCGCAACTGCATTTTTGAAAAATTGAATCATTTTTTTTTTTTTTTTTTTTTTTTTTTTTTTTTTTTTTTTTAAATTTTTTTATTATGTATTGTATGTTAGTTTTCTCAGTCATTTCTTTTTCGTTCTTTCCCGTACAGACGGCTGCACGGACTTTAGGTGTCGAACCGGGTTCTGGGCCTACTTTTTAAAAAATTTGTGTTTTTTGTCGTTTGTCTTGTTCTTGTTCTTGTCTGTTGTTTACCCTTTTTTGTTTCTTTGTATTTGTGTGGGAGTTTTTGTTTATTTTTCTATGTTTGTTAGTTTGTTTGGACTGCGGGTCGGTTCAGGGTTATGCAATCTGGGGGAGGCTGAGTGTTGGACGTCCATAAAACATGTTTAAAGCCGCTGCACCTGTCGCAAGTCAGGGACTCCAGATTGCATTGGTTGGGTTTTTGAGTGGGTTTTGGTGTTTGTGTTTTTCTGCTTGGCTTTTTAAACTTTATGTCTATTGGTTTGTTGGTTCTTTTTCGCATAAAATTCTCATTTCTTGACAGGATGTTTGATTGGTTTGATTTATATATTTAGAAAAATTCAAAAAAATGGAAAAAAACGTATAATTATAAAAATATTAGTGCCTTTTTATGTTTCATCTTTATTTTATTTCGTATTTTCAACACTTTCTCTCCTTGAGGTCAGATCTCTGATCTTCACCATATATATAAGGAACTGAGGAACAGATAATGTGTTTTCTTGAAATATTTCTTGACTCATATTGAGTTACTTCTTTCCATCTTAACTCATATTGAGTCGCTTTCTCCTTGTAGTCACTTTAGATCACTAGTTTTGCATTGATGGATGTCTATGTCATCATTTTTTCCTTTTCAATTCCAACCTGATTGATTTTCTGTGAATGTTCATTCTAGATTTTTGTTGTATTTATATTGTCTTTTTGTTTTGTGAGTTTTGTCTTTATTGTTTCCATTTTAAGTAGTTGAAGGTTTTATACTTCTTGACTATATATATTTCTCTATTTTTTAAAGAGTACAGCATTCACCATACCAGAACGACAAATTCTTGGTATTCATGGTCTCCTCCCACCTGCTGTGAATAGCCAAAGAGTCCAAATGGACCGTGTCATGAAACAGCTGCGGAAGCTTCAAACAGACTTACAACGATACATTCAGTTGACTCAAATCTTGGCGAGAAATGAACGATTATTTTACCAACTTTTGAGAGAATATACAGAAGAACTTCTACCTATTGTTTACACTCCGACTGTTGGCCAAGCTTGTCAACAATATGGTTTAATCTTCAGGGACCCCAGGTAGTGAATACCTTTTCTATTGTCAATCTATTTTTTTGTTCACTACATGTTGACCTTTTACACGTCTTCAAATACTTCAGTAACTTACAGTAACTCGTTTAAGAGCTCTTGAACCTCAATATTTTCAAGCTCAGTTTATTTCAAATTGATTTATTACGCGTATTATTATTAAGCGTTAATTGTTTCATTCACTATGATTCTTTCTAGAGGTTTATTCATCACGATTCATGATCTTGGACACGTTTACGATATCGTCACAAATTGGCCTCAAAGAAAAGTTCAGGTATATATTGTCTCTTCCTCTCTTTAATATTTGCCGCCCGCTTGACTAACACTTATCCTGGTAGTTTGCATCGTTTCAACACCAAGCAATAGTAAATACATAAAACAAATGCACCTCCGGTCTAAGACTTTTTTGTTTGAATATGTCAAACTATTAAAGAACTCCTTGTAAATAAAGCAAACATGTACGCACCTCAAATTTCCATAACACGTAGGTTTTCTTAAATCGGACAAATTCCTTTTCCAATTTCGAGTTACCGCGGAGACTCTACTGTATTCTATCGTTCACTTTGTTTGTAGGCTGTCGTATTGACAGATGGTGAGCGAATTCTTGGTTTAGGTGATCTTGGTTGCAATGGGATGGGTATTCCGATTGGTAAACTAGCCCTTTATACAGCTTGTGGTGGTATCCATCCAAACGCATGCCTACCTATTATGATCGATGTGGGAACGAATAACGAGGTTATTTCCATTCTATTTCGAGAGATACGGTCGATTCTCTCTTATTCGAACTTCTATTATTCATATCTTTTTCTAATTCGAACTTATTCCCAGTCCCCGTCAAGGAGGAACCCCCTTGATATACTTTCTATAATTCGAACAAATAAGATTCCCCGTTCGAGTTCGAAATAGTGAGACTGTACTTCATTTATATATAACTTAAATCTTATTTTTTCGGTTTGTTTGTCTGAAATTTTAATGGTCCGAGAGTTTTTAAGATGGGATGCGGTTCGTGTTTCGGTATAGCATGAATGTCTGGGAATTTTTTTTTTTTCAATTTGAATTTGTTTGTCATTTGTTTATACTATATATACGAGATTAATAAGGATTTCGTAAATCGGAGTTGAGGCTCTTCAAACTATTTTTGTTTTCAATTGCAGGCGTTACTGAACGACCCGATGTATATTGGTATTCGTCAACGAAGGGATACTTCTGAAAAATATGACCAACTTGTTGATGAAGTCATCATGGCACTACGAAAACGGTAAAATAATTTTTCAAAGGCTTTAATCGTTTATTATCTAATTTGTCTAATACTTCTTCACATGATGTCTGTCTGAATTTGAATTTAATTATCTTGTTATCAGGTGGGGGTAAACCGTTACTAGAAAAAAGGTTACTAGTACTAGTATCAGTTGGTGTAAATCCTTCGATTTAAAAGGCGTAGTAGTGTCGTGGTTATCAACCTTGATTCCCGTCTGGGAGGTCAGGGTTCGATTCTCACGTGCTGCTATGATTCACTTCGCAAGTGAATGTATTCTCGCCTGGTCGACCCATGCCTTGTGAGGGGAACTGGGTACCATCACTCTGACTAAAAGAGTATGGGGGAGTGTGTTAGACATTGCATACAGTGTGGTGACGATACTCATAGGTTCAACACCTGCGAAGATGTATGTCCTCCCGTGTAGTTCGAGTATCGTCGTCTATACACCAATAAATCTGTCGTGTCGCGAGTGCAGGGTTAGCAGTGTGTGGTAAGCGTGGTAATTTCCCTATCCTAGGGTAGGTATCTATCCAGGGATAGGGCCCATTCTGGATGATTCGGATGGTTCACATCTCTCCTCTCTCTCAATCCTTCAATCATCCTTGTATACAGACAAATGCATTAACGAATATTCACCTCGAATTTCTTTTCAAAAATAAAAAGGAGGCTATACGCAGTACTCATGGTCAATATATAACAAATCTGGCAAAATAGTCCAGAAAGTTAGTTGAGAAAAATTGGGTCTATTTGACAGGAGAAAGATTTGGTCGTGGGAAATTTAAGTCCCTAATCATTGACGTCATTATTCCCGATAACTTGCTTTATAACGCATTTGAAATTGATCGGTTATAGCTTCCTTTTCACTGATTTTTTGAAAGACTCAGGATTGTGCAATTTGAGAAAGAATCACGATGTCTGTTTCTGTCTCTATAGATTTGGTAATCAAGTGTTGATCCAATTCGAAGATTTTGGAAGTCACAATTCATTCCGTTTATTGGATAGATATCGTGATTTTTGTTGTACTTTCAATGATGATATCCAAGGTAAATTCTTCCTAGACATCCTAAAAAACGATTTTGCATTAGCGGAAACTCTCGCAACTTACATCAAATTGCATAGGAAGGTTCAGTTGTGCGTTATTTTAGTCTACTACAACCAAAGCTCTCTCCACATCACATCTCATTTTACTTTTTACTTTCTTCATAGTCTGTTGCCTCTGGAAATATAACTTAAGTTTCTAGCGGAGGGAGGGACTATATTAATGTCTAGTAGTATTTTGTAGTATATGTTCGTAGTGTATGTTTCAATAAAAAAAATTGCATAGGCCTTTTTGCCTTAAATTTATTGGACATCTTTGTTCGCCAGTTGCCTTCTTATGCCGTTCCTTTACCATACCAAAGCATACTACTTGACACTATACTTCTCACCTTAGGGACTGCTGCAGTAGGAGTAGCTGGGTTGTTTGCCACGTTATTGGCCAGTGGAATGAAACTCACCGATCACAAGTTTCTCTTCTTCGGGGCTGGAGGTGTAAGTTGTAATAAATATTTTGAAGTAACTTACTCTATGGAAATGAAGCCATGAAAAGAGGTCATTTGAAATTTTGAAAATTTTATTGATAAAATTAACTTTAAACTCTATCTTTGCAGAATCATTTCATAAATCGCGAGGCTTATTATAACGTGTCGTGGGCTATGTACGAAATACAAACTTTAAAAAATTCTAATTTTTTCACTTTACTTCATTGCGTAGGCAGCATGTGGAATCGCTCATTTGATTGTCCGAGCTCTGATGAAAATGGGATTATCCAAAGCACAGGCATGCAAACGAATCTTCATGTTTGATAAAGATGGCCTCGTTACCATGGTAAGATTTACATTCACGAAGATTCTCACATAGAGCAGGTCATTGTTTTCTTACCGACAGTAGATACAACAGCTCTGGAAATCTCTTCGTTTCAAATGAATAGCCCGCGTCAAAGAACGTTGTCCATAATTACGCTTTTCTCCCCTAGTATTGAGCTACACATTTTCTCCTCAGACTCGTTTTGATGCAGTTGACATGCCACCGGAAAGAAAATTATTTGCACACAATTTACCGAATATCGATAGTTTGGAAGAAACGGTAAAAACCCTCAAACCAACAGCATTATTAGGTAAGCAATTTTCGAGTATGCCGAAAATTGGACTTTTTAAATTCTTCAGCTTTTGATCCTCTTCATGAAATTATTTGAAATTTAATTCAATTTTTTTTTGATACAACGCTTTTGGGTCAATTATGTATTTTTTGCTGCTTTTTGTTTATTGTATCTCATTATCAAGTAAGCTCTTTTATTTTTTAAGGTGTTTCGGGCGTCGGTAAAACGTTCACAGAAGGAGTTTGTCGTCAGATGTGTGAGAATACAGCTCGCCCTGTCATCTTTGCTCTCTCTAACCCAACTTCACACGCAGAATGCACGCCTGAAGAAGCTTATAACTGGACTGACGTAAGAATTCTGTTCTTTTGTTGGGCTTTTTTTATTGCTTATTGCTCTTGAACTCATCCTTCCTTGAAATACTCTAAATGGTTTGGATATAGGCAATAACCTTCACTCTGTCTTAGGAAGATTTTCCACCCCAGGCAATCTTAGATGACATGGATTTCTTAAAGCCCTATATGCGAGGTTATTATCGGGTTATTAGAGCGCTTCTCTGTTTTGTCTATATCAAAATTTAGAGTCTAGGTAATGTTCTAGTTGGTGAGTTGGTGAGTTGGGGAGTTGTTAGTTTCGAGTTGGGATGCTCGTAAAACTTTACGGCGACCGAAAATTTTCTAATTTAAACTAATGCAGCCCAAAAGTACAATTTTCAAATTAGCCAGAACCAAACATATTATTGACTTTATCATGAAAATGGTAAGGTGCTGGCTAGCAAAGCCAAAATACTTAGTACTGTTATGTCATTGTCATAATGCTGACAACATGACACGTTCTTGTAAAAAATATTGACAAAATCTTTAAATACAATGATTGTCAAACCAGTTCCCCCAAAAATATTGATCATACTGCAAGAGATGCTTGTTATATAAAAGAATATAAGTTGACAGTCAATTTAGCCTCAAAAAATTCGTAGAGATAGCTTATAGAGCTAGAAAAATAATGACTCTTTCTTTTGTCATTTTATCATTGGAATTGACACTTTTTAATAAAAATTTTGATCACATTATAAAAATACAATGGTTCTAAAGTCACTTTAATCAACAATTATATTTATACTCAATGTGATGCAGGAAATATAAATGGATATGAATTGACAGTAGAAAACAGCTTTCCATGCTCTCAGCTAGTTTAGGTATAAACTTATTTCTTTTTTTATGATTTTTGTTTATAAGTTTATACCTAAACTAGCTCTCAGCGCGCGTGTTTAAGGCAAATAAGCATATTACAGGTGGTATATGTATTATACGTATTATATGTGTTATATATTACTCTCGTATTACATTTACTTTCAAAATCGTACTTTTGATGTATTTTATTCTTTTTCGGTAGCCGGTAATTTTTTAACTCCCCAACTCGAAACTAGCAACTCCCTAACTCGCGACTAGAATAGTTTCCAAACTCCAAAATTTAAAATCAAAATAAGATCAAGAGTTTTTGAAAACAAAAATAAAATAGTTTTGGTGTAGAATAGTAAAATATTAGAATCATTCATTGTTTTCTTATCTTGTTCTCTATATTTAGGGAAAATGTATTTTTGCGTCCGGGAGTCCTTTTGATCCGGTTACCTTACCCAACGGAAAAGTGATGTCACCAGGCCAAGGGAATAATGTTTATATTTTCCCTGGTATTGCCCTTGGAGTCATTGCATCAGGTGCTCAAAATATCACGGAGGAAATGTTCCTTGTAGCTGCCGAGGTAAAGTTTCTTTAGTCCAAGTATGACAGAATTTGAATGATTTTTCTGTTATTTCGATTGACACCTACATGTGGATTTGAGATTTATGAACATTTCTTCATTATTTGGAAAATGGAGTAACGATTTCATTTGATTGTTTCTTTTCCATTACTCATTTTTTTCTTCCATACTTACTCGGTTGAAACGCCCTTTGTCGTAAAATTTCTTCCAATCGGTTATTTCAGTGTAGTTTCCAAAGGTTTTTAACAATGCTGATTATTTTCTCTATCATCCAGGCTTTAGCAGAGCAGGTCACGGAAGCCGACCTTGATGTTGGTCGCGTATATCCACCTTTAACAAACATCAAAGAAGTTTCTTTCCAGATCGCTCTACGTGTGGCACAAGTCGCTTATCTTCAAGGTTTGGCGACCGTGATGCCTGAACCTGAAGATAAACATCAGTTAGTGCGCTCAGTTTTATACAGCCCTGATTATAAATCTTACTTACCTACAACCTATGATTATCCTGATAGTCACGAAGAGGATTTCTTAGAGGACGAATCAGATTGAGTGAGAGATACGGACATTACGACCCAAAGTGATAATACTACTATAGTACACTAAAAACTTTCGTATGTCGAGAGAAAGGAGTTCTATCTGCCGCATGAAGAGTACTTCTCGCAAAAACAGTGGTCAAAGATAATTTGGTCTTTTCATTCAAGGATCGTGTTTTGATATACTGAACCTACTATAAAAAATCTTTCAATTTTATATGCACTTTTTATTTTTTTTCATTTTTTTTGTTGTCAACAAATACCCAGAATTATGTGTTACGGCACCATAATATATTCAGAGTCCGTTTACGTGAGTACTTTTCTAACTCGGTTGAGATTTCACGAGGTAAGCTACTTTCAAAATAACATAGACTTATGTAAAGGGACTCTTATAGAGTTAAATTTATAAAGTTATGTGATGATGATTTCAAATAGTATAAATATAGTATAAATAAATAAATAAATAAATAGTATGAAAAATTTATTTTGATGTTTTATATATTTTAAAATTGCATATAATGTACATTATATTATATTCATTTTGACAAATGATGACTTTAATGACGAATTATGAATTCGAACTTATTTTTCAAGACATGTTTATTTCCTCTCCATCCTTAACTTTCATTTCTTGACTAATTCATAGAGCACTGCAAAACTGAACGATTTTTTTTTCGAAAACCATAACTCGTTTCTATAACTCGGCCTAAATTTCCCAAACCAGGAAAAGACTTTTTATGAAGATCATGTTTGAGAATTTTAATTCATTCTCGAGAATTTTTTTGTTTGTATGAAAATGTCTTTTCAGAAGTGCGTCATGTCTATTGAGCCTTCTGGCTCATCGAGCCTTGACAGTTCCAGCTCACAAATTCTATAAGAACTGGAAGTGTCTTGTAAGCCTTTACAGGAGCCATCGTAATTTTGAATATGGGCAAACCCTTTTAAACCTTTTTTAACTCGAGTACGGTTTCTTCGAGCTAATGTAATCCGCCCTCTACCGTACAAATTTAAATATTTCTGATAAAAATTCAAATTTCCGGATGATAATTTGAGAGACGACCCAAGCTGGACTACAGGCTATGAATGGAAAAGTCTTTCGCTGATCAATGGGTCAGTGACCCAGGGTTACTCGGTTTTGTCTTATTTTAAAGTCGTTGTACCTCAACACTGCCTTAAATTTCTTCACTTTTAAGCTTCTGTTTAATATAATGTTAAACGAATTTTTGTTGGAAAGATAGCCGTGTAATACGGTAGAATTAATATTACGAGTGGTCTTTTAAGCACTATACCAGAATCATAACATCTTGGTGATAACCCATGCTGTTTGGCAAATTCGAAAAAAAAGAAGTTTTTATTACCTATCCTAGCCACACCATTTAAAACACCCCCTCACCCCCATGCAACACTAACGACGCAAACAAAAAAAACGCGGGAAAAAAGTTCATTAGGGAAATTCCCATAATTTTCTCGACGGTGGAGTGCTCACTTCTGGTCTCCTTCCCCCGATTTCTGAAACCATTTTGAACTTCCATCAAAACAAACTTTGGCTGACAGCTAGCAGGAGATTTTCAATTTGGATTTAAAAATGTTCAGTCTGTGGTTAAAGTTGAATGTTTTTGTAATTACAGCTTATGCAGAAAAGTGCAAAGGGTACCTTAAAATCAGTTGAGAGGGAAGTGTTTTTTGACCTGACACGACATGTGCAATGAAACATTTTTTTGCTTTTTTTTTATCTGATACTGTTACTTTATGTTTTGGTGTAACAATTATATATAAGCTTTTTGTTTTGATGTTAAGTCCTTCCATGTTTCTACTGTCATACATCATACTGTTATCTCTTATTTATTTTCATCTGATTTTATATTTTGTAGAAATAAAAAAAGGAAACCAGAATTAGAATTTAGAAATTCCAATGACTTCTATTATGACATGATGCTATAATATATTTTATATGATTGACAATTGATTAATTATATCACCAAGACAAAACAATGATTGTTCCTGGTGGCTTTCAATTTGATGATTTAGAAAACATAAATGGCAGTTCATCAGATGATGATAGTAAAGGGAGGCTTTCTCAACGTTCAGATGCATCCAACATATCAAACTTTTCCACAGATTCTGCATCTTCTACGAAATCTGCATTGATGGAAGCTAGACCAAAATTTTGTAATGTACCAAAAATCCCACAGGCTTATATTCAAGATGATTCTGTTAATTCAAGCAGTATCAAACAAAAAGAGATGGTGATGAATGAAATTAAACGTAAAGTTTTTAGCAGTGATTCTGAACGTGAAAATGATTTGAATGATAGCATTGATGGAATTGAATTTGGAAAAACTCCACCCAGAGAATCAAGAAGAAATAAGCAGAAGTACAAAGTTAAGTTTAATAATCAGCAGCAGTTCAATGTAAAAAAGCCAATGAAAAAGACTTTCAACAAAAATGGTTCGAATCCTGCTAATAATTTCAATTCAAATCAACATCACTGGCAAAGGCAACGATCTGATGAGCGTAGAGAAAAGCAAATCGACAAATTTGATAACCAAATGCAAGAGTGTAACGAATTTGTACCAAGATCCACAAAACTTGTTAGAGTTAATTCCACAAAAAGTTTGAAGAGTATTGCACAGCAAAGAACTTTAAATGCATTCTCACAACAAAGTGACAATCAAGGCTCTAAAAAGTTCATGTCTTCGGCTGTAAAATTTGCGACCAAAAAAATGATGTCTGACTCCAAAAGTAAGGCATCTAGTAGACAGCATTTCCACAAGTCCTTTTCCCTGCTTGTAAATCTTGGTGGACGGTTAAGCTCACAACATCAACACCATGAAGATGAAATTGAAGAAGATAACTTTCAGGTATCATTTAGTTTTTATCTATCCATCCCTAAAAGTTTATCGCAATCATTCTGATATTGATTACTCGGATACTGATTTGAATCCCCACTGGCTGAAAAAATCCTACTGGGTCTGTGAGAAGGGGGCCTTTGAATGGAAACTCAGAATGAAGGCAGACATTTTGTAATTGCACGAAGGTAATAAAAAATGGAGAGTCAATGATTTTTACTATATTCTGACTTATCTTTGGAAGCAAACAGCTGTTTGGTTGCTTTCAGAAGCAGTGTACTCATAGGAATATTTTAGATGACAGAATATGAATGAAAAGGCATTGCATTTTTAACAAGTATATTGTATTGAAAGATAATAGCCTCGCCATGAAAAATTGAGAAAACTTGCTAAATCACAATACCTCAACATCCCTGCTCATAAAACTATGTACCGTAAGTTGGTCTAATATTGACATCCCTCGTCTAATTCCGACACCCGCCTTCTTTAGAGAAAGGAATAATATAAAAGCTTGAATATCACTGATTGAAAAAGGATTATCCCTCTCTGAGCATTAAGCAAAGTTTCAACCTTTCTATAAATTTCAGCTGACATTAGACCAAGTTACAGTATAGATTTAAAAAAGAATTACATGTTACAATTAGGAACCTTGTATTGATCATTTTGTCGGATTTGCAAACCGCTGCCCAGATTTAGACCTGAAGATTTTAAGAGAAGAAACTTTTAAAGAAAATGTGATGAAAATATCAACATTCACAAAATGTTGACCCGAAAATGTATACTTTTGAAGCTACTCTAATTATTTAAGCCTTACAGTTGACACTACTTCAAGCCAAATTTTAATAAGGATTTTAAGCAAAATTAATTTTTTTTAAAAAATCAGGAGAACAGCTCAAATAAATTAATGTTTTTTGGTTCCACTGATGTATCAAAGGAAAGCCATTTTGAATAGATTTATAAAATATTTGAACGAACATTTAGGTAATTACTGTGACATTTTCTCTCCATCTACCTTTATTACTTTCATGGCAATTGCTAAATCATGCATTGTAAATTCCACAAACCCTGAGTTATTAATATTTTTAATTTTCTGGTCAAAAAATGATAAAGAAGACTTTTTTTAAACAAAATTATGGATGGTGGATTTCGTAACCTGTTCTTCAAAAGGGCCAAAAATGCTATTTATAGCATATAGCTTATAAGCGCAATAATGGATGGACTTGATTTGATAAAAAAAATTGATAAAAAAATTTCTCAAAGCCTTAAAGTCAAACCATTCTAAAGAATGTAAACAAGTAAACCTTCAAATTTTCAGGTTGAATATCATGAATTTCTCTGGCTCCAGTTACAAGCATACCATTCAGCAAGGACACTTGAAGAGCAAGACAATTATCTGGAAGAAGCACGTAAAGGAGTTGACAAAATACTTGATGACATCATCAATTTTCGTTTTGATGCTAAGAAAGGTAGTTGTCCTGATATTTGCACTCTAGATGACCCTGGCTTCAGCCATGCAAAAGAAAGTACTTTTTCTTTAGCCAATGAGGATAGTGATGATGGGGAATTCCTTTCTTTCAAAACGTCATTTGATGCAGATCATTTAACCTCATCTCCAAGAAATGAAACAGTTGACATTCCAAAGGAAGAGTCTAATGAAATGCAATCTTTACAAGAAAGACTAGATAATGCACTAATTGACCAGGAAGAAAAGCCAACAGAACAAGTTGTTTCCAAAAATGAATCCACCAATGATACTGGCAATTCAGTAGCTGATACCTCACAAGGTTTCAATCTTCTTGGGCAAAGAAAAGAAAAGATTGCTGCCATTCACGAGATAGCTGCACTCCTTCAAAAAGTTGAAGGTGTTGAATCACTGTATCCAAATACAAAAGCCTTGATGGAAGCTCATCCAAAATATAAAGATATACGGTTTGTGCGTAACATGGAGTCTTTGTTGTTTTGGTTGAATGTTTCAAAAGATTTGTATCACCAATTGAATGTTTTGGCTGATTGGATTGAGATTGAACCAGATGACGTGCTAAATTTCAAGGACTGGTTTGATTGTGGACTAGGTTTGTAATTGGTTGATTATAAATTGCTATTGAGCTGTTTTCTTTTAAATGTGATGATTTGGATTAAAAATGGAAATCTTGACTATTGGAAATACTTTTTTGTATCTTCATCCATAAGTTTTCATTGATCATCTGTTTTTGTTTTTACCTTTAGATTTACAATGTTTGAAGACTAAAAAATCATACAAAACAGCTCACAAGATTGCCACAGCTGACATGCTGGAAAGTTCAGTCAATCTGCCCTCGCTTCTCAGTAATGTTGCATTACGGAGAAGCAAAAGAGAAAAACGCAAACGTATATCACAGCAACGTTTCTCAGTCATCGAAAAAACATCAACCTCACGATACAGAGAGTTTGTTGAGCGAAATATTAGAGAAAATGGTCTTCTTTTCATCATGAAGAGAGTTCGAGAAATCCTCTACATTCCTCTTAAGAAAGCCAAATTCTGTATTGATGATCCAACTGTAAATTCAACAAAATTCTCCAGAGCTTTTGAAATTCAATTTGGCAACCAACTGAACAAAATGTTGGGTGTCTTCCTCAAACTAAATGACACAAAGATGGCAAACTTTATCAATGACATTGAAAAAGAAGCAAAGCAGTTTAATAAATATGCTCAATATGGCAAATGTTTCCAAGATATGAATTTACCAACCTTTGTTGATATATTCAGTTTCATGGTCCTGATTCCCTTTGATGTTGTCCATGAGAGTATACGATTTCGTATTGATTACAAACCAAAAGTTCAGCCTTCACATCTGAGTATACGACAGGTTGGTGTTCTTACTCTTTCTCTCTTACCATACAACTTGTAATTGTCATTCATTCTCCTTTATCTCTACTTTCCCTCGCAGATACACAATGCTATATTTAGAAAAAAAAGGAGGAATTTAATGTTTCAACCCAGTAGCTGATTAATTATTATTTTAGCTAATCCTTGAGTGCAAAGAAGTTGTAGCAGGTGGCATAATTGCGCTACATCATTTTCGAGAGATGACTACAATCATCCCAGATGCTACCAAAGCTAAATTGGCGGATCGCAAAAATGAATTTGATGATGATTTGAAATCCGTTTTAAATGTAAGTTGATTGTACCCAACATTCACCAGTTGTTTTTTATTAAAAGCTTTTGATGCTATCAAGGATTGTAAATTCAATAAAAAAACGGCTGAAAAATTGTAAAAATACTATAATTCAGCTATGTAGTTCTTGGTAATAATTAATTCTCATACTGTATTAAACCATAATCATTTTAGGTGTACTTTGAGTATCTTCAAACTTCCTTTCATCTGATGCAAAAATCAAAACAAGCCAGTTTCAGTTTGAAGAATATTGCAGAAGAAGAATGGGACTTTGCGAAAGAAATTTGTCCATACATCAGTGGTGCTGAGGCTAGAGCTGGCTTCAAGTTTTGGTAATATACATTTCCAATCCTTTTTTTACTTTTATTCAGGTGCACTATTAATCACTAAAGAGTTTGCTTACTTTCAACAAACTTTGACATTTTATAATCTTCTTGAATATGATTGAATGCTCAAATGTATATTCTTAGTCTCAAGGGATTCAAAGAGGATACGCTTTACTAAGACTTACTTCTCTTTATTTCTTAGTTGTCTAAGCTCTGATCTTTTGAAGTCAACTGAGCATTATTTGGAATCCTCCATGGAAGAGTGCTCTGAAAAGTACAGCCCTGCTGACGAAGAGAACCTCCAAAGACATAAATTGCTTGGTGTCTCCAGAGAATATAAACACATCTTCAAAGAATTACGTGGTAGAGCTTCCAAAGCCCTGGCGTTTGCAAGGATGTTACATAAAGATCTAGGAATTTCTAATAAATATAAGCTGCATTGTTCAACAGACACATTGTTCAAAATGTTGAAAGACTCAAAGCATTTCAAGGTATGTTTGATATTTGTTTTGTTTTTACTTTACGTTTTTTGCTCATTTGAAATTGACAACAGTAGGACACTCAGGGGGGGGGGGGTCTTGCAGTTACTCCTTGACACTATGTGGAGTAACTGCAATTTTGGACATTTTCTACAGACACCACCACCCTTGCAGTTATTCCATAGTGTACTAACTGATTTTACCCTCAAAATTGGTGTATACCACCCCCAAAAATGCCAAATTTGGCAATTTTTTCACTGAATTCCTCATTTTTGATACCATTTTACTGGGTACGTCTTATTAACGACCGTTCAAGAGTTAAATATCTCAATCATTTTCCAATTTTGTTAAAATATCTTTCATGCCTTGATTGAAGAAAAAATTTTGTGATTTTTTTTTACTTTTGAAAAAAATGTTTTGAATTTTTTTGCTTCTGGAATTTTTAAAAACCTAAAATTTTAAGTTAAAAAATTGAAAAATTTGCTCACTTAGTACACCATATCCTACCAAAATCGACAATTTTGGGCTTAGGCACCACCCATGTTGCAGTTAGTCCACTGGTGGAGTAACTGTTTTCCCAAATTTTGGTTTATATACCACCACGGTAGTAATTGTCATAGTGTTTATATAATAACTGCATGACCCCCCCCCCCCCCCCCTGGGACACTACGCATTTTGTTTTACTCGTCAGCACTGTAAACTGTAGTTTGTATTATCAAATTATCAAATCAAGAACTGTTTAAAGGTTTTATTTTCACATAAGTGTTCCTGTTTCATACCAGGCACATTATTTCATATCAGGACAGTGTCTGCCTATTGTTATATTATGCTGATATGAGCAAAAGAATGTTTTTCTTTTCAATCCTAAGTGAAAAAGCTTGTGAATTAAAAATGATGAATAAGCAAACTATATCACTCTTATTTCAAAACAAAACCTTTAAACTATCTTTACAGGTTGATTATCATGGGATGAACGTTGGGTTTTGGGTTTTTGTGACCGAAGAAGGTGCTAAAGATGAAAGGTAACTGCTTTCCTATAAACATTGTCATGTTCATTTCCCAACCTTTTCTTTTAAAAGTTTAATAAACAGACACATTTGCAATTGATTGACTATCTTTGTCCTCTAACCCAGTAAATTCAACTTGATCTTGTAATTTCTGTTTTCTTATCTTTTCTTAGCTTCTCAACCAAACTATTGAATTTGACTTTCGGTATTCCTGATCATGACAATTCACTCGGTCGTGGATATGTTTTGTTGGTACCAAAGAAATCGAAGGAAAAATGTTTATGGATCGGTAGAAGAATGAGTATTGAATATACAAGTGAAGTTGCTCTTGCATTGTCCTACATTGATCAAGTATGTTTAACTTCGTGTCTCTAAAACTGCACAAAATATCTGTATTATAAAAACGCTCAAAAGCACAGCAACAATGATAATTCTACCCATTACTGGGAAAAGTTGGACCTATGGCCGTAAAGGCCTAATCACTTCAAAGAGTTATGACCCTATGTAAAGCCATCAAAAAAACTTTTGAAAAAAAATTTTGGAATATTTACGAAATTATAGCATAAAACTGCATAAAATTGTCTACCTTCATTTTTTTACTTTTTAACACTTAATTTATATGAATTCATATTTGTCACTCCTCTGAAAGTCGTGGCTTTTCAATCAAGCTTCCGGCCTAAAAAAAGAACCAGATTTAAATGACAACACTTCTATGAAATATGATAAAATTATTAATTTTCATTTTAAAAGGTTGAGTATGTGACAGTAATAAGTAACAACTTGTACAATCTCAACACGCAATGTAAAAGGTTTGAACAGCGATTGAATCCTGGTGCAGTTTCTCTTATCGTTGAACGCACGTCGAGCCATATGGAAATCGAGAAAGCACTCAATGAATTAAAGGTTTGTTCTGTTGATTGTCATTCTGATATGTGGTTTTCTTAGTTCTTAACATGGTTTTCTACCTTGGCTACAAATTTATCCTGTCTAAAGTACTATTGAATTTTTCTGTTTCAATTTAATCTTTTTGGGGAAGGATGGGCTGTACACATTCTGCCATTGGCCTCATTTCTGCAGCTGGTATATCGTGTTTTTTGTTTTGTTGGAAAGTTACCCAAATAAATGAACAGTCTTTTAATATTATTTAGGAGTCGACCTATAAATTGGCTAAATCCATTGTGACGTCTACTCAAATTATGTATGATAACCTCTGCAGTAATCAATCCATTGAATTAGATGAAGCAGATTTAAATTCAGCGCACAAAAGTTGTATAGAAACTATGCACTCGTCTTTCGCTGTTGGTTTTGAGGTATAGTTCTATTTTTCATCTGTCGTTCTCTCGTGTATAATGATAACTTTGTTGGTGAAAGGGTTTAAACTCTCCCAGTATTCAAGTATTTAAACTACTGTAGATAAAGGAAGCACAAGGCCCTGACAAACTCAAATACAATTCATTTCTGTGGCAGGGTTTTTAGGTTATATTGTGTATTTATTCATCGAGGTCTGTTTGACTTTTCCATTGATTCAGAAATAAGATGCACTTAACTTTTTCTGGCTTTAGATATAGTGTATCGATAGCCAATCAAATTTCTATTCTTTTCAGTATCTTCGTGAGTTGGCACGAATGGTGGGCAAAGGTCACGGTAGTCATAAGAAACGGATATCGCATTTCTTTGTAACCGTCTCCCGATTGTGGATCCAATTTGTGTTGACCAAAACTGAACAAGGTCGTGGTACTAAGCCAAGGTTTGCATATGTAATATCTTTTTTAACTTTTTAAGAGGTACTTTGAATGTTCCACGATTTGAAAATGATCCAACCTCACTAACCTTAATAAACCCCGGACCAAACTATATCTGCCATCTTTGGTCAGAATATTTTTGAAAGTTGTACCCGCAAAGAAGTCATTACAAGTAGTGTTGAAACCTTGCCTAGAGACAAACGGCACTACATCACTAGTGTGCAGGCGAAATTAAATCTAGCGCTCTCGATGCGGGTATTACTGATATAAAAAATCCGACTAAGATATGAGAAGATGCCTCCAGGGTCTATAAAACTCAGTTCATTATAAGAAGATAAATGAATTCTCATAGTAAAGCAAACGCGAGAATTTTTCTCACATTACATTTCTTCCCTTTTTTTAGATGGGCAATTCCAGGACTTGAGTTTTTGGTGGCTACCATTGATCCAAGTCACACAGAGCCAATGGAAGAAAGTGTTTTCCTGGTAAGACTAGGGTGTAATATATGTAATATGAAATTAAATATTGATAAAATCATAAAATTCAAAATTAATTATCAAACCTTCTAATAATTTTATAAATGTTCTAGAATCTACAAGAAGAAATGCAGAAATGTGTCAAACACATCATTGGAAGAGCAGAGTCAAGGTCCAAACGTAAATTAAAAGGTAAAATCTCAGCCTCTTTTAAAGCAAACTTATTGTAATATAAATGATGGAACTTCAAAGTTTAAACGTTAGGAATTGTATTTGTGGAAACTGGAAACTTGATTTGAAGTCTTGTTTTCAAAAGCGAGAGAGTGACATAATATATTTTTCTACCATTTTTTGATATTTCATCAATAACAGCGGACAAGAGAAGCAGTAGCCCGTTCACAGTGTACAGAAGTCGAAGTGTTCCTGCATCACAACTGAAGGACGGATCACAAAGTTTGGAGAATATCATTTCACCTAGCAACGATACTATCAATGTCCGAAATTCTTTTCCTGGTGAATTCGTGAGGAGTGTTCGGACGGATACCACCTTATCGGACACAAGCGCTGATCGAATTTCAACTCTGTCTAATGTGTCTTCAGGTGATTTCCCCTTCCCAATTTCAAAAAGAGCCATTATTGAGCCTTTATTTTCTCTCTCAGAAGCTATCTTACTTTCAACGATGTTTAGTATGCATACTGGACTGTTTTGCTTTGGTTTTAAGAATTTTCATTTAAAGTGAATCATGTAATAAAGTTATATACTGCAAACACCAGGAAATGCAAAATCAGGACCACTAAAGTACTTAAAAAATTTTTTTAAATATCTTACGAGAGGCATAATTTCCTTATCTTATAGAAGGTGATACATTAGATTCTGTTGAGCAATCATTCCTGGATGGAGATGTTGAGCCTGTCAACGACCCACCAATGATCAGAATCCGAAATGCCATCCAAGAGATTGAGGAGAGAAGAACAGCTAAACTTCAACACATGCGTGTTATTGGAAATGTCACTTATAAGAAAGCCAACTTCGCCTCTGAACTTGTCCATAATGTACGCAAAGTTAACTTCAAATGGCAGCTGGGAAATAAGATTGGTAAGTTGAATAATTACTTGTCTACTTGTCGATTAACATACTTTTTTAAATGTTTACGATAGCTAGTTTATGTATTTGCACTGAAGTGGCTTGGAATAACCCGCAGTTTTGACCCGCAAAATCGAGTACGATAAATGTGCTGATTTACAGTCGTCTTCAGTCAGGGGGGTCGGTAGTAAAATCTCAGACATATATGAGTAGTAAAAGGATTTTTACGAGTTTTTACATACCACCACGCAGACTCTTGGAAGAGGTGTTTTTCTACCCTGGTAGTAAAAGTTTTTGAGACAATTTGTCATAAAGACCACCTATTTTTTGGTTGCTTTTCGGACTGATTTTACAAAAAAAGCTAAAAAATGAATATTTCTGTGACACATTTTTCACTTTGTGCAAAAATTAATGTTTTGCCTTTAATATTAAAGACTTTTTTTATATTGATAAAAAATCTCGAGAATTTTTTGTTTGCAACAAACAACTTTCCAACAGAAAATTTTTTCAAGTTGTAAAAATTTTCAGATTTTTTCAGAAAAGTCATCCCAAAAATTAAAAGAATTACAGAAATAGCTAAAATTTGCTAATTTTACCAGTTTTAACTACCCAGGTAGTAAAATTTTTTCAACATTTAACACATAGATACCACCCATTTTAGTATTACTACCCTGGGTAGTAAAAAATTTTTTCGATTTTTGGTCACACCACCACCGTGGTAAACGTCATGTCTGAGATTTTACTACCGACCCCCCCCCCCCCTGCTTCAGTTGATCAGGATCTAGACAAAATCAGAAGCTAACCGTCGCCGTCGTAATTTAACACGCATACATATAAACTCGCTAATATCTCATGGTGGTTTGAATGACTTTTTTGGAGCATCCTTGCACCATCTCTTTCATGGTCAAATAGGCTTCTTTTGGCTTGCCCAAGAAACCTAAATGACCACTTGATCTTTTACTATGTAGCGGCTCCAATATAATAAGTTGTAATTCAAGTCGATTTTCAATATAAATGGTTGCATAAATTAGATCAATTCCAGAAAAGATATTGATACGAGGTCAATAAAAAAGTCTCTTTTAAAAGTGCAAACTTGTAATGACTTGCAACCAAAATATAAACCTATCCTTATCCCATCGATTTTTCAGGTGAAGGTCAATTTGGGAAAGTGTATTCAGCCGTCAACCTTGATACTGGTGATTTGATGGCCGTCAAACAGGTTCCTTATCGCTTATTCATCTTTTATTATCTAACTTCATTCAAATACACGTTTTTAATAAGAACATGTGAAATCTTTGAAACCTTCGGTTGAGTTTTAAAGCTTAAAGAAGTTTCTTAAAATGTTCTTTGATTTACCCATGTTGTCAGTATTTTCGTGCAATTTTTTGAGAAATTTTGTGTTTCAGAGTCCATAAAAGCGTTATAATGATCTTAACTTGTTCTTAATAATTTGATCTTCTTTAATAGTTTTCTCTCATCAGATTTAAAAGGAGTAAGATGAAGAATTACAGATTTTCCACAATTAAATGTGACTGCTTCATCACTTCTCTAGGTGCGTTTCAACCCTCACGACTACGGGACAGTTCAAGAGATAGCAGACGAAATCACAAACATTCAAGGCTTACTGCACGATTCTCTCGTCAAATATTTTGGTGTTGAAATTCACAAAGTAAGGAAAAGCTATTAACCTGTCCTTTATCTGTCAACTCAACGGATTAGAATAGGTGGATTAAGAACTCATAGAAAACACTCCTCGTTAGGTTATCAAACTTTTTTACGAGTTTGCTAGCAATTAAAACTTGATAAGTTGTAAAAAAGTTGTAAAAAATCATTACTTTCAACATTTTCATTGGTCATTACGTATCACGTGGTACATTTTAAATAAGAAAATGCACTTTTTTAGCCCTTTCTATCCAATGCAGAAATCAGCCAAATAATTTGAAATTTATTTTCCTAATTCTAAATACAGTCTTCTTTCACCAGTATGCAACCCATTCGTGACCCATCGATAGTTTCTTAGTTACAGACCATACGTTAATTTTCACTTATCTGAAGATTGCCATGGACAAAAGATTAAAAATTTACATTAAAACGGGTCTAGCGTTTGTTGATGCTAAAACTTAAGTGCAGGATTTAAAATATTTGCAAAATCATCAAAATTGATCGAATCATAGGACAAATTCGTTTTCGAAACTGTATAAATTGGAAAATTGTTCTTATAAAACAATGAAAAAACTGTGCGTAGAGTCATTTACAGATTTTTCTTGTAACAATGAGAAGACAATGGATCTCTCTTGGGAGCAACGAGAGAAGTTAATCCACCTATTATAATCCGTTGGTCAACTCATCTTTGCGTTTGTCATAGCTAAAAAACCTGGCTACAAAATGCCGTTAATCGAATCCAATCTTTTTGATTTTTATGATGACGAAGGCTTTACCAATGAGTTTGGTCGCCAGGGGAGACCTAGCACAGATTTTTCTGTGCTTGTATTTCGATTGGTTTAGAAATCTCGAGAAAGCAATTATTTTAAGAGTGGTGACTTTTAGAAGTATTAATACACGCTTTTTTTTGTTATAAGAATACACTTTATAAAAATGTCCATGATGAAAATGGCCAAAAAATTAATCACCAATCATGGAATTTTGAATGCTAGTGCTAAACTAAAATTGCCATTTTAGAGCATTTTCGATTATAAATTGTCAATTACCCCCAAGACGCCAATTAAGGCTCACTTCTTTCACAAAAATGCCATTTTATGCTTGAGACGTATGTACTAAATGTTAAATCTAGTCTGAATTAGGATCCTAACCTATGAATGCTGTAAGAATATTTTAGGATGATTTTCCCAAAATAGTTAAGAATATCCATGATGAAATGGATTTACACCATTCTTATAAAAAAAGCGTGTAAGGATTTAGCTAGATTATAATTGTGTAATTTTTAATAACATTATTGCTATTGGAAGGAGTGTGAAGGTGTAATCTGGCTCTCTCGCCAACAGTAAAACAGAAAAGAGTCAGAATCAGATTATTTGGCTACGTTTAGTAAAGAAAGGATACTCCATAATAACCCCTCAAACTTTTGATACTAAAATAACCAAATCAATATCTTTAAATCATTTTATCTTAGAACGAAATGTTGATTTTCATGGAATATTGTGCTGATGGTACCATAGCTGAAGTAGCCAAAGTTGGTTTGCCAGAATCTTTGATTCGTGTGTATACATACCAAATCATCAAAGCCATCAATTTCCTTCATCAGTCTGGTGTTGTCCATCGAGATATTAAAGGTTATTTATTAAAAACTTTGCATCATTATCAATAAAAATTTATCAAAGATATCACTCAAAGAATCCTCTTCGGTCACAGAACTGAAAAATAACCTTACTCGAAGTTTTCGTGTCTATGATTATACGAAGCAACTTTTATTGAAAAGATGTAATTAATTATTTCCTATCTATATAGGAAATATTTGTTAAAACGGTAATTTTTCTTCTTCTCCTTCTTCTCCAATTCTAACGCTCGGTTTTGGTCAATTTCGTGAGTTTGTACATGAGTCTCTTTTTAAATCAAGCTCCTGCGGTAAAAACAGTAGGATGTTCTTTTTTCGAGGCGGAAGACGTCATTTCTTCGAGAAACATCTGTGATAAATATCCGTACAGCACTCTATTCTCCTTGTCGATCGGGCAACGTCCGCCGTTTCAGAAGTATATTGTTGATCGGACCATACTGCTTTGTTCTAACTGTCAAAACAAAGATGGCAGAAAATAGACAACAACTTCTGCTCTTTCGCTGGTTTATATGCTTTGATGAGTTGAATTGGATCGTGATTTTTGTACGATTGTCACAAGGAATGGTCGATAGTGAACTTTTCTTAATATTCCTTTCTGGATTTGATGTTTCGTTTACATTCTGTTGGTTTGGCTGGATTGAGAGAAGATACAATCTCTTGGTCTTGGAAAAACAGGACATTTTATAAACTTTCACACAAACTAACTTCAATTTTGTTTGTATATTTACATAAATCGTACGAAGGCAAGTGACTGTGAATAAATCTGACCATGTTATACCTGAAAAATTACATATATACTTGCAATGTGAAAAAAGTTTGCACCCAACGAATGCAATGGAATGCCGACAATGCAACAATGATGGTCGATGAACTGATTTTAGCTAAAAATTTAAACATGGAGCAAAATTGACTGGTTAATGATTGAATTTCCCTTGGTTTTTTTATCTACAACAATGAATTAACTGCCGGGGTTAGTGACAGTTAGTGAAAACTCGTTGCGGTTATAAATTTATGAAACACCATGGCCCCAATATGAAGAATGTTATGTTATACTTCTTAAAAGGTTTATTGCATTGAATATGGATGTAAATAATTTGAAATCACCTCACATGTACAATTAAAATTTTTCTTGAACTTGGAGATTTTCTTCCCGCGTGCATTTTAAAACGTGGAAAACTTTAGTTGTGAATTTAGAGATCTTTTGCAACTTGTGTTTTTTAAAACGTGGAAACTTTTGTCGTGAATTTGGAGATTTTCTTACCGTCAACTGCTCCAACTTGGGACTATCTGACAAAACATGGGACGGCAATTTGGCCACCATTTCACCGAACCTCCAAAGACATTTGATTTGAGTTAATGAACGGCGTATTAAAAAATGGCAAAATGATGGAGCGTTTGACGTCACTCGCGTGGCAAGTTACACACGCGTTATTTGTTAATCCCATCGGGCGATAGGCGGTTAGGCAGCGGGCGTTCTCTAATTCTCAAATCAACGCTATCAGTGAAAGTTATCGTGACATGTTATGAAAGGAAGTATGATCGATAAACTTGGTGGAGTTATCAAAACAAATTTGTTGTCAAAGAGATTTAACAAGTTAGTGAAAATACCGACCAGATATCAAACAGTCCTATGTTTCGACCAATCGTCCCAAGATAAAGCAGTTGACGGTATGTACATTTAAAACGTGAAAAACTTTTGTGATAAATTTGGAGATTTTCTTACACGTGCATTCAAAACGTGGAAAACTTTTGTCGTGAACTTGACATTTTCTTCCACATGCATTTAAAAAATGAAGAAAACTCAAGTGATTTCCTGGCATGACAATTTATTTTATTTTCTGACATTTTTTTGGAAATTTTGATTGTTTCTAAGTATGTGACATTTTTTGCTCTTGCAGCATGCTTTTGGAAATCATAAAATGGCTTCTGTTAAGGGAATTTTTTCCTATCGACATTCTCTCAGATTATGAAATGTTTCCCAGTATATAAAAATGAGATTTTTTCTTTTTTTGCATTCTGTCGGAAAAAATGAAATTGTTTCCCGGTTTTAAAAGATTTTTACTTTTAGCACGTACTGTACATTATTTCAAAAAACTCAAAACGTTACTTTAAATTTTTACATTTTTGACAATATTTTATATATGAAAAAAGTATAATGTAAAATATTTCATCTCATTTTGAAAATATATAAAATTCTCTTTGGTTTTCTTACTGTGAAATATTCTCCTTTTTGTCATTCTTTCATTTTAAATATTTGCCCTTTTTGGCTATATATATAATATTTCTGGAAATCAGCACTTAAAATAATAATCATATAATCAGGTCTTTTGATGTGTTCAACAACACTCTGCTTGGTGGTGCGACGCCGGGTGACCGCTAGTATAATACTAAAATCCATTTAAAGTCCACCTAACGAAAATTAAAGTTCCAGCCAATTTGATTACTGCATCGTTGTTCTCAGTCGGGTTCAGCTTGATTATATTCCGTGATCCGTAGCTTTGAACCTACAGTCACCTTATGAATAATCCTGTAAACACTGGCAATAACATAAATGAAATTTTGAAATTCTTAGGGACTTGTGTTGCTTGATGTTATCTTAGATTCAAAGCACTTTGAAATTTTTTGAGGACATCAATTATTATTTTAACATTTGTAAAGGAAATATTTATCCGCATCTTTGCGGCTCTTGTTTGCTATAAGCATCCTTTTTGGTCATATAACTGAAAAGATCTCTTACTCGAAGTTTTCGTGACTTTTGAGTAAAAGACTTTGCTTGGAAAACAAAACCACTGTATTCAATCTGTCTTTCTCATCCTGTAGGTGCCAACATTTTTCTATCATCAAGTGGTTTGATCAAGATCGGAGATTTCGGATCAGCAGTTAAACTGAAAGATCCGATGTGTACTACCCAAGGAGAAGTTTTCAACACTCGTGGAACTGCCGGTAGGATTTCACTCTCAACAACTTTACAATTACATCTTGAATTTTACTATAATTTCGCTATTGGATCAGTAAAGATTTGTCTCCTTCTCCTTTTTTATTCATCCCTATGACTGATGTGTTATTACGATAAAACACCTTAGTAAAATATGATTAGCTTACTGTACGAACTTTCTCTCGTTGACAGCTTTTATGGCACCTGAGGTCATCACTTTAGACAAAGGGCGTGGTTATGGTCGAGCAGCTGATATCTGGAGTTTAGGTTGTGTTGTGATCGAAATGAGCACAGGGAAAGTATGCAGTTTTTGATTTCCAAATTCCTTTGTAATTCTACAGTCTCTTTAAGCTCGAACCTCTATAACTCGAACGCCTTCTTAATTCGAAAATCTCCTTAATTCGAACGTCTCCTTAATTCGAACGTCTCCTTATTTCGAACGTCTCCTTAATTCGAACGTCTCCTTATTTCGAACGTCTCCTTAATTCGAACGTCTCCTTACTTCGACCGTCTTCTTAAATCGAACATCTCCTCAACTCGAACAAGCTTCATAGTCCCTTCAGAAATTTCATTAACTCGAGAAAGTGTGTGTTCCCCGTGAGTGTTAGAGTTATGGGGTGTCCACTGTATAAAAATATTTCGTAGATTTCCTCCTTTCACATCCTTTAGTTCTTTGTATTCTATCTGAAAACAATCCGGTTCGTTCACCTTTTTTGTTTCCCATCTTAGCAACCATGGTACGAATGTGACAACATATACGCCATCATGTATCGCGTTGGTGATGGGAACCACCCTCCAATACCTGACCGCCTTAGTGAAGAAGGGCGGGATTTCTTGGAGTGTTGTTTTATTCATGATCAGAACTACCGGTGGACAGCCAACATGTTAGAAGATCACGCCTTTGTGAAGGTTAAGAAATGAATAGCCATGAGGTATAATTTCTTTGCTTCTACTTGGTCAGTCAACGCAAACTAATAGCGATATTTTGATGCTTCATGTTTAACAATGACTTTTACCTTGTTTTTAATAGAGTGACCTTTCTAGAACATACCTTCCTATCCATTCGCTTGTATTGCAAGAGGAACTCGAGAATGAGCATCCAGTATATTGGAGACATCAAGAGAGCGCGTGGATATTGAATTCTGATAACTCTTAAAAAGAAATAATTCAGTGAGATTTGCTATATAAGTTATTATGTTGAGTGTTTGTAGAGAAGTGGTATGTCCTTAATGACTGGATTTCTCTGCTGGAAAGATTTATAAATGTGATTTTGACGAAATGAATAAACGAATGGATAGGAGTAAATGCGTCATGCAATACTTTCATATTAAAGAATGAATGAATGAATGAATGAATGATAAATCACTTATAGATAAATTTTAAACTCCTAATGATCATTTGCTGTTAATATTTTTTGATTAATTTTATTGTATTGATAATTTTTTTATCTAAAATCCTTCGATCAAGATTTTGATTTTGGCTACCATTAAGATATCATACAGATTTACGAAATTTTAATCACACAGCAGTTTTGTTTAAATTGCTTTTTTTCATTCCTGTACAATACACCCTTAGATTATTTTTATATTATGCTGTGTATATTGTAGTTATAATTGTAGATAGGGTATTCAAATAGTGTATTTTTATACTCATAAACCTCTCACTCTTTTCTTTTCTTACAAGCCATTATTTCATTTTATTGTATGTTTTTATCTTCTTCTTTTTCATATTTATCACTATTTATTCTATTTCTTCGACACTTTTAAAGCGTTTCTTTTAGACCGCGTTTCATCACCATCAGTGCGCCTTGTGCGCATTGAGAGAAATTTGAGCATAGCTCCTTCGCTTCTATATTTTCTCGATGAACCAGATCTTGTTCGAATGAACGAGACCAAATTCATAATTCATTATTAAGAAAACTATTAGTGGTCTTGATGGTACAGGAATAAGTCGTAATGGTCTGTTTTGTTATTCATTAACTTGAAAAGTGAAGATTTCTCCATCTTTCCTGATTTTTCTTAAAATTAGAAAGGATCAATTGAGACCTAAGAGCTTTAGAACTTTCACCTCCTTATTTCTCAAAATTGAATAAAGTTTGTAAATAGTTATTTTATACTGTATCAGTTTGAATTTTGTAAAAAAAGCATATATATCAGTTTGAGAATACAATATTGAAATGGTATCTGAAATTCCGATGGCGGGCGGATTGGCGGCCGCCCACGCTATAGCTCCGAAGAAGCGGGTCAATTTCCCTTTGTCTTTGTTTTTGATATGCTGCATCTTCAGTCGGCGTCCTTGGGCGTATGGCTAAAAAATATTTCGGCAAATGCCTGAAAACGAGGGCTGGATATTTTTTGTAGCGAGTAAGACTCTAGGGATAACTCCAGGGGATGAATTTTGGCGAGAAATATTTTTGGTGAATGATAACGAAGTAAATATTTTAGGTAATTAAGATTAAAGTAGGAGATAATTTGGCTAAATAATTACTATTAAATTATTTCTCGCCGTAACAAAGCCCCGTTTTTTAATGATAATTTTCTAATTGTTCGTTTATATCTTTAGATGAAAGTATATACTGAAAAGACATTAAATAGAAAATTACTTTTGAATTACACTGAAGAGAAGAAAAAAAATTACACTGTCGAAGACGAGGTAAGATACTCTTTTATGTTTAGTTTATTTTGCATTGCCTGCTGTTTCGTTTGAATGGAGCTTTAAAGCATAATGAAACATGATTTTCCAACGACCTTTGAAATGATGCAGTCTTACCGATTGAAGAGTGCCTAAAAGGAATAAATTTTAGTGAGAGGAAATTTTGGCGAATATTTGCCTTAAAAATTTGCCAAATTCGCCAAGATTACTTCATGCCAAAGAATTATAATTGGCTAAAATTAATTCTCACCAAATTTGAAATTTTATTGATTTGCCAAAGAAAAATCGTCAAATTGGCGAACTCGCCCTAATTGCCTAAATTTCTTCCCTTAAGGTCCATCACATAACTTTCCTAGGCGAAGAATGAATATTAAATTAAATTATTTCACTTTGATGACTGATATTTTAATACTGATTGATGAATTGCTTAATTTAATTTCATTTCATTTAGATATTTGATGAGAGCGAGTTGGGAGCAGATGAAGTATTGGTGAAAATCAATTCATGTTCTCTTCCCGATTCACAGCATCCGGTACGTTTCTTTCTTTATATCACCAGAACGGCACATTTCTTTAACATTCTTTTACCCCGGGGGGGGGGGGGGGTCCCGGTTATGTCGAGCGGTAAGGGTGCTTTTTCACAACTCGAAAATTTCTCTGAAAGGATTCCAAAAATCACGAAGATTTCCTTCCTCGAAGAATCACGATTTTCGGAAAATGATAAATTGGTTAAAAATTTGTCTCGGACATAACAGTCACCTAGTAAACCCAGCACCCGTTCCCCGGGACTCCCATTAAACTTCCGAGCATAACGTCGTGTTGTGGATTCCTCTTTAAATGATGTGTCTCTCTTCAACGGATTCCAATGACCATTTCATTTCAGCTTTTGAAAAAGATTCAATCTTTGGACAATGCATTACCTATCGGACAGGACATCTCTGGTTCAATAATTGCAGGTTTGTGATTTAACAAAAGTGTGATTGGCTCTTCTAATAACGGTATTCATGTTTTCTCGATGTTCCCGGATCGCTTGTGTATTCTGAATTATGGTCACCTGTTTGGCAATAGAAAAAGCATTCAGATTCCATTATCTGCCTAAAGTCCATTCACTTTAAGTGTGCACTAATCTTTATTTTTACTTGCCATTTTCAAACAAATGTTTCAATTTAAACATATTGTTCCCTTATATGCCGTTGAAAAGACACATTAGAGCACTATACTTACTTTGTAAGATGAAGATAAAAAATGAAGAAGGAAAAAATGAACTCTTTATCCTTTAAACCTCATATGTGCTATAAACCTCATTTTTGTTACAGATGTACTTTGAAGCCTATTGAGTTGGAAAACTTTATCTTTCTTGTTCAAATTCAGATTACCTTCACTGCCAATAAGTTTTGCAGATAAGTAACAAATGCGAAAACAATGTATTTTCAAACTTGGGTAGAAATCAGATATTAATAATTTTGTTCGTCCGGTTTCGTTACATCCTTCCTGAACTATTTTCTTTCTCTTCATTTCAGTTGGAAAAGATGTTCAAACGTTTGAAATTGAAGATCAAGTAACTGGTAGGTAATAAAGAAAGTTTTCTAAATCGTCAGACTTCTTTTCTTTTCGTCTCTTTCCTGTTAAAGTCCAAATGACGAACGCTCCATAAAGCAGACACTCTAAGTAACACACAATAATTATACAAACTTCGTTTTAAAAACGCATACCTATAATTACTTTTGGAAAAACTATTACAGTATATAACTGATACCTTCCACAATTATTTCCTCTGTAGGAGTGATACCAGCCAATTCAGGAGAATGTGGATGTGCAAATTATTGTCGTATCTCACACTATGACATAGGTGACTTTATTTTCCACTTATCTCTACAATATACTGTTATTCATAATTATCAGTAAGCATCAAAATAGAATTGAGGATAAAATTTACTTTTTATGAGATTAACCGACAATTGTTGGTTTTGAATTGGGAAATTACGATGTACATGCAACTTTTCAAAATTTATCAAATACTTAAAGCTGCCAAAATCTATGTGATATTTTGATAATAATTTGGTCGGATCAAAAGTTCTTAACTTTTACTGAGATTTAAAAAAATTATACTATACAGTGAAGAAGGCGGAGAATGTGAGTCACGTTGATGCATGTAGTGGGATAGGTGATTCGGTGAAGGCGTACACCGCCCTCTTCTATCAAGCCAAAATACAATCGGGTGAAACGCTTCTCATATTGGACGCTTGCACTGTAAGCCTTGTTTACCTTGCCCTCCTTTATAGATTTTTATTTGGTATTTCTTTTGTTTCTGGTCACAGAGTGTTTATAAAGTCACTTTTTTGTCATTTCTCTGAACTCTGGTCGAGTGTGGTAACATTTTTACCATTATACCGGATCATTTCTGAAAATTTCAGACCATATGGGTATAAATGCTAATTTTTATAGCAAAATGACGAAATTACTGAATTTCGACATGTTCAATCGATAATATCTCATATCTTGGAACATGTTTGTCAATCTCATCATTGGAGTCCATTCTAATCAATTGCCTTCTATCCCACACTCCCATGTTATGGACTTGCTTATTGAGCATCCAGCTCCCCACTTTCTGACTGCCAAGAGAATGTTTGCAAAGTGAACGTTTTAACTAATGATCTCCTTAACACTGAACCCCTGATGGTGACTAAACTTTCACTAAAATATCCTCTATAAAAAATAGTTTTTGCCAATTTTACAGGGATACGGTACGATTGCAAATCAATTGGCACAGTACTGGGGAGCAAAAGTAAGTTATTTACCCTTTGAAATTTATTTCAAATTTTAATTTGACGGGAATTTGGGAAGAATTTAGCCAAACATCGTTATTATATATATGCACAAAACATGTTTTAAAACCTTAAATGTGTGAAATATATTGAAAATTTAGCAGAAATTTAACTTGGTGGGCGATGGAACTATCCGCAGGTTTTTATTCCACCTTAATTTCTTCAATTGAGGTATAAAAGTAAAAGTCGAAAGAAATTGATGTCTAGAGAGATAAATTATTTTGGGATTTTGAAAGAAATTTATGTCTAGAGAGATAAATTATTTTTGTGGAACCGATTCCCTCTTCCATACTGATTCTATAATCTAAGATGTACTTTTAGGTAATAGTAGTCGGAAGTACCGACGAAGAAATCGCTTTCCTCCAAAATCTTGAACCTCCTGCAAGTAAGTATTTTCTGGATGAACATTTCTTGTTTTTATATCACCTGCTGTTACAAATTTCTAACCCTCTGTAGATTTAGCTATTACTTTCTCATTCATAAGCTCAAACGAAAATATCTTTTTTCGTGTAATTCAGTCAGCTAGACTGTAAACCTTGTCAACTCTACATATGGGCGACACGCTGATCCAACGAGCGAGACTTTATACAGTAATTTACGTGGCCAAATCACTTTTTCTAGCGGTAACAAATTCATAAAATCGTTAATGATCTTTTCGATTCAGGTCAAGTGGTGGATTTGCGCAACAAAAGGCGTAGTCTCGCATCGATATGTTTAGAAGAAACGGGTGGCTTGGGTGTTGATTGTATACTGGATAACAAAGGTAAAATGCTTCTCCAAAATGGTTACTCAAAAGTTAGCTTATGTATCTCAGTATTTGTAGAAACAACAAAAAAGTTGTACAAAAAAGTACGACTGGACGGTATACTGGATAATAAAGGTGAAATGCTTCTCCACATTCTCCCTGGTTATTCAAAAGTTCATTTATGTAACTTACTTATTATTTGTAGCAACAGAGTACGGTTGAATGGCCCGCAGACGGTTAGCTTTTAGCTATCTTAATCCTGTTTGTCTAACGACTACGGCAAATCAGCCATCTTTCGTGTCAACCGACTCAGTCCACTGATCTCTAACTACTTGACTGGATCGGGCTACCTGTATAATGAAGCGTGTCCAGGTTATTAAGAGCTGACTAGTGCGACATCTTGTTTTCAACTAACTGTTAACTGGTCGTTAACAGCCCGATTCGAATGTTTTGAAATTCGAGCGTTCGAAAATCTAAGGTAAAACAAAAAATAACATGGCGAACTATAGTCGACTTCATAACTGGACGCACTTCCACGGGAAATCTTTGAGCAGTTAGCCTTTCCAGTGTGTAAAAGATTATGAAATCAGTGATTCAGACGACCAACGAGTCTTGAAAACATTTACTTTTTTTTTTTGTTACAGTTGAATTATACTCTGAGGAATATTTAGACACCCTTCAAACATCAAAGAAATCTAAAAAGATTTTACCAACTAAATTTGAAGTCATTTCCAGTCTTGCTGTTGGCGGGAGATGGGTACACAACAACACAATTTACAAGTAAGAAATTTCCAACATTCTGTTAAGCTTCAAATAGAACTCAAGGTAACTTGAGTAATATGGAAAACACTTTATTTTCATTTTTTTGTAGAAATTAAAGAATGGAGTATGAGACTAAACCTAAGAACAAATAAGAGCAATATATCACGCAGACTTCAGAAATTACCAAGAAAATAATAGCCATTTAAATTTCTTTTCTATCGAATAAACAAATTAAGCATGTGAAGAACATCTAAGCCTTAAAATTTCCCAACCCAATACAGAGCGAAAATGGACAATGCCACATCCACATACCAGTAACAAGATTCTCCATCAATATTTCCCTTCTTTAGCTTGACCCACCAGATTCAGAATTGTTGATGTTGAAATGTGCATCTCTTCACTTCTTGTTCGAGCAGTCATGGTCTCTCTCTAGATGTAAGGTTTATATTTCCGAATGGTGATCTAAAAAGGTCAGGAATTTTCAGGTTTTGTCTGTCTAAAGGTCTTTCCTGGTCCTCGCATTCTTGATACTTTTATGTAGTATGTTTGTAAGACATGAAAACCCTTTGAATGTTTTTCAAGTCATATTGCATATCATTCTTTTTCGACACTGAATTTACTCTTTTTGGGAGCTTTCTTCAATGAACAAAATCTAACTTATATATTTAGTTATTTTTGTCTTGTCTAAACAATTCTATATTGTAAAGTGTGTCACTTTTTTTCCTTTTTAGCTGCTCATGGGCGTTACCTTCGTATCTTTTCATTGATTTTAACCTAGAAGCAAGAGTACCTTTTATCTTTATGTAACGTGTATACGATAAGTATCGTGATATCCTCGTCAAAGGTATGCATCAGTGTATCTAGATTTTTAGATCAAGGTGTATAACCATACCAATCACGTTCCCTTTTCATAGCACTTAACATGCGCACGGTACCTACATACTATCCTTTATTCTTTCACAAGGATAACTTTCAACTTCCAAAAGAAGGTTACTTAAATTCGAAGCTGTTAAAATATTAGGTAGCAATGGCAAATGTAATCAAATATCAAATAGTATAAGGTAAAAGGTTATATAAGAACTTAGAAGTAACCTCAATTTTGGTCAAAGTTAATGAATGGGCAAGGGAAGGGGGGTCTCCAAGTCCGAGAAAGTCGTTACCGAGTTGTGGTGGTCCTGATTACCCATGATTACTTTCGACCGTAAAATGACTAATAATAACTAAAAACTTGGTTTTCTTTCTCTGTGGTTATTGTCATGTATTCGTGGAAATTTAGTTTTATGATATTATGATTTAAGACCTAACTTTGTGTATTTTTTGCTTAAAAGATTTAGCATTTTTTAAATCTACATTTATCTCATTCGATAATCTTTGTGAGAATTATTCCCCCAGAGTTTCTGCTTTAGTGTGCGCTTTGTTTGTTGCCGTAATCTTCGTTAGTAATTTCAGATATCATAACTTCACCCTTAACAATAATTTAGACATTCTCAATGACATTATGAAGAAAATGTCTAAAGGAGTGCTCAGGTAAATCGATTATTATTTATACTTTTTTTCCTATACCTGACAACTCATCCCTCTATGCTTTTCGAATTCCTATTGTACCAAGTGAATTCAAGCCGCATCGAGTTAGTCGTCAAAGGTGCCACTAATTAATGTGGAGTCAAAATGGCATCGTGTCTATATAACAGTCTCTAAAATTCGATATTCGAGGGACCGAAGATTTTCTTCGAATTAGAGAAAGATGAATAGTATTTTGTACGAAATTCCACCTATTTTAGTCCGAATTTCATAGAGATTCGAATTGTAGAGGTTTGAAGGAGAAAGTTCACTCTATAATAACCGTGAACATTTTTCAGGCCGACAGTGCACCATACAGTGTTGTTCGATGATTGTCTATCTTGCTTACAAAATGATGATAACGAAGAAAACACCATCGGGAAAATCGTCGTCAAAACTTCATGAAGGGATGAGTCTTTTGTGAGCGATGCTGGGAATTGTACCCATAATATAGAAAGCAAGGTTTTGCGCATAGAGAAAGGGTTTTTAAGGAGGGAATCAGTTTTAGATTTTTGTTACTTTATTATTTTTAATTTATAATTTTATAATATCCATTATGGTAATTTTATATTGGATCATAAATAGTTATTCTAATTCCGGGTGGGGCATGTGTATATTAAGTCATTTAAGGATTTCTTATTGATTTCTTACTGATACTTTTCAAATGAATTTCGATTTCGCGTTTTCGCGGATTTTGTCGAAAAATTTTCACGTAATCACATGAGATCGCTAACTGGTGAAATAATGTCCACGTGTTACTTTCAAAATCACACTTCCAGGGTAAATACCCTTAACCCGCACAAGAATTAAGCCTTTAGATTTTTAGACAAGGAATTTTGAAGATGAAAGACTTCTTTTCACTGATTTCAAATGTGTGTTCAGACTCTCCACGTAACTTTCAGTTCAATTATAATAATGCATTGCCCTGCATTAGGTTTATAAAATGTCCGGTCTGCTACTTTTTTGGAAAAGATTTACATGCCCTACTCTTTTCCATAGAGCTTAACTTATAATACTAACCTAAAAAACGTAAAAGAAAGTGAAAATGATAACCTGCTGGTTCATTTTACTGGTATTATACAGTGGCGTTTTTAGGGCGGAGAAGCCACCCAATATTGTTTTGATGGTTGCTGATGACTTGGTATGTTCTTTAAAGATCTTTTCATAAATTATGATTCTTTCTTTTCTTTGAAGATGTACACACTTTAGTTTGTGTTTTTCATTCGTGTATTTGCTGTAACTGAACACAGCTGTAATTTAAGAATTTGCCCTAAAGCGACTTTTTCGCCCGAACTTTAAATTGCTGAAAACGAGGAATTCCCAATCCAAAATTCCCAATATATTTTGACCAAGATTGTACTTGTTACCTATTTTAACGTTATTTTTCAGGGTTGGACAGATGTTGGATTCCATGGATCAGATCAAATTCCAACACCGAATATTGATAAATTGGCAAAAGAAGGAATTATTTTAAATAATTATTATGTGCAACCAATCTGTTCTCCAACGAGAAGTGCTCTGATGACTGGAAGATATCCAATTCACACTGGTTAGTTGGTTATACTAACAATCAGGACTTTTTACTGGTTTATTGTTGAAATTACTGAGTACATTTAAGTTAACGCTTACGGATCTGTTTATTTTGTCTGGATAAAGAATTTTTCGTTTAGAAAATGCCCGTCGAAAAAAAATGCGAAAAGACGATTATTTATGCAACATTGAATTTTTTTCTCTCTATCTTATAGGCATGTACCACAATACAATTTATGTGGAAGAACCTTGGGGTCTTCCCCTTGAAGAGAAAATCCTGCCACAATATTTAAAGGATATGGGGTATGCTACACACGCCGTTGGAAAGGTTCGTAGTTATAATTTTTACCATAGAAAAGTGTAAGAAAATAGATTGGTCCTACACGAAAAATATATACAGAATGACCATTAAAATGTTTTTTAAATTATTGGTCCTACATATAAAACCTTTCATTAACATTATGATCTTGACGGTAAAATCTTCTCCTTTATTTTCCAGTGGCACCTTGGTTACTTTGCCAAAGAATACACACCAACCTATCGAGGATTCGATTCATATTACGGATATTATTGCGGTGCGGAAGACTATTTCAACCATGCGAGATCTGGTGCTGATTTCCCAAGTTTTTATGGATTAGATCTTCATCGGGATTACCATGGAATGAGTGAGGTAGGTTGTTAATATTCAAATCTTTGTCTGTAAAGGGCTGGGAACAAGTCCTGAGGGGGATGGGGCACTCAAGGTAAATGACCAATCATATTTATTTTCCAAGTTCCAAAGTGCACTGTAAGGGTCGAAATCAGCAAAGATGAGAAAAATTGGGGAACAAGTTAAACTTGGAACTTTACTGCAATTAATTAAAAAGAGTCCGATTACCTTATTCCATGTTATATAACATAATTTAACGTTAAATTAAGATCTCCAGCCACTTGCCTAACTCAGCATTTTTTAACATAAGAAAGAGCAACGTTTCCCAATTTTTCCCGCGCCGTGTGAGCACAGAGACCATCAAACAATTTCATGACATTTTTTCTCTTCTACAGCCTGACCGATCACAAAAAGGAAATTACAGTAGCAATCTGTTTGCTTCTGAAGCTATTGACATCATCGAGAAACACCAGGAAGAACAACCTCTCTTTCTTTATCTACCATTCCAAAACGTTCACGTTCCTTTACAAGCGCCCAAAGAAACCATTGATAAATTTTCGTACATTGAGGATAAAAATCGAAGAACGTTTGCAGCAATGATGTCCAAACTTGATGATGCCATTGGACAGGTATTACTTCTTCGTAAACTTCTTTAAATGCATTAGAACAGTAATAGTCTCTTAAAGTAGCAGTGTAGTAGTGTAGTGGTTATCGTTCTCGGCTTCTGGCGGGACTTTAGGGTTCGATTTCCACTCGGTGAAACGATTCATTTGACATGTTAACCATGCAGCTTCGGTTCAACCCATTAATCTTGTAAACTATTCTAAACGTCTTTCAGAAACTTACAGACTTAACGTTTTTTAGGTTCATCAAGCGTTGGAGGAGAAAGGTATTTTGGATAATACCATCATCATCTTTACTTCTGATAATGGTGCCATTTCAACGGAAGGATTTTCAAGCAATTATCCTCTGCGAGGTGTAAAACACATGGTGTTCGAAGGTAATGTTTTATCAACAACCGGAAGCATTAAACGAAATTTCTTTAAGCAACCTACTCATACTATTCTAAAACAATAAAATTTTAGGTGCAGTCCGAGTGCCAGCTTTTATCAACAGTCCACTTTTGAAAAGATCAGGTGTTACTTCAATGCAAATGATGCATGTTACTGATTGGTTACCAACTATCGTCAACCTTGCTCAAGGGAAAATCACAAAAGAAATTGATGGTTTTGATCAATGGAAGACATTGCAAGATGACGTTGAATCACCAAGGAAAGAAATCTTGTTGAATATCGATAATGTGGAGTTTCGACAAGAAGGTTTGATTTCTGGAGAATGGAAAATTATTATCGACAGTGAGCACGATAGTAAGTTATAAAGTTTTTATCCTGGTCTAGGATCTGATATCTTAATGTACGCCAGTCGTAAAGGGGGTAATTAAGCGAAAAGAGGTACACGAGTGTGCCACTTGACCTATTTTTCGTCTCTATCAGTTAGTACCAGGTAGGATCTCACGAAAATTACAAAAGAAAGACACAACATTGAAAAATTACTTCCTTGTTCAGGTTGCCTTTTTGGATTTTAGTCCCTTTGAGCTCACTAATTTGAAAATTGATAAAATGAGTCCTTTGTAGTTTAATTCATTTTACTCATGAGATCAAAAAGTAACGAGGTGAAACCTACATCTAATATTTTAACATTCAGTTTATGCATCAGACGGTTGGATCAAAGCCCCAGGATACAATGCCACTGGAAAAGCAAAAACGGTTATCAAATGTGGTCATAAACCTGACAAAACAACACATTGCAACGAGACACATTGTCTGTTCAATCTACATAACGATCCTTGTGAATATAATGATGTTTCAAGTCAATATCCTGAAATTTATCAACAAATGAAAAAAAAACTTGAAGATTATAAAAAGGGAATGGTCCCTAATCGAAACAAGCCAGGAGATAAAATGGCAGATCCCAAACTACACAGTGGTGTTTGGGGACCTTGGATTAAGCTTTGATAGCTACTTAAGCTGAATTTGGTAGAATGTTGCCTTTTTTGAATGGAATGTCACAAAGGCATTAATTGCTTTAAGCTTTATACTGTACTCATTTATTTTGTGCTAGAACGTTGTCAAGTATTCTTTGAAGCTATATGGCCAATCCAATCCTTGTAGGGTTTAGATTGTAAACTTTTACTATTATTTATTGTCATAATCTTTTTAGGTAGTTAATGTACTTTTTTGTGGTAGATATCTTAACACCTTTTTTATGAATTTTCGTATTTAATTTAACGCATTGTAAATTTTTATAGGATCTCGAGCAAAACACTTTTCATTAAACAGTTTAATTTTAATATGAATGTCTGTTGTTACCTCGATTTGGCTAATGTAGAGAAACTCCCTAATTCGTTCTCTGTTTCATTTGACTGTTGAATATAACTTGATTCTTTTTGTTTATCACAGATCTATAAAAGAATAAAACAAATGTAATGTACGCAATCTTGAATATTTTAAACTGAACGATGGACAAGTTCAACGACCTTGTATTTTTCACCATCGTTTGTCTTGGATATGCTTTGGTGAAAAGCGAGCAGCCACCAAATGTGGTTTTCATTGTGGCTGATGATTTGGTAAGACGTTTGTCTTCAATATTTTCTCATTTTCCCTTCAATGCAAACTCAGAAGATGTGATTGTCATTATGTAACCTAAGGGCGGCTTAAGCAATTTTGGTTTAAAATTTTGAAATCGATGAAATACCGGGTGCACCACAAAAAGTTTCTCTCTTTAAAGTGAATTTTTTTTAGTTTAAAAATTTTTGAAAGAATTAATTTTTTTTCATTGGAAATCGACCTATCAAATTAATTAGAAGCATAATTACTTAACACGTCAGTATTTTCGTTTCAAGTATTAAAAATGATAATTAGCTGTGATAATGACATTTCGTTGTATAAAGGTAAGAGTTGAATATCAATAAAAGGAAGAAAATTCGTCGGAAAATGCCAAAAAATATGGTAAGATTCGTGAAAATACATCAAATATTAGGTTTTGAAGTAAATCCTGCCTAACATTGACTTTACCTAGTCTAGAAGCAGAGATCTGAGGAAAAGTTCGGTAAAAGTAAATCATAATGACTGAGATGACGATTCCAAGCCCTTTCGAGGCTTCAGCTTCAAAATTGATGGGTTTGATCACTTAATATTGCTCTTAATCATGTAAAAACTATTGCGATTGCCAATTTTGAAATAAAAATTTGATAGGTCAATTTTCAACGTTTTCGAGCACTTTCTGAAAATAACTTTTTTATTCAATTGAGCATAAATCTCGATCTAAAGAACCGAATTTAATAAATGACCCCTCAAAATTTAAGTTTATCTTTCTTCTTTCCAATAAAAAAGGAATGGTTCTTTTAAAGTTTTTAGACCTTGAGAAAATTAACTTTAAAGAGAGAAACTTCTTTGTGACGCACCCGGTGTCTGAGTTGTTTTTCCAATATTGTACTATCAGGGTTGGACAGATGTTGGCTTCCATGGGTCAGATCAAATCCCAACACCGAATATTGATAAATTGGCAAAAGAAGGAATTATTTTGAATAATTATTATGTGCAACCAATCTGTTCTCCAACGAAGTGCTCTGATGACTGGAAGATATCCTATTCACACTGGTTGGTTTAAACCTTATCATTTAAAGTATCAATCAGTAAATTTTGACTCAGACTCGACTGCTAAATTTGTATTTATTCACTTAAACTAAAGAGGGCTTTAAAACCATTGACATTTTAAAAATCTGACGCTAAATTTGTTTTAAATTTTTTCTTAGTATTTTGGCATAGTGGTCTTACAAAGTTGTACTTCTGGAAAGGTGAGGTATGTATTCTTTAAAAAGATGACTAATCGACTAATAGGTTTATAGCTTGGAAAGAAACCTTTCACGATTCACTTATTTTTTAAGGAATGTTTCATGGAGTCATTTGTCCAGAGGAGCCCTATGGTGTATCTTTAGAAGAAAAAATTCTCCCAGAATATCTACGAGAATTGGGGTATGCTACCCATGCCATCGGGAAGGTTTGTATCTCTTTAACTTTTGTCATTGTAGTTCAGTAATTCTCCATTGATCCTATTCCGAAAGAATCTTTTATATCTTTTACCAAAGCCTTCAAAATTATTACTTTTTATTTAGTGGCACCTTGGATACTTTGCTAAAGAATACACCCCAACATACAGAGGATTCGATACATTTTACGGATACTACAATGGAGCTGAGGATTATTTTTACCACAACAGATCTGGCTATCATTTTCCAAAATTTCATGGTCTTGATCTTCACCATGACGTAGAAGGAGATCAACAGGTATCGCTCAATAACCAATAACCATCAGATAGTGACGAGTTCTTGAAAATTGTTGAAGGAGGCAAAAATCATCAGTCAAAATTAATTAAACCTAACGCTTGAGTTACCAGTGCCATAAATGTAATGTCGAAATAACTTTCAACAATTTTTGTCATACAGCCCTGATAAATACTAACTCAATCTCGCTTCAAATAGCTTTTGACCAGATTATTTCATGGCGTATTTAACATTTTAGCGTAATTCTCCAACTCTAGTTTCATTTTTCATTTTGCCGGTCTATTATTTAGCCAGTGCGAACACAGGACGGTAATTACAGCACCTACATGTATTCGGATGAAGCAATCACTACAATCAACCAACATCCAACAGAAAGACCTCTTTTCCTGTACCTTCCTTTCCAAAATGTCCATGGCCCTCTGATGGCACCTCAAGAAACTATTGATAAATTTTCATACATCGAAGATAAAAAAAGAAGAGTGTTAGCTGCAATGGTATCACAATTAGATGATGCTATCGGTCGAGTAAGTCGAAACTTTTTTTCAACTTTCCAAATTATATGAAACGAATTTTGGGAATCATATTGCGTTCATTGTAAATGTGTTTTGATATTTTTGCCTGGTTTGGCATGATCAAAAACTTTTCAGTTTTTCATTCAACATTTCATCCAACATTTGAACAAAATGTTGGATGAAATGTTGGAGTGGTGTGCTCCGGCCTTTAGTCGCCTATATAATACAACATTCCAGTAAAAGCTCTTAAATTCAAGCTTTAAACAAGTATGTATGTTACATTATTTTCTAGATAAACGGTGCGTTGGAAGCCAAGGGCATTCTAGAAAACACAGTGATCATTTTCACTTCAGATAACGGCGCACCCTCAGGACAAGGGATGGGAAGTAACTATCCCCTTAGGGGTGAAAAATTCATGGTCTTTGAAGGTATTCAAAAAATTCTTCATTATTTTAGTCTCTACCTTTATATGTCCAATCCAACATATAGTACCTGCTAATTATGGTACCTTTTTGTTTTTTCATACAGATTTATGATTTAACATTTTCGTTTATTTATGGAAAATTTCTAAAGGTGGTGTTCGAGTGCCAGCGTTTATCAACAGTCCACTTTTGAAAAGATCAGGTGTTACTTCAATGCAAATGATGCATGTTACTGATTGGTTACCAACTATTGTCAACCTTGCTCAAGGGGAAATCACAAAAGAAATTGATGGTTTGGATCAATGGAAGACATTGCAAAGTGATGTTGAATCGCCAAGGAAAGAAATCTTGTTGAATATCGATAATGTGGAGTTTCGACAAGAAGGTTTGATTTCTGGAGAATGGAAAATTATTATCGACAGTGAACATGACAGTAAGCTATTACTTTTTTATCCTAGCCCTGGATATAAATACTTTTAATGTTGGTCCTGGATTTAGATACTTTTTTGATGTTTTAAATGTACGCAAGTCGGGAAAGGGATAATTAAGCAAAAAGAGGTACATGAATGTGCTACTTGGCCTACCTTCCGTCTCTACCAGTTAGTACCAGGTAGGATTTCACGAAAATCGCAAAAAAGTGAAAAATCAGTTCCTCGTTCGGTTGTCTTTTTGGGATTTTAGTCCCTTTGAGCTCACTAATCTGAAAATTGATAAAATAGACCCTTCGTAGTTTAATTCATTTTATTCATGTGATAAAAAAGTAACGAGGGAGATACTTACATCTAATATTATATTATTTAGTTTATGCATCAGACGGTTGGATCAAAGCCCCAGGATACAATGCCACTGGAAAAGCAAAAACGGTTGTCAAATGTGGTCATAAACCTGACAAAACAACACATTGCAATGAAACACATTGTCTGTTCAATCTACAAAACGATCCTTGTGAATATAATGATGTTTCAAGTCAATATCCTGAAATTTATCAACAAATGAAAAACAAACTTGAAGATTACAAAAAGGGAATGGTCCCTAATCGAAACAAGCCAGGAGATGAAAATGCAGATCCCAAACTACACAATGGTGTTTGGGGGCCTTGGATCAAGCTTTGATAACTACTTAAGCTGAATTTGGTAGAATATTGCCTTTTTTGAAAAATGTCACGAACACAATTCATTGTTTTTAGCTTTATACTACTATTTATCTTGTGATAGAACGTGTCTCAATCTTTTCAGGTATTTATTGTACTTTTTTGTGGTAAATATCTTGACATCTTTTTTATGAATTTTCGTATTTAATTTAACGCATTGTAAATTTTTATAGGATCTCGAGCATAACACTTTTCATTAAACAGTTTAATTTTACTATGAATGTCAGCTACTATTGTTACCTCGATTTGGCTAATGTAGGGAAACTCCCTAATTCTTTGCAGTTTCATTTGACTGTTGAATATAACTTGATTCATTTTGTTTATCACAGATCTATAAAAGAATAAAACAAATGTAATGTACGCAATCTTAAATATTCTAAACTGAACGATGGACAAGTTCAACGACCTTGTATTTTTTACCATCGTTTATCTTGGATATGCTTTGGGAAAAAGCGAGCAGCCACCAAATGTGGTCTTCATTGTGGCTGATGATTTGGTAAGACGTTTGTCTTCAATATTTTTCCATTTTCCCTTCATTGCAAATTCAGAACATTTGATTGAAAGGTACAAAGTCATTATGTAGCTTAAGGACTTGAGCAATTTTTTTCCCGATATTGTACTTCCAGGGTTGGACAGATGTTGGTTTTCATGGATCAGATCAAATCCCAACACCGAACATTGATAAATTGGCAAAAGAAGGAATTATTTTGAATAATTATTATGTGCAACCAATCTGTTCTCCAACGAGAAGTGCTTTGATGACTGGAAGATATCCTATTCATACTGGTGAGTCAAAACACATTTTTTTTTACACACTAGACAGGTTGACTAACAGATTTCCCGTAAAATCGTGCCAAGTTTTAAAGTTGACTAGTCCTCCAGGTTTTTCTATTTTACGTCAGACTTTCGAACGTCTGATAGGAAATCCGATCTAGTAAATTAGTTAGAGATCAGCGATTCAAACATGAGTATTATCAAACAGTACACTTTTGGTCTTTCTGTTAAGGTCGGAAAATAATTGCATTTAGTTTTCAGCTTGCTGTAAAATAATCTAAACTTATCGATTGAATTTCTCAATACATTTTTATATTTAGGTATGTACCACAATACAATTTATATTGAAGAACCTTGGGGTCTCTCGCTAGAAGAAAAGACTCTCCCACAATATTTGAAAGAAATGGGCTATGCTACGCATGCTGTCGGAAAGGTTAAAATACATAATAATAGTAAAATAAATAAAAAAAGACCAAGCTCGTTTCAATCAAACTAGCAAACTAACCTTTGGTTAAAAATCTATGTATTTAAAATTACTAGTAATAAAAACTTAATCTTTACTTTCCAGTGGCACCTTGGATTCTTCGCGAAGGAGTACACGCCAACAAACAGAGGATTCGACACATTTTATGGATACTATTCTGGTTCAGAAGAGTATTTCAGTCATTCGAGATCGGGAGCTGATTTCGAACATTTCTACGGTTTAGATTTACGCCGTGATTATCAAGGAATCAGTGAAGTATAATAATTTTTTTTCGTTCGTTCGTACGTTCGTTCGTTCGGATGTTGATTATATCAAGCAGTAATTAAGCTATGTATTTAAGAATTTGTATTTGACGTGCAATATCAGAATTAAGCTTTCAGTTGTCCATTGTATCTCTTTATAGCCTGATTGGTCACAAAATGGAACATACAGCAGCGAATTATTCGCCTCTGAAGCGATAAACATCATCGACGGACATAAATCAGAACAGCCTCTTTTTCTTTACCTTCCCTTCCAAAACACTCATGGCCCACTGATGGCTCCTCGAGATTGGATCGATAGATTTTCTTACATTGAAGATAAAAAGAGAAGGATTTTTGCTGCAATGGTTGCTACTTTAGATGAAGCCATCGGAAAAGTATCTTGATGTTTTTCTTCACATTTGCATATTATTTAAGGGGTATAGGGTCAAGAAAAAATCAAGTCATAATTTTTCAGATTTTTGCAATGAATTTTGGTCAGCCTTTTCAAATAAATAGCAACTGCATGGACATCTTCTAACCCTCAGCCACATCTTTAAGTTAGTGTATATGTTTTACACATCCTTACTCAGCAGCACAGATCTCAATCACCGAGACACTTCCTCATTTATCTAGGTTCATCAAGCGTTGGAGGAGAAGGGCATTTTGGATAATACAATCATTATCTTTACTTCTGATAATGGTGCCATTTCAACGGAAGGATTCTCAAGCAATTATCCTCTGCGAGGTGTAAAACACATGGTGTTCGAAGGTATTGTTTTTACATGATATTTTCTCCAAACTGTTTTACAAAGGCTATTTACTGAAGGTAGTGACGGCCTCGGAGATTGTTTAAAATTTGAAGAATACAGAACCTTTTGAATTTTACCTAACAGTCTTAATTTATAAATAGTTTATCTAAAACCAATCTCTGTAAATCCAAGGTGCAGTCCGAGTGCCAGCGTTTATCAACAGTCCACTATTGAAAAGATCAGGTGTTACTTCAATGCAAATGATGCATGTTACTGATTGGTTACCAACTATCGTCAACCTTGCTCAAGGGAAAATCACAAAAGAAATTGATGGTTTTGATCAGTGGAAGACATTGCAAAGTGACGTTGAATCGCCAAGAAAAGAAATCTTGTTGAATATCGATCACTTCTTTAATCAAGAAGCCCTCATAGCTGGAGAATGGAAAATTATAGTTGACAGCCTTTATGAGGACGGGCGTAAGAAATTGATTTACATACCTGAAGTTTTACTCAATTGTTTTCTGAACCTTATAATATCAACTTTGTTATTTGGAGTCTGGAAAAGTGATTTTCACCAAAACTAATTCTATAGCATTAAAAGAATTAAAAATAAAGTGAACGAGTCCATTATTGTTTGTACGCACGATTAGTATTGTCTTTTCAATCTTTTTTTTTTGCACGAAAAAAATGTTTTTAAATTAACGATTAGTGCTCAAAAAAGTAAAACGTGCTTCAACTACAATGTGATTTGTTATCTTTAGTATACTCTGACGGATGGATCAAGGCTCCAGGATACAACGCCACTGGAAAAGCAACATCAGTTATCAAATGTGGTCCAAAACCTGACAAAACAACACATTGCAATGAAACACATTGTCTGTTCAATCTACAAAACGATCCTTGTGAATATAATGATGTTTCAAGTCAATATCCTGAAATTTATCGACAAATGAAAAACAAACTTGAAAATTACAAAAAAAGTGTAGCTCCCAACAGAAACAAGCCAGGAGACAAAATGGCTGACCCAAGATTACATGGGGGTGTCTGGTCCCCATGGATAAAATTAAACTGAGCTTTTTTTTTGAGGTTTTTCATTGATTGATATAGAACAATCTTAAAGGTCTTTTTTAAGAAATTTTTTATGCATCTTTTGTACTTTTTAATTGCAATAATGAGACAGCTAAACGCTTATCAACATCACATCTTTCTCATTTTCTCTAAACGTTTTTTGTGCCAAAAAAGGTGAGCGCGTCCGACGGGTTGATGAAAGGTTAAATAGCAAAAGATTATTTCATAGTCTAAGTTCTACAGTAACTAAACAAGGGTCGAAGGGTCAGTCAAGAATCTTATTTCATTTTTGTAAATGTAGACAATTTTCGTAAGAGTGATGATTTAGGTTCTTAAAAGGTGCTTTTCTACTCTACTTTGACACTTAGGCATAGCTTTTGACCACTACGCCTCAAGTACCATCATTCTCGAATTATAAACCTTCCGTTTTTTTTACAAAAACTTAAACTCCAATCGAGTTTTGGTAGTTGACAGAAAAATTTTCCACTTGAAAGTCGTTAACGATAATCCAAATGAACGTAAACGGCGGACTATAAGTGATGTCAATATTTTGCTTTGGTAATACGATGCGCTCGCTACTTACAAGACAAGGTTCAGATAAACAAAAAGTTTATTTACGCAGTATTTATATTTTTTGTAGAAAGCTTAGCATAAACTTTTTACGATGTATTATTTCTTTTACTTGCTTTTATTTTGTATTGTTGGATATGCTTTGGTGAAAAGTGAGCAGCCTCCAAACGTTGTTCTTATTGTAGCTGATGATTTGGTAAGTACTTTCATTTACTGGTTTTTAATTTGATTCTCAGATTTTCAAATTTATATTGAAATGTTTACAATTTCTTTTCCAGGGTTGGACAGATGTTAGTTTCCATGGCTGCGATCAAATCAAAACACCGAATATTGATAAATTGGCAAAAGAAGGAATTATTTTGAATAATTATTATGTGCAACCAATTTGTACTCCAACGAGAAGTGCTCTGATGACTGGGAGATATCCTATACATACTGGTTAGTCTTTTTCTCGTGCTTCCAGGGCCCGCGCCACCGGGGGACCAGGAGTGCCATGGCCCCCACTTTTGCAAAGTAAAAATTTTTGGTTGCGCCTCCTTAAACTCTTTATTTATTGCCCCCCTCACTTTCAATTTCATGGCGTGGGCCCTGGCTTCGCCTTTAACGATCATGGCCATTTTGTCCCTATTTTTTAATATATTTCAAACAATATATTCTTTTCTTTGAAGGTATGCAGCATGGTGTCCTTCTCGCTTCTGAACCTTGGGGTCTCTCTTTGGATGAGAAAACCCTTCCACAGTATTTGAAAGAAATGGGATATGCTACACACGCCATTGGAAAAGTAAGGCTTTCTGTAACCTTGTTCCATCTTTTTCGAGTACTTTTTTGTATTTCGTTAATGCTTTAAAGGAATAACCAGCTACTTTCGTTTTCAGATATGTCATGGTGTACCTAATTCTGTAGAGTAATTTCTCCTACGTTATAATTATAAGATATAACTAAAATAGAATTAGGGACTTTGGCTTGAAAAGGAGACGAATTAACTTGTATCTACCCCAAAAGGTTATTTGAAGCCAAAATTTTGATGATATTTTTTAATTGCAACATTTTCGAAGTATATTGTAAGTGAGTTTTCAGAAATTACTTTATGGCCGATCTGAAAATTAAATGTTGTTCGTTATCCCTTAACATACATTTTCTTTCTTTTTTTTCCTTGTAGTGGCATCTTGGTATGTTTGCCAAAGAATACACACCAACATACAGAGGCTTCGATACATTTTATGGATACTACAATGGAGCTGAGGATTACTACTATCATAATGTGTCGGATATGCACTTTCCTCAATATAGCGGATTGGATTTAAGGAAAGATTCAAATGGTCAAAGCCAGGTTAGATCGCTGATTGTTTGGAATAAAAATTACGTTAATACACCTCTGTCTCTGCGTAGATTTTTCTCATGGACATTTTTAACACCATTCCTGGTAGAAGTTTTTTACGTTTTATCCGCCATTATGGAAGCCATCGTTCGAATCTGTACAGGCGATCCCTTACGCAATTCGAACGTTTGCTTCCATAATGACGGAAATTGCTTACGGAAATTTAGTAACGTTTGCCAACCACCTTACCCACTCTAAGCTTTTCAATAGATTATTTTTATTTCTATTTTCTCAAACAAAGTTGATGCTTATTTTCTATTTCTTTTCAGCCAGTTTGGACTCAAAGCGGAAATTATAGCAGCTTTGTGTTTGCAGAAGAAGCTGTTAATGTGATTTCAAGCCAATCAAAAGAACAACCTTTGTTTTTATACCTTCCCTTCCAAAATGTTCATTTCCCATTTGAAGCACCTCAAGAATGGATCGATAAATTTTCTTTCATTGAAGATGAAAAGAGAAGAACGTTTGCTGCAATGGTCGCTCTTTTAGATGATGCAGTAAGAAAAGTAAGGCTCTTTTTACACTTTGAGCCTGATAGTTTTGTTTGTATTGAGACCATGGGTATGATGAAGCCAAATTATGTAGTTACCATATGTTGATGTAGATTATAGTAGTCGTTCATCAATCTTAATTTTATGTGATTGGCCCTCTGAACCTACTACTTCTTTGATCTAGATCTGATCCTTGATAGTTGATATCTAACAATTTAAGGCGTAGGCGTAGTGATTATCATCCTCCTGGGAGGCGCGAGTTCGTTACCCACCGTGTCACTACGATTCACTTAGCAAGTAAATATATATCTTCGCCCGGGAAGACCTATGCAATGCGAGGGGAATCGGGTACCATTACTCAGATACAAGAGTGTGGGTAGATTAGACTGGCATTGTGACAAGCCGAGGCACTTCTAAGGTTCGACCTCGCGTAAGCATCACTCTCCCGGTGTCGTTCCGTAATTCCTACTCCTTCGGGAGTAGGACCCATCCCGAATGCGTTCGGAGGGTCTACTCTCGGGTACCTAATAGCCGGGGGGATTGGAATAAGCGGGGGAATTGGAAAATATCTCGAAACTTAATAAGCGGGGGGGGGTTGGAATAAAAATGTCTTGGGTGGAGAATTTTTGAAAAGGAGGCTAACACAGCATAATTAGGACAAAAGAGGGGAACTTTCAAAAACATTTTCCCAAAAATTAATAAGCGGGGGGGTTGTAATAAGAATGTTCTGGGTGGAAAATTTTCGAAAAATTAATTAGCGGGGGGGGGGCCGGCTATTAGGTACCCAAGAGTACTTTCTATCATTATATCTCATATCTTTACCTAACTTTTTTTCTTCAATCTTAAATATCTTATCTAGATTTATGAAGCTTTGGAAGCTACAGATATGGTTGACAATACTCTGATTATCTTCACTTCTGACAACGGAGGGAGATCAAGCCAGGGATATGCCAGCAATTTCCCTTTGAGGGGAGAAAAAGGAAAGATCTTTGAAGGTAGAGAGCATATATAGTATTTTTTCTCGTATATGTCCGTTTGAAATTTGGTAAATCCCCTAATACCAATTTACAATTTTGTTTTTTGATAGGTGGTGTCCGAGTACCAGCATTTATCAACAGTCCACTTTTGAAAAGATCAGGTGTTACATCAATGCAAATGATGCATGTTACTGATTGGTTGCCAACTATCGTCAACCTTGCTCAAGGGAAAATCACAAAAGAAATTGATGGTTTTGATCAATGGAAGACATTGCAAAGTGACGTTGAATCGCCAAGAAAAGAAATCTTGTTGAATATCGATACTGAAGTCGGAGAAGAAGGTCTGATTTTCGATCAGTGGAAAATTATCAAAGAAAGTAAGACTTTTCTCATTGTTATGTTTGTTAGTAGTAATTTAGCGACTGTAGTGCAGTGGTAGAGTATCCAACTACGGTGCGCAAGGTCGTGGGTTCAATCCCGAGCCGGGTCATACCAAAGATTCCCAAAATGGTACTTGATGCCTCTCTACTTGATGCTCAGCAATTAAGAGAAGGATCAAGGGTAAGTGGAGCAATCCAGGGAGAAAGAATGGCGCCCTCCCCTACCTTCGGGTAGATAGCTATCGAAAGATGAGCCTTCGGGTCACTTCCGACTCCGGTCGTAGACTTAGTAATAATGGGTATTCGAATTAATTCTATTTGCATTCTGTATTTTATTATAACCTAGGAATTGTTGTCGCCTTTGTTTTATATAAATCCAGAGTAATATGTATTTGACGACATCAATTCATAGTCACAACTGCAGATGGTTGGATGAAACCTGCCGGATACAACGCCAGTGGAAAAGCAACAACGGTTGTCGATTGTGGTCCAAAACCTGACAAAATGACACATTGCAATGAAACACATTGTCTGTTCAATCTACAAAGCGACCCTTGTGAATATAATGATGTGTCAAGTCAATACCCTGAAATTTATCAACAAATGAAAAACAAACTTGAAGATTACAAAAAGGGAATGGTGCCACCTGTCAATCAACCTGGGGATAAAAATTGCGATCCAGATTTATTCGGTGGCGTATGGACTCCATGGATTGAATTATAGCCTAGCTTAACTTTTATTATTGATCTTGTGCTTGCAAATCTTTTATGCTGGGCATTCTTTGTGCAATTTTTCTTCAATTATGTACATCATCATTGTTAGCATTTTTTGCTTTCTTTTTCTAACAGCAATTACGTAATTTCTAGTTGGATTAAACCGTTATACTACAGTGGGAACCGAACTCGGACCTCCCAGACGAGAGTCAAGAGCGATGACCACCATACCACTACGCCTGATTTGATATAGTGGCAGATCAATTTTTCACGAAGATTTATTTATTGAAAGTAATGATAAGTAAATACCATGGTAGAAAAGAACTTGCTGAGTTTTATTTTCTTTTATAGTGCCATTGCCTTTAAAAACTAAAATAAATTTACTATAATTTGATTTCATCGACGACCATGGAGGTGTTTTCGTTGATGTTGACTCTGCTGTTGGTATCCTGTCTTCAATTCGCTTTTGTGGAAAGCGAGCAGCCACCAAATGTGGTTTTCATTTTGGCTGATGATTTGGTAAGCTTTTCTAAGTTTTTTGTTGAAAGTTAGTTCAGCCTTTACTGTTTTATTGATCTTTGAACTTTTGAAATCTTGATTTCTAGGTAGTAACTTTTCAATCTTTTTATATCAGGGATGGAATGATGTAGGATTTCATGGCTCTGATCAAATTGAGACACCAAATATTGATAAACTGGCAAAAGAAGGAATTATTTTGAATAATTATTATGTGCAACCAATCTGCTGTCCGACGAGAAGTGCTCTGATGACTGGAAGATATCCAATTCATACCGGTGAGTTGAATATTTTAACTTTTCTCATGAGAGTACTATAAAAAAATCGAAATTGTTGTTAACGATTTTTTAAATGCAGTCTAATAACGTCTAATTCGACGTTATTCTATATGATACACTCCATTATTTGATAATATTGAAAGTAACCGTCAGCAAGAAACTCTCGTAAATGATACGCTATTCTATTCGATATACTCCCTTATTCGACGGAAATTCAATTCTTCTTGAACATCGAGTTAGAGAAGGTCAACTTTACTTGTTTTCCTTTCTATCAGGAATGTATCACAGTGTTATCCGACCAGAAGAACCTTGGGGTCTTTCTTTGGATGAGAAGATGTTGCCACAATATTTGAAAGAACAAGGATACACGACGCATATGGTTGGAAAGGTGAGTTTTCTGTTTTTATTGTGATCTTTAAAATGTCTATATAATAAGAAATAGTATACAGTGTTGACGCTTTCAATTCCCTTCAAGGGCAATCGGATTTTCATTGAATAAAGAAGTTTATCAAATAGTATAGTGTCGTTTATGAGAGTTTCTCGTTGATTGGTGCCTATTCAACATTGTGGAATAATATGGAGCGTATCGGATAGTAGAACATGGATTTACAGAGCGTCAATTTAATAATCTCTTTCCTTGCAGTGGCATCTCGGATACTTTGCCAAAGAATACACACCAACATACAGAGGCTTCGATACATTTTATGGATATTACAATGGAGCTGAGGATTATTTTTACCACAACAGATCTGGCTATCATTTCCCTCAATACAGCGGTGTAGATCTTCACCATGCAGTCCATGAGCAGATGACGGTACAATAGTTTATTAGACAATTATGTTTCCAAGTCGGTGTTTTTTACACTTTCGCCAAAAACGTGACGAGATGGTACTTAACCGTCACAAACCGTACCTACGAAGAAGAGTTTGATGCAGGTTAGTCAGAATGTAGACTACTAAAAAATTAATTGTCGTTTTTATAGCATGATTGGTTTCAAGACGGACATTACAGTGGAGATCTGTTCACCTCCAAAGCTATCGATATCATTCAAGACCATCCAACTACAGATCCATTGTTTCTTTACTTACCATTCCAAAATGTCCACGATCCTTGGGACGCACCAAAAGAATGGGTAGATAAATTCTCAAACAAAATTGAAGATGAACAACGGAGAACTTTTGCAGCCATGGTTGGGGCCTTAGATGAAGCTATTGGCAAAGTAAGTGTTTCTCAATTTCATAATTAACATAATTCATTGTTTTGATAGTAAAAAAATTCAACTTAACTTAACATTAACTACACGCTTTTCTTATTAGAAAAAGTAAATCTTTGGTATGGTAAGACCCGGCATTTTCTATGATTTTTAGGCCTGAATTATTCAGGCTTTCATCAATACTTCTTAAATATTCTTAGCACTCACTGTAGTGACTTGCTTATTGAAATAAAATGAACTTTTTTAGTCATTTTTGAAATCTGAGGCTGGAATTATTCTCAATTTGTTCCCAGGTTTTTGCAAAACTGGGACTAATGTTGTTATAAAAAAAGCGTGTACTGATTCAATGTCAATCAATATAGGAGAGGTTTAAAGGTTTTGTTTTTACGTAAGTGTTCCCGTTTCATATCAGACAGATATTTGATACGAGAACAGTGTCTGCCTATTGTTATATTATGCTGATATAAACAAAAAAATGTTTATGTTTTCCTCTTTCTGACCAATCTTGCTCCACATCCGTGTCAATCTAATGTGAAAAGCGTTTGAATTAAAATTGATGAGTAAGCAAACGATATCAATCTTGTTTAAAAACAAAACCTTTAAGCATATGTTGTGTCCTTTTCCAGATTTACGAAGCTTTGGACGAGAAAAATATGCTAGATAATTCCATTATTATTTTCACATCTGATAACGGTGGCATCCCTACAGATGGTCATTCAAGTAATTTTCCACTGCGAGGGCAAAAATGGAATGCTTACGAAGGTATAGCAAAGAATTACCTTCATTTATGAAAATCAATTTCATGTATCTGAAAAAAGGCAATAAAATTTCAATCGAAACTAACAGCTCAAACAGAAAATTATCAAAAATCTGCCTTAACTCAAAACACAAAAAAACTAGAAAATAAAGCTTTGGAAGTTCTCAAGATCAATTTGAAATGTGCTATCTGAAGGACTTTTGACAATAATGATAACCTTTTAGTCAATGTTTTCACAGGTGGCGTTCGAGTGCCAGCATTTATCAACAGTCCACTTTTGAAAAGATCAGGTGTTACATCAATGCAAATGATGCATGTTACTGATTGGTTACCAACTATCGTCAACCTTGCTCAAGGGAAAATCACAAAAGAAATTGATGGTTTTGATCAATGGAAGACATTGCAAAGTGATGTTGAATCACCAAGGAAAGAAATCCTGTTGAATATTGACGATATTTTCAACCAAGAGGCTCTTATAGTTGGAGAATGGAAGATTTTAACAGATTGTAAGTTTTAGCAGCTTTAAATAAATGTTTTTAATTTTCAACAAAATATCTTTGGATGTCGTGCGCTTCTATACTTAAAATCTAATCAGTCTTTTAAATTTTCATTTCAGTTGTACATCGTTCTACTCGGAAGAAGGATACAATTGATCATGGATATCAAGATGGATGGATCAAAGCTCCAGGGCACAATTCAACGGGAAAGGCTACTTCACCTGTCAATTGTGGTTCAAAACCTGAAAAAGTAACACATTGCATCGAAACACATTGTCTATTCAATCTACAAAACGATCCTTGTGAATATAACGATGTTTCAAGTCAATATCCTGAAATTTATCAACAAATGAAAAACAAACTTGAAGATTATAAAAAGGGAATGGTGCAAAGTCGAAAACAACCTGGAGACAAAATGTCGGATCCTCAATTGAATGGAGGTTTTTGGGGACCATGGAAAGAATTGTAATTTGGATTTGACGGCTGTTGAGATTTTCTATAACAACACTATATTCGCATCACAACACAGGGCCCACCCTCACTTTTTGCAAAGTAAAATTTTTGTTGCGCCTCCTTATATTCATTACCCCCCCCCCGTTTCAAATTCAAGGCGTGGGTCCTGCACACCAATAGACTAGAGAAACAATCTATATACATTAATATTTACGATAGAAGCTGTTTCCCATTTTACAATTTTCGTACACATTTTTATATACCTTCATATAGAATTTTTTTAATATTTTGGTACAAATAAATTCAATCATTCAATGATGAAGCGACGCATATTTTTAATTAGCCTGTACACAGTCCCGATATCTATGGCTAATTTCAAAGTTCATTGCCGTACTTCGAAACGATAAAAGTGAGATAACACTCTGGTACAGAGTAATTTTCAATGATTTATTTGATTCTTAATTTCATTTTTATTTCAATATTTACCTACTCTCTTGTAATCATTATAACTCACCACGTATAATTTTTACGATATAATAAGCTGTTTCATATTTTACAATTTTCGTACACATTTTTTATCAATTATACTCTCAAAGTTATACTCTCATTTTTTTATTTTTTGTTTTGTTTTTATAAGCATTGGATTTTGGAAAACTTTTACGTTACAAGAAACCAGATACAACTTGAACTAAAGGCTGAAGAACAATAGAATGATAACTTATTATATTGGCTGATATTGTGATAAACTAATACTTCAAGTATCGTTTTACCTCAGGATTACAAATAATAAAAAATACAGTCGAAAGCAAAACTTTGCAATCGAACTTGATCTATGTAAAAGCATTTTAGAGCATTTCACGGGAGGATGTTGTTGATGGAATTTCTACTTTTATTTTGTATTCTTGGATATGCTTTGGTGAAAAGTGAGCAGCCGCCGAACGTTGTTCTTATTGTGGCTGATGATTTGGTAGGTACTTTGATTTACTGGTTTTTAATTTGATTCTGAGATTTTTAAATTCATATTGAATTGTTTACAATTTCTCTTCCAGGGTTGGACAGATGTTAGTTTTCATGGATCAGATCAAATCCCAACACCGAATATTGACAAATTGGCAAAAGAAGGAATCATTTTGAATAATTATTATGTGCAACCAATTTGTTCTCCAACGAGAAGTGCTTTGATGACTGGGAGATACCCTATTCACACTGGTTGGTTTAAACCTTAACTTTTTTATCAATCAATAAACTTTGACTCGACTGTTCATAGTTTTCATTTTAAAGATCTGTGGCTTTAGTTGTTTTTAATAAAATTTGTTTTTAGATTTTGGCTGAAACTAAACATAGTGCTCTTACAAAATCGTACTTCTGGAAAAGATGATATGTATTCTTAAAAAAGATTATAGGCTTAAAACTTATAGGCTTTTAGCTTGGAAAGAAACCTTTCATGATTCACTTATTTTTTAAGGAATGTTTCATGGAGTCATTCGTCCAGAGGAGCCCTATGGTGTATCTTTAGAAGAGAAAATTCTCCCAGAATATCTACGAGAATTGGGGTATGCTACCCATGCCATCGGGAAGGTTTGTATCTCTTTAACTTTTGTCATTGTAGTTCAGTAATTCTCCATTGATCCTACTCCCATCTTACTCCAAAAATATCTTTGGCATCTTTACCAAAGCCTTTAAAAATTTTTAAAAATCTTTTATTTAGTGGCACCTTGGCTACTTTGCCAAAGAATACACACCGACCTATCGAGGTTTCGATACATTTTATGGTTATTACAATGGAGCTGAGGATTATTTTTACCACAACAGATCTGGTTATCATTTCCCAAAATTTCATGGTCTTGATCTTCACCATGACGTAGAAGGAGATCAACAGGTAATCAGTCAATAATTAATAACCATCAGATAGTGATGAATTCTTGAAAATTGCTGAAGGAGACAAAACCATCAGTCAAAATTAATCATAAAAATGTACAACCTAACGTTTGAGTTACCAGTGCCGAAAATGTCGAAATAACTTTCAAAATATTTTTGTCATACAGCCCTGATAAATACTAACTCAATCTCGTTTCAAATAGCTTTTGGCCAGATTATTTCATGGCGTATTTAACATTTTAGCGTAATTCTCCAACTCTAGTTTCATTTTTCATTTTGCCGGTCTATTATTTAGCCAGTGCGAACACAGGACGGTAATTACAGCACCTACATGTATTCGGATGAAGCAATCACTACAATCAACCAACATCCATCAGAAAAACCTCTTTTCCTGTACCTTCCTTTCCAAAATGTTCATGGCCCTCTGATGGCACCTCAAGAAACTATTGATAAATTTTTATACATCGAAGATAAAAAAAGAAGAGTGTTAGCTGCAATGGTATCACAATTAGATGATGCTGTCGGTCGAGTAAGTCGAAACATTTTTTCAACTTTCAAAATCATATGAAACAAATTTGTAAATCATATTGCGTCCATTGTAAATGTGTTTTAATACTTTTGCCTGATTCAACAATCAAAGACTTTTTAGTTTTTCATTCAACACTTCATCTAACATTTGAACAGAATGTTGGATAAAATGTTGGAGTGGTGTGCCCTGGTCTTTAGTCGCGTATTCTCAACTTCAGTTGAGCTACAATCTGACAATGTCTGTCTGTCTGTCTGTCTGTCTTCAGCAGCCCTGGAGACAAAATGGTCTCTTACATTCAATATCTGCATTTAACACAGTTTTTTCGTCAAAACGAGGCTAAAACTTAGCCTGGATTATTTTGGCTGAGATAAACGTGTGGGGCCTTTGGAAAACTTCGGGCAGCCTGGAGAGGGGATTCACAATAGACAATTGGGCCTACACGTTGAGCATTTTTTATTTTCTACTTCAGGACAAGGGATGGGAATAACTATCCCCTTAGGGGTTCTGTTATTCAAAAAATTCTTCATTATTTTAGTCTCTACCTTTATATGTCCAATCCAACAGATAGTACCTGCTATCTGTGGTACCTTTTTCTTATTTTTATACAGATTTATGATTTAACATTTTCGTTTATTTATGGAAATTTTGACAGGTGGTGTTCGAGTGCCAGCATTTATCAACAGTCCACTTTTGAAAAAATCAGGTGTTACATCAATGCAAATGATGCATATTACTGATTGGTTACCAACTATCGTCAACCTTGCTCAAGGGAAAATCACTAAAGAAATTGATGGTTTTGATCAATGGAAGACATTGCAAAGTGATGTTGAATCACCAAGAATTGAGATTCTCCTCAACATTGATGATACCAACCACAGCCAAGAAGCTCTCATTGTCGGGAAATGGAAGATCTTGATAGATTGTAAGTTGATTTTTTCTGCATTCTAAGACGATTGTTTGCTATGGTAAACAACCAGGAAAGTTTTGTGTAAAAGTAAGGAAAGTGTTAGATTAAAGTCAAGTTCTGGCTGAACTTTGCTTTTTGATGAATTTTGATACCGGCAGTGCCAGTGAAGTAGACCAGAGAGTATCGCCATCTTGAAATATTTCACTTTCGTTTTCAAAAATCGTAAGCACCAAACCAGTAAGACAAACTCCAAAATTCAATTAAAGTTTAGGAAATTGTAATAAAAAACATATCTAGTGGTGGATCTACAATCAGTGTCATAATATATTGGCACTTTTGGCTAATTTACAATTTTTTCGAAAATTGAAGTTCGAGCGAGAATGTCAATTTTTAGGCCTTCAACTTGATTTTATCGAGTATTTCGATCTGGGAGGGATTTATTGGTTTTTAGGCTATATTTCAAGCCCTACTGGACCATTTTTGAACTTTTGGATCCTCAGATCCTAAGGTCCTAGCTAATTCTAGCGTTAAAACTCTACCCTTCGAACCTACTTTAGAGCACTTACAAATCGATTGTGGTTTCAAAACACCCCGGTGAATTTCCCTTTTGTGCCAAGTATTTTGTCCCTGATTCTAGTGGTATGGATTTGCTGCGTGCTCAAGAATGAAGTATTTCATATTACACAGGATTTTCATTTTTTTCATATTCATAACAGCTATGTTTGTTGACCAATGGATCAAGGCTCCAGGATACAACGCCAGTGGAAAAGCAACATCGGTTGTTAACTGTGGTCTAAAACCTGATAAAACAACACATTGCAACAAAATTTATTGTTTGTTCAATCTACATAACGATCCTTGTGAATATAATGATGTTTCAAGTCAATACCCTGAAATTTATCAACAAATGAAAAACAAACTTGAAGATTACAAAAAGGGAATGGTGCCGAGTCGTAAGCTTGATGGAGACAAAATGGCGGACCCTCAACTCCATGGAAATGTCTGGACTTCTTGGAAGAAATTAACAAATTAAAGGCTTTATTTTTAAGGAATGCTCTTAATTTTACCATTCCGTTTGATTTTTTACATTCTAAAATTTGACGATTTTTTATACGATACAATCATTTTTAATTATTTTATGAAACTTTTATATTTTCGTTAACAACATAATAAAAGACAAGAAGAAATTAGCTTTACGCACATGGGTAATGATCTTTTATCTCCCCATATCCCATTACCAAAAACAACAACCAAATGTTTTATCTGATATTCCGATGGCGGATTGGCCACCCACCCTAAAGCTCTAAAGGAGAGCGCCAGTTTCCCATCAGAGATGATTGATAATCGGCCTTTGATGTACCGCATCCCCAGTCGGGTTCAACCACCCTTGCGCGTAAATCCCCGAAAATGAGGGTTGGATTACTTGGCCTCCCGCTTCAAGGTCCTTTACGTGGTCTTGCAAAATTCCCTTATCTAAACTACCCATATGTCGAAAATTTTCCCGACTTTAGAGTTTTAGCGTGTCGGATGAAAATTTCACCATCTGGGTGCCAGATAATCAATTGTTAAAACAATGCGCGAGAAATAAGAACAAGTTTCCTAGCTGGCACTTCATGGCAACATTTATCTGGCGTCAATGATGATGTTCACATAACGATAGATGAACGTTAAAACAATAATGTGGACTAACAAGTTTTTTTGCGATGCGGAGAAATGCAGGAAAAAGAACAATGCTTTAAACCAACTGGCTGAAATGATTAAGTATCTTCTATTCTATCCTGTTAAAACTATACCAAGCGACGGAAGTGAAGGTGATAAAAAGCCCCCCCCCCCAGTGGTTTGCATTAAAATGAATGCGTTAAAATTTAAAAAAAGAACTGTGTGAATGTGTGAATTGGAAAACTTTTGCGTGAACAGAAATTACGTGAATTACGAAAAAACATTTTGTGAATGCGTGAATTTGGAAATAAATTTGCGTGATTGCGTGGATTGAAGGTCCGCTCGGGGCTGGGAGGGGGGCAATAAAAGCTATTTTGATGAAGTTGACATGAATTTTAGATTTTAGCAGTATATAATGAATGGTTCTAGGACTAGGGGATTAAAAGATTAAAAATGAAAACGTATCGTTTTTGTGGATTAGTTTTCGATATGTTTTCATTTTTAATCTTTTAATCCCCTATTGTCCTAAAACCATTCATTATATACTATTTTTATTCAGCTCTTGATAAATATTTTTTGGGGAAAAAAAAAGATTGACAATTTGACTTAACTCAAAGTAACATGATCTTAAAATGAGAAATTTACAATTAGATTAAATTATTTGCAATGTTATTTTATAAAATACCTTAAAGTGGCTCTTTAAAAATGTTTTCTCTCTCAAACTGCTTGCGTATATATTATTGTTTTGAGTACAAGAAATTTCATTGACATTGAAACTCTTGAGTAGATGCTCAAAATTTTGTTTTATTTTAACTGACTTAAATGTTGAACGAATCGAAGATCTTATCACTGTAAAATATGGAATGGTTGTTAATGTTTTTGTTTCTCCTTTCTGCTGGTAGTATCCTGGCAAACGCAGAGCAGCCACCTCATATTGTCCTCATTGTTGCTGATGATCTGGTATTTACTTATTTTTTTGTGATTTGGAGAACAGAATAAAAAATGCTTAAGGCTGGTTCTTATTACACGAATATTACTAGGCAAGTATTCAACGGCCTTGAAATTAACACGCCAAAAATTAACACGAATTTTATTGCTTTTTCAAGGACACCATGGCTGGTTTCAATTAAGGGTTTTTTTAATAAAATGACTAGTAATATTCGTGTAATAAGGTAATTAGACGACCCCCTTTTTGTTCTGCCTATTCTAATCGTGAATTAAAGTGGGTAGAAAGTTGGCTGTCTAAAAATCAATAGCTCTCTTTTGACGTTAATGCAATGGCTTTCTTGAATCAGATTTCAACTGCCAACTTTTTGTTCACTTTTTGCCAACACTGATAATTAAAATTTAGACAGGACAGTCGAAACTAGAGTTGATTATTAATTATGCTTGTATTTGTATTTTGAAGGCTTTATAAAAATGTACACCATAGGGCTGGAATGATGTAGGTTTCCATGGATCAGATCAAATTCCAACACCGAATATTGATAAATTGGCAAAAGAAGGAATTATTTTGAATAATTATTATGTGCAACCAATTTGTACTCCAACGAGAAGTGCTTTGATGACTGGGAGATATCCTATACATACTGGTAAGCTAAGTGCATGTGTCGTATTTTTACTTTTAAAGCTCTTGATTATTGTCTCTCTATATGATTACTTTTCTATCATCAGTAACTTACTAGACTTTCAAAACGTTCATGATAAATACAAAAAATCTTTATCCTTTTAATTGACATAGGGATTTTGCTTTTTTTTAACTCTTTTAAAAACATGTATACTTCTAAAAGATAATTTTCAAATACTAAATACTAAACCTTGTCGTTTTTCTATGGAAAGTAATATTACAGGTAATTTTTACTTCCTCATATCAATATCATATCTCTTTTCTCGACCGAGTGTGTGAGACTTTACTATTCTTCCTCTAGGTTTGTTTGAGGGAGTCATTTATCCAGTAGAACTATATGGACTTTCCTTGGATGAAAAAATCCTTCCGCAATATTTGAAAGAATTGGGCTACACACACGCTTTTGGAAAGGTAAGATGATCATCTTTATAGCAGGAATTTAAAATTGCTCTGTATGTATTACTCCATTTTTTGAGTCTTAATCCGCTAAGTGTCACCACTCTGTAACTTAGAATTTTCAAATGTTTTTTTATTTCGAATGTACGAACAAACCCCAATTAAGAAAATGTCGATCTGTAATCGATGGCCTAATAAATACCTTAATTGTGTTCTAGTGGCACCTCGGATACTTTGCCAAAGAATACACACCAACATACAGAGGCTTCGATTCCTTTTATGGATATTACACAGGAGCTGAAGATTATTTTTACCACAACAGATCTGGACTTTATTGGCCTGAATTTCGTGGATTGGATTTACATCATGATGTAAATGGGAAGTTGGAGGTAATTCTCTGGAAATTTGTATCATTATTAGCTTCTTTTTAAAGCAGTTCTCGGGAAATCTTTGTCACAAATGTTAGTTCATTGAGCTGTTGAGATATCTTTCATCGCAAAGTAAAGAAAATTTTGGGTTTACACTGCATTATATCAAATTTACAAGCAAAGGAGAAACTTGTGATTAGATTTTGAGCTGGTCTTCTGCATTTAAAACTTTTAACAAGCCTGTACACCATCAAGATGGGAATTACAGCACACGTATGTACACATCAGAAGCTATCGAAATCATTAACCAACAAGACAAAGAAACAACACTATTCCTATACCTCCCCTATCAAAACGTGCATGGTCGACATTTACAAGCTCCTCAAAAATGGATTGATCATTTCTCGCACATCAAGCACGAAAAACGCAGAATATTGGCTGCCATGATGGCTACATTGGATGAAGCTGTCGGAAAAGTATGTGAATTGATTTTTATTGTACAAATTTCTGTATGTCAGTATGTGTGTGTCAAGTCTCTTTAAGGTTTACGAAAACAACAAAACGTCAAAAAATATTCTGTAAGGGTTGGGATTTCCCCTATTTTGGGCCCTTTTTTGGGATACGAAACCATGAAAAGTAAAGTTAAATTTTTTCGAAAATGGTTTCTACAAAGGTCATTTTCTCTCAAAAATGCTTCATTGACACTTTTTGTGGTTCATGATCAATTCAGGTACACAAAGCATTATGGGAGAAAGGCATGCTGGATAATACTGTCATCATTTTCACTTCTGACAACGGTGCAGAAGGTCAAGACTTTTCAAGCAATTACCCTTTAAAGGGGTGTAAATTTTTGCTTTACGAAGGTATTATCTTTTTTCCTAGGAAAAATGTGGATGAAAAAAATAGTTATCCTTAGCTTAAAGAAATTACTGATCTTTTCTACGAAGTTGACTTTTTCACACAATATAAAATCATATGCGAATGCGACTTGTTCTTGACTAGTTCTTTATTTTTGTTCTCAGCTTTTTTAGTTGAAATTTTACTCTCTCCACCTTCTAGGGTATCTTGTTTTCAACGTTCTTGTTTTTCATTTTTGTTTAGGAGGTGTCCGAGTGCCAGCGTTTATCAACAGTCCACTTTTGAAAAGATCAGGTGTTACTTCAATGCAAATGATGCATGTTACTGATTGGTTACCAACTATCGTCAACCTTGCTCAAGGGAAAATCACAAAAGAAATTGATGGTTTTGATCAATGGAAGACATTGCAAGATGACGTTAAATCGCCAAGAAATGAAATCTTGTTGAATATTGACCATTTGGAAAACCTGCAGGAAGCCCTCATTGTTGACAAATGGAAAATTTTAATGGATAATTGCAAGTTAATAGTATTTATTCGAATTTCAAAATTTCCACTTAAAACATACAATTCATGTTTTTGAAAACATTATTTCGAAAATTTATTTCGATTTTCTTGTTATCTAACAGCCCCTTCTCAAAGACTAGTTTGGACACCCTCCCAACAGAAAGACTGGCCTAAATATTGGTGCCAGTGGAAAATTATACTCCCGTTTTCGTCCCCACTGAAAATAATAAAATAAAGAAATCCTCACATCAAACTACTTTTGTGCTATTTTCTCCTGCCCCATATAATAATGGTGTATACTATAGAGTTTCATCCTTTTCCGATACCCTGATTTTCAATCATTAAAAAGTGCATTTTGTTTTTATTTCCAAAACCTGTTTTAAAAAAATTCACGGTTTTTGCCAAAACACCGACCTAGGTGTTGTTCTCTTTAGTATTGTCTTATAATACTTTAACCCTCTAATATAGCTAAGTACAACAGCAGATGGACTGAAGGCCCGCCGCCAGGTTACAACGTCACTGGAAAAGCAACATCAGTTGTCGATTGTGGTCTAAAACCTGACAAAACAACACATTGCAATGAAACACATTGTCTCTTCAATCTACAAAGCGATCCTTGTGAATATAATGATGTTTCAAGTCAATATCCTGAAATTTATCAACAAATGAAAAACAAACTTGAGAATTATAAAAAGGGAATGGTGCAAAGTCGAAAAAAACCTGGAGACAAAACGGCAGACCCTCGTTTGCATGGAGGCGTTTGGATGCCTTGGAAAGATATAACGTCGGACGCTCGAAGCTTCAGACCCGCTATTGAAACTATTCTGCTGTCGATCTCGGCCTTCAATTTCCTCATTTAGCTAGTCTAGCAATTTAAAATATTGTCACTCAAACTTGGATTTCAAAATATCTTCGACCTTAGGCTTCCTTTCCACATTTTCAAAATAAACCTGCCATTGTTTCGACCACGTGTTTTAAGAAACCCAATTTCAGACAAATCCCATGACCTTCTGGAAAACAATGAAGAAAAGATTCCAATTTTCATGAAGACGTGATAGTTCCTGCAAGGTGAAAACACTTAAACCAGATCTACAATCCAATCCAAATCTACATAGACCTTGGGTTAAAATTCCTTAATTTTTCATGAAGCAGAAAATTTTCTTTCGATACAATACAATATGGTATGAATTTTTAAATCGATAATGCACGAAAATATTCTCATACTTTTCAATATTTGCAAAATGAATCTAACTCAGAAAACGTTTTGATTTTGATTTTAGTTTTCTTTCTCTTTTATTTCTCATCGATTTTATCAGTTGTATTTTATACGTCATTTTGATGTACATTTCAAATTTTTAAGATAAATACAGTGTAACTTAGTGAGAAAACGTTTTAATTATAAAGTTTTATAATAACTTTCTCTGTGTATACTTTCTTTTCTCACAACTTTTGAAGGTCGAGTGTTTTATGTTATTTTTACTGTTTTCTGTCAAAACGATATATTTCTATCGCTGTTTATTTACAACCTGTTCAATGTGGAGCTGACCAATTCAAAGAAATCTGAAACTCTGTTTAATGTCAATATGTTGCTCCTTTTTCCCTCATCTATAGCATAGAAAGTTATAAGTAACAACAACAACAACACAATTTGTAACAGGACCGATAACCTTACATTTTGTTGTATTTATTGGTAACATCTAACATTGAATTTATATCTCATAGACAACTCTAAATAATACTAACATTGGCTAAATGGTTAAATGACAAAATGAAGGCAATCTTATGGCAAATTTTCTTGGTAGTTTCCCTCGTTGGTCAAACTTTGTGCGCAGAGAAACCAAACTTTGTTATCATCGTAGCTGACGATTTGGTAAGTACTCTAACAAACTCATAACACTTTCTGAATCCTCGATATAGGATGGCAATCGATCCAGGGAGGTGGGATACCCAGGTATTTGCGGATCTTCAAATCTTGAAAAATCCTGTTGTATTTTTTCTAAAAAATAAGAATATCGAGTCCCTCAAAAGGGTAATCGGTTCTCGCAAAAATCTCACTGAGATACAACCTACCTGGACATAAATTGAACATTTGAATAAATTTATTTGATTGAAAAATTCAATTAGATTTATTTATTTTGGCCCTCATTCATGTCTGCTTTTCCACCAAAGGGCTGGAATGATGTCAGCTTCCATGGATCCGATCAAATCCCAACACCGAATATCGATAAATTGGCAAAAGAAGGAATTATTTTGAATAATTATTATGTTGCACCTATATGCTCACCATCTCGAAGCGCTATCATGACTGGAAGATACCCTATTCATACAGGTTATCATTTTTTTTGTTCTAACCAAATGACTCTGGTAGTGGAAACAACTGTTACTACAGAGAGTTTACTGCTAAGCTTTTGGGTTTTAATGTTTACTATTCTATTTGTCATTTCAGGTATGCAGGAAAGCACAGTGTTTGCTTCAGATACATGGGGAGTTGGTTTAAATGAAACATTTTTACCAGAGATTCTCAAAGAACAGGGATATTCAACGCATGCTGTCGGCAAGGTATGTTTGTATATAATTTAATGATGTGAGATGCTGTGCAATCTTATGAAGTGCTTGTGAGTCCCAATAAGAGCGAAATGCATACACCTGCTCTGAAAGAAAATAGTTGGACAGTTATATATATTAATTTCATTCACTTTGAAACTTGTTTTTACTTTGGTTTTAGTACAAGTAGTGCTCTATGAATTGCTTTCTCTGATTCGGTTTGCTCAAGTCAATACTTAGACCAAGGACACTTGTATAGCGTATACAAGTGTCCTTGCTTAGACTCAAAGTAAGCCGAATTTGACCTTTCTGAAAAACGAGGACACTTCATCTCAATGAATGAAATAAATGTAAAATATTTTTTTATAGTGGCATGTTGGTATGTTTGCGAAAGAATACACTCCAACATACAGAGGCTTTGATTCGTTTTATGGTTACTACCTTGGGAAAGCTGATTATTGGGACCACTCCAATAATGAGAAGTACTGGGGACTCGATCTGCATGATAATTTTGAGGTCAGTGTTCTTTATTATATACTCAACTGCTCCCCTCTGATATTGATAACGATGTTGTGAAATTCTTGTTGACATATTTTTACTTGAGCATTACCATTTTTTATAATCTAGGGTGTTACCGGATTTGTGGGTTGTCTGACTGAAAGTTTTTTGATTTCTTTCATAATTTCCAAAGACAGTCTATGAGGAACTGATTTCTTTCGTTTCCGTGTACTTGTGACTCTTTAGGAAGCAAAGTAGAAAGCCAGTGACCTATTGGAGGCCCTTTTTGTCTATGTGCTCCTGAGCTCAGCCCTGGATAATTCAAATCCCTAAAAGTGATCTCTATTTGTTCTTACCAACATCATTATCTTGTATCTTTAATAAATTTAGATGGTACAAACATCAGCCTTTCTTTGTTTATACTTCTAATTTTTCGTCATTTTAGCCGGTATACACACAATGGGGTAACTACAGTACGGAGATGTACACAGCTGAAGCAGAAGGTCGTATACACAATCATGACCAATCGAAACCACTCTTCTTATACCTCGCATATCAAGCGGTTCACAGTGCTAATAGGGACGCAAGCACTGCAAGCCCCCGATTCATGGATACGAAAGTATAATTACATTCAGCACGAAGGACGTAGAAAATTTGCAGCTATGATGGGTTATATGGATTATGGCATTGGAAGGGTGAGAAGCAAATGAATAGCCCAGCAATGCTTATATTATGCTGAATTTTACTGCCATCTAAATTTCCTTGCTATTTAGCAACTCAACCATACTTCCGAACAAAACAATATTTACCATAAATTTACTCATGTACCTGACCAATATATAGCTTATTACAGAGTGAAACCCACTGACCTTTATATATCCATGGACCAAGCTATATCCGCCATCTTTGATTGGTTTTTTTTTGGAATTGGTTCCCGAGAAGAAGCCATTGCAATGTTAAAAATTAACGTCTAACGGCGCTACATCATCAAAAGTATTCGAGAACTAGCCGTATTGTATAAGGGTTGCGAAGCGATCCAGACTCCACCTCAATTCGCAAGTTGTTAGCAAAATAAGAGACACTCTAAAAATCCCTCTAATAAAGCCGCTATGAGACAGGTTCGTAAGAGCCTTAATGCCCAAACACACCACATAATCCACGGCGGCACAACACCCGCCGCCACCCGCGCATCGCTCTTTTTTTCATTCTAGTTATTCTAGTGTAAATGGTGCCTTAATAAAATCGAAGGATATTCGTCGAACGATGATCGAACATTTTTATCCGAATCACGAATCGTCTGTCGAAATCATCAAAACATAAAAATAAAACAAAAACAAAAATGTACAAATAATGATGGCTTGTTGGTTCTTGGGCAGTTTTGATTTATTTCTTGACAAATTCGACAAATTTGATTACCTCCGTACTTCTTTATCATAGAATATCCACTTGGTTTTGCAAGGTAATTTTCGTTCACTAAAAGAGCACTCCTTCCGCCCGCGCGACTTGCAAAAACCTCTCCTCATTGAGGAGAGGTTTTTTATACTTGATACTTGCTGTTAAAAGTCAAGGGATGATAAAGATCCTTTCTGTCACCGTTCAAACTAATTTTTTTCCATTTAACAGCAAAATAAACATTTAAAACCGAAGAACCACTGCTTAGATTGCTTAGATGCGTGCCGCCCGCGCCGCAATTTGATCAACTTCAGATTCTAAGTCCGTGTTTTGGCTTCCGGTAACTTTATTGCTGTTCACTGCTAGGGTACACCATTTTAAAACGGCTTCTTTCGCAGTCCTAGCTACCAAACCGAGAAAGTTTTCGTGGCTTCAAGCCAAACCATTCAAGGTCATTTTGATAAAATCATCGGTTTGAAGATGTGATTTATATAGCAAATTTTATAGCAAATTTTCGCTTGGGATAGAAGTTAAAGGTACGTGCACACAAATAGCAAAACTTCTTCGCTCATAAATTCGCTTTGCAAAAAGTAGATCTAGTGCTCTCGATGCACTCAAAACTACATATATGAGTAGTGCCGCCATTAGGATACCATTTTCAAAAAAACTCCGATCAAAGATTTTGGTTTGCCGGGATTGAGTAGCTTGGTCCAGGGATATATAAAGGTCAGTGGTGTAGCCAATCAGTCCAAAGCTCAACCATTTACGCAAATTTTATATCGGCCAAACCTCTTAAAACAAAATTTCATGTTTTTTCGTTGCCACAGGTCCACGATGCTCTGGTAAAGACAGGCATGATCAATAACACAGTCATCATTTTCACCACAGATAACGGAGGTCCTGCTAATGGTTTTGACGCAAACTGGGCCAATAATTTCCCTTTAAGAGGTGTCAAGGCTACGCTATGGGAAGGTACGGCCCGAGCGCTATTCCAACTTCGTTTCAGCATCCATTTAACGTTTTAAGGGCGTTATAGGCGTTAGCTAGACGTTGTTTTGATATTTTCAGACATCTTGGAGAAGGTCTTACCTGTTGCTGTATGATTCTTAAGTCGAATTCATAAGATCAAAAGCTCTCCTTTAAGCTACTCAACCACTTTCAAATTACTTGCAATTTCATCTATTGAATCTTGAACGAATAAACTATTTTTTAAGAAGTCAGAAAACCAGCGAAATTTTACGGACCTTTGACTTTTTATTATTTTAAGGAGGTGTGCGAGCGGCTGGATTTGTTCATAGTAACTTGTTAAAGAAGCCAGGTCGAACATCCATGGACTTAATACACATTACCGATTGGGTTCCAACGCTGGTCAATTTAGCAGGTGGATCTTCAAAAGCTCCCTTTGATGGTGTGGATCAATGGCCTTGTTTATCTGAAGGTCTACCTTCTGCTAGAGAAGAGATTTTGCTGAATATTGATCACCATGACTGGAAAAATAGAGCTTTACGAATGGGTGATTGGAAAATTATACAAGAAAGTATGATGGTTTTGATTTTTTTTCCATGCTTTCTTTTGTACGCTAGCAATACAGCATCAGTTTTATTGAGTTGTAGATTAAAAAAGGTAGTGTCCTTAGCGAAAAGAAAAGGTGGGATAAGATTATTGTTTTCTATTCTTATTGATATTGTGTGTTTCGTTAGATACTAACTACAAAATATACAAGTGTCGCTGTATAATAACGTGGTCAATCAATTTTCCCCGACGGTCAGATTCTTTTACTTTCAAGTATATTTTTGAATGTGAAAATATTTTTCTTCTAAAAAGCTATTTTAATATACTGTAATCGATTTTAATCAATCATCAATGTTGAAACAATTAATGTTTATTGTTCTTGCCTTTTAAAAATTAGATAAACAATATTATCTCCTTTATCTTTCCTTTTTAGCTGGTACATGGGACGGTTGGTATGCCCCGCCAGGGGTTATTGGTATGGAAAACAATATTCTGGTTGACGACCCTTATATCACATTCCACAGTCAACTAGTGGTCAACTGTGGTGCTAAACCTGCCAATGTTTCGAGCACGTGTTTTAAGAAACCCAATTTCTGTTTATTCAACATCATCGACGATCCTTGCGAATATCATGATTTGTCAGGCAAATATCCTGAACTTCTGGAAACGATGAAGAAAAGATTACAATTTTATGAAGATAGTGCAGTTCCACCAAGAAGAAATGAGACAGGGGACCCCAGAGCAAACCCAAAGCTCCATAACGGTGTATGGGTACCTTGGATCACTCTACCTTAAAACCAAAGTCAAGAAATTGATTCTTAAAAGGATTATTGTTATTCGTAAGGTTTGTAGGGTCCTAGACCTAACACCTAGAGCCACTAAAAAACTGTGCTACATTTCGTCGTCCATCGATGCATTTTTGAATTTAGACTTTAAAGGGAACGACGCATGGTATATTTATGAAATGCTGATCTAGCATTGGCACAAACACCCATACGGAGGAGTATTTAGGAGTGCTGGATCATAACAAAAACCAAAAGTGACTTTATTCCAAAAAATATATTCAAAAAAGTGAATATGATTTACTATAATGTTCAACAACAACACAAAAAGACTTACATAAAACTGAAAGAAAAAAAGAATGTCTTTTTCTTTTGAATGAAATCGAGTGTTTCTATTTTTAAATGAAGACATTCTATTGTGAATTTATTCTTAAACGTCTTTGCAATCTTTTTGTTTACATTTTGTCTTCATTCACTTTCGTTTACTGTTGAAAACATAACAAAGTTTTAGCTATACTCTCAAACCACGTATAACTGTCGGTTAAGCCAATCAGCTTTCGGGCTGACATCAGCATGTATTTCAGAGTATACCATGGAAGTACCAGCAACTCCGACCCCTACTATAAGTATAGCGCTATTCCCTTTAACATTACTCCTTATAATTATGTGTAGTTTTTAGAGTTTATGTGTAAAGAGTTTATTTAGAGTTTAATCGATTCACTTTCACTTCACTGTAGGAAGGGTTGTCAAGAGCAAGGTGTTAGATTTTCAAAAGAACACACATTATGCTCAAGAATCAACTTGTTGGTGACGTAATTGAAGTGTGTGTCATTCATTTTCTCTTTAAATGTATATCTTTAAACTCTCCTCTCCTTTGGACGGTGGGAACCTTTTTTGAAAATTTTGACTTCGCAATTCCTACTCTTACATATACCTAAAAGATATATAATGATGACAAAAACAGACGATCTAATCCTTGGGTTGAACATTTGGTGCATGATAGAACGGAGTAATAAAAAGTGCTATTGATTAATACTTTAAAACTAACTTTTAGCCTGTAATAAGCCTGTATGATGGCGGAGTACTTTCTCATATTTTAGAGATACAGACACACAAACTTTTCTACTCAATGACATGCTCCTAAGCTCGACACACTGATTTTTTATACAAGATGACATCATCGATATGTATGCATACTTGATACTGCCAAAAATACAATTAAAATCTAACTGTCATAAGGTTTTTCTAATCTCCCCATGTTATGATGTTGTCTTTAAATAATTTCTCACCGTTTTTGACAATTTTTCAGTTTTATTTCATATATGTCATTTTGATACGCATTTCAAATTTTTAGATAAATACAATGTGAGTGCGATGTAACTTAGTGAGAAAACATTTTAATTATAAAGTCTTGTAACAACTTTCTGTCATATGATCTTGATCTTTTTGAGCAAGTTTTTTATTTTACGTTCATTGCTAACAATTTTTTTCAGTTTCAACCTTGTGAACTGTATAAATTTGTTGTAATATCTCCACACATAATATTGAGATTTATCTTAATAGACAACTCTTAACACAGGGTAAATAGTTAAATGACAAAATGAAGGCAATTTTATGGCAATTTTTCTTGGTAGCTTCCCTCGTTGGTCAAATTTTGTGCGCAGAGAAACCAAACTTTGTTATTATCGTAGCTGACGACTTGGTAAGAACACGACAAATTGAACCATAGGTAAACCCAAAAATCTAATAGAAGAAAGGGATGCTATAATCCTGAAGCAAAATCTTAAGATCTCAAATGTGCGAACCTTAAGATCTCCAAATTCTGTTGTAATTTTTTACAAATTCATGAATCGTAGAAATTGAGTCCCTTAATTGAAAGGGGCGTTAATTCAGGGGTTGGACAATCTCACCATTCTACAACAGACCTATGACCCTGGGCTTAATAAAATTTGAAAAGCTTTGGTCAATGAGAAAATCCACCTAAACTAATTTGTGTTAGCCTTTTCTAATGTCTGCTTTTCCACCAAAGGGATGGAATGATGTCAGCTTCCACGGATCAGATCAAATCCCAACACCTAACATTGATAAATTGGCAAAAGAAGGAATTATTTTGAATAATTATTATGTTGCACCTATATGCTCACCATCTCGGAGTGCCATCATGACTGGGAGATACCCTATTCATACAGGTTGATTATTTTCTTATCAAGTTCATAGGATTTAATTTCAATAAAACACGAAAATTTCTGTATCATTATTACAAGAAATACCAAGCAAGGTTTTCAAGCTTGCTAACGTTTAAATTTCAAGTCAGTACTCTCAAACTGACCAGCGCCAGTTGCAAAAGCCATTGACAAATAAGAAAGAATGAAATGTTTTGAGGGGGTTGGATATGGTCTAATTATAGTATTTCTACTTTTGATGTTCAGGTATGCAAGTAAGCACAATATTTGCATATGACACATGGGGTGTCAGTTTAAATGAAACATTCTTACCAGAGATTCTCAAAGAACAGGGATATGCAACGCATGCTATCGGCAAGGTATGTCGTGTATTAACATTCGGAGATTTTTTCATCCTGTGAGAGATGCTTTTTTTTCTTTGTTTGACTTATTAGTATTGCACGCGTTCTATGATTCGAGAAGCAATGTTCACAATCTTTTAGAGAGTCAAAGTTGGATCTTCTTGAGAAATGAATGCACTCTACCCCAAGAATGAAATATATAATCCATAAAATCCAAACTTTCCGTCATTTTATTTCTTAGTGGCATGTTGGTATGTTTGCGAAAGAATACACTCCAACATACAGAGGCTTTGATTCGTTTTATGGCTACTACCTTGGGAAAGCTGATTATTGGGACCACTCCAATAACGAGAAGTACTGGGGGCTCGATCTACATGACAATTTAGAGGTCAGTGGTCCTGATGTTATTGCCCACTACTCCCTTTTGAAATCAAAATTGGTGTCATGAGCTTCGTCAATATTGTTTGTTTTATGTTCCAGTTGATTCCAACTTCACCTGAGACCTTCAAACAAGGTAGAAAAGATACTATGAACAATGACACTCATCGAGAAGCTCTAAGGGCTATAAGCTCAAAGCTAAGAAATAATTAAGGTTAGGGGGAGGGGCCAATTCTGTTATTACCGCAATACTGTCTTCCCTGAGTTTTACTGGAGCGTCCGAAGATATCACCAGTATCAGTACTTTCCTGCTATTAATAACTTTCTGATTTTTTTGTCATTTTAGCCTGTATGGACACAATGGGGTAACTACAGTACGGAGATGTATACAGCAGAAGCAGAAGGTCGTATACACAATCATGACCAATCGAAACCACTTTTCTTATACCTCGCATATCAAGCGGTTCACAGTGCTAATAGGGATGCAGATGCACTGCAAGCCCCCGATTCATGGATACGAAAGTACAATCACATTCAGCACGAAGGACGTAGAAAATTTGCAGCCATGATGGGTTATATGGATTATGGCATTGGAAGGGTAGGAAGCAAAAACGTTTGTAACATTTGGTCGACTAACCACCATATGAATTCTGGGAATTAAAAAACAAAAGACTAATGCCACTCTACTGTCAGCTACATTTCTAGCCAAACGTTGTAAAAAGAAAGTAATTATTTTCTTTGAAGTTCAAACCTTTCGATACAAAACTTCGAAGCATTGACTTACTTTCTTGTAACCGCAGGTCCACGATGCTCTTGTAAAGACAGGCATGATCAACAATACAGTCATCATTTTCACCACAGATAACGGAGGTCCTGCTAATGGTTTTGACCAAAACTGGGCAAATAATTTCCCTTTAAGAGGTGTCAAGGCTACACTATGGGAAGGTACGGCCCCTGCAAATGTTCATTAGACTTCTCTCTTTAATACCCATAAAGGGTGTAAAAAGATTCTTGAAAATGCCCCCCCCCCCTGGAAAATGTCAAAATCTGTGAGATACCCTTGCAAAATTTATCTTCTTGATATCATTAAAGTGAGGGTAGAGGAACTAAAATCAGTTTTTCACCCCTGGAATTTTCGGAATAACGTTAACCCTTTAGAAATACGAATAAGCTTTCATTCGACCGCCTGGACATTTTTCTTACATTACCCGCTGGAAACGATCCTCCAATGGAATGCTATTTCGGCGTCCACCTAACGGTTTATAGATGTCATTTAGTTGATACTGCATGATTTCATAGTCGAATTTAAAAGCTCAAAATTATTCTTTTTGGCTTTATCAACTTTAACATTTATATTGATGTTTTTTCTTTAAAAGACTTTTTCAGAAAGTCAAAAAACCGGTGCATAAATTTATGTTGATCCCTTGGATGTTGAAACTGAAGGTCCTTACTCTCTTTCACAATCTTCTAGGAGGTGTGCGAGCGGCTGGATTTGTGCATAGCAATTTGTTAAAGAAGCCAGGCCGAACATCCATGGACTTAATACACATTACCGATTGGGTTCCAACGCTGGTCAATTTAGCAGGTGGATCTTCAAAAGCTCCCTTTGATGGTGTGGATCAATGGTCCTGTTTATCTGAAGGTCTACCTTCTGCAAGAGAAGAGATTTTGTTGAATATTGATAACGATCGATGGATGAATAAAGCTCTGCGAATGGGAGATTGGAAAATTATACAAGAAAGTATGATGCATTTTATTCTTTTTTTTCATATTGTCTATGATATAGGTTGGTTGCTGAGCTAAATGATTATTAGTCCATGAGCTGGGGGTCAAAATAGGCTTAATGAACCCGAAATCTTTCGATTCCATACGTCTTGACCTTGGTAACATAGAAATTTCCACTCTACATAAAATTTGGAAACGTTTGGTATATAATATGTCTGGTAACCTCGTTGAGCCCAAAGTCTCAAAATTTGACCCTCAGCTCATGGGCCATATTGTTGAGAACTTTCTTCAATAGCTTTTAAAAATGACAGAAAAGATTGTGCTCTTCTTTGTTTATCCTTTTTAGCTGGCACATGGGACGGTTGGTATGCCCCACCAGGGGTTATTGGTATGGAAAACACAAATCTGGTTGACGACACTTATATCACATTCCAAAGTCAACCAGTGGTCAATTGTGGTGAAAAACCTGCCAATGTTTCGAGCACGTGTTTTAAGAAACCCAATTTCTGTTTATTCAACATCATCGACGATCCTTGCGAATATCATGATTTGTCAGGCAAATATCCTGAACTTCTGGAAACAATGAAGAAAAGATTGCAATTTTATGAGGATAGTGCAGTTCCACCAAGAAGAAATGAGACAGGAGATCCCAGAGCAAACCCAAAGCTCCATAATGGTGTATGGGTACCTTGGATTACTCTACCTTAAATCTCACAGAAAGCAAAAAGTCAAAATATTAAATGAAAATATCATTAATTGTAGAGCTGGTAGGATCATAATTAAAACCTGACATCTAATGTCATCTAGTTTTAGACGTAGTTCTATATTCGTCGTCGAACGATGTATTTTATATTTTAACATTCCTTGTATTCCTTGTAAACATGTGTTGTTTGTAGCGTTGATGGATAAAGTTTATCAAGAATTCAACCCTTCCACTGGCAATCCCAAAGTGTTGGATTTTAAGGAATCAGTCAAAAAGAACTTTTTTGCAGCTACAGATATAAAGAGCATTCGAAAAATTGTCTTTAATACACCCCTTTCTCACAGACCCGGTAGGAGTTTTTCAGCCAGTGGGGAAAAAATAACGGACTGAAACTCGAAGGGGATTGATATTCCCATATTTTTCATAGCTGGGGATTTCAATTTTTTTGTTTTCAAGTCAGAAAATTAACTGGGGTGGGAAAAATAGCATAATATTTTCCAGTGAGGAGTGGTTTATTTGATTACTTTCAGTGGGGACAAAAATAGGAGGTTAATTTTCTAACGGGGACAATGTTGGCCATTTTTTCCAGTGGGAAGGGTTCTCAGTGGGTTTTAATCTTTAAAAAGGTTTACTCTTGTGACAGAGTATAGAAGGGGTCACTTTTACAATTCCTTTTTAGATAACAGATGGCCACCGATTATAAATTATGCTAACTAGCCATAGCTTTCACTAACTGCCACCCGCTAGTACAAATGCTTGTAAAAACTAATTAATGCTAATTAAGGCTTTTTAATGCTTTATAGCAAAAGTTTGGAAATGATTTGGAATAGTTAGAATGATTCTTCTCAACAGCATTTTCTTTGAGATATCAATGAATAAGCTAACATAAATGAAACATATTTTTTTTCTAAAAATGTGAATTACTTTTTACAAAGAATAAATTACGAATCTTAAAACATTCATTAGGAAAAGTGTCCAGGTAGAATCAATTACAGATACTAAACCAGTCAAAAGACATGCAACTATATTTATTTCAACCAATTTGAAATATAAATGAAACATAAGTAGAACCAAACAGCATAAGAAATGCTATGGGCCAGAAACATAACGAGCAGGAACCAAAAATTGACAGGTAACAACGTACTTAGGAGTTTTTCCAACGGTTTAACAAAGGATATCGTGATCCAAAATTGTTTACATTAAATGGATTTACCAGTAATCTAGAAGCTGTAACAGCGTCGTGTAAAGGATGGAAGATGATAGGACGTAACGTGGTAATAGTATCAGTAACGAGGCAATATTGATGAGCAGGAAGCAGGTATTAACAGGAAGTAGCGTACATTCAGGACTTTTTCCAACGGCATGATAAGGGATCTCATTGACAAAATTGTCTACATTAAAAAGATATATGCCAGTTATCTTGCAGTTGTAACACAGCAATATCGTGTAGAAGGATGGAAAATCATGACGTAACGTGGTAATAGTAGCAGTAACGAGGTAATATCGCGTTGTCAAGGTAAACGAATCCACATTCATAAAATAAGCTTAAATGGAAAATAAGAAACATGAAATTAGATTCTATATAATGAGTGTACTGAAATTTCCTCAAAATAGTACACAAAAGGTTCTTTCAATTTCCGATAATAATTTCCCAAATAGTGCCTGGTAAGTGTCAACAAGAACAAACGCTAAACATAAAACTGCATAATAGATCTATAAAAGCACACTTAATGAAAAAAAAATGTACTTACTGTCAAAGTACTATAATGCAGGATCTTCTTTATGTATTCTTATTGGGAGTATAGAGTATGCTGAATGACGATTGTTGAATTATTTAGTTACAGTGGAATTTTGTTGCCAATACAATTTCCAACAATAATCACTTTTGTCCATATTATATTCATTCATTGTTCTACTATTATCATTTTAATCATTGTTCATTATTGTTCTGTGGTAAAAATTAAACATAAATTCGTTCACATTATTGTAATCACTTAGAACTTGGATGTAATAAATGTAAATTCAAATCAATAAAATAAAATTTGTACAAAATCATAAAGTATCTCAAAGTCACCAATAATAAGTCTTGACTGCAGTGCTATATACTTGTTTTTAAATTCTTCCAGAAATTTCCACGCATCTTCTTCCTTTCCTGAATGTTAACCAATCGGACAAATTTTATATATAAGCGGATAGGAAGAAATGAAAACCCGCCCTAAAAAGCAGTGTAAAATTCCCGCGGCGCTTGACGTGAAAAATAAAAGCCGTCCTGGAAAAAAACAAACAATACCGAACATTCACGGAAAAGACTAACTACGGATAGGCTTGCGCGACAACAACAACAACAAAACAAAAATCCGAAATTCCAGTCCAACAATCCTTGCGCCTGAAGCAATGAGTGCCTCCTCACTCGCTGACGCTCGTTGCGGGGGCAATAATTAGAAATGAATAAATATTGAAATATAACACAGGAAAAAATTTTCGATTTCCAAGGTTGGAAATTTCAAGTTTTCTTAGTTGGAAAAAAGATAAAATCCAATGGAAAATCCAACCTGAAAATGTGGGACATTGTCCAAGGTTGGAAATGTTGCATTTTCCATGGCTTGGAATTTTTGAAAATTCAGTTGGAAAAAAGCCAAAATCCAAGCTTAAACAAGGTTGGAATTTTCCAAAATCGAGGTTGAAAAAAGCTAAAATTCAAACTTAAAGTTAAACAAGGTTGGAATTTTCGAAAATCGCGGTTGAAAAAAGCGAAAATCCAAACTTTAACAAGGTTGGAATTTTTTAAAATTCAGTTGGAAAACAAGGTTGGAATTTTCGAAAATCTAGGTTGAAAAAAGCCAAAATCCAAATTTAACAAGGTTGGAATTTTTTAAAATTCAGTTGGAAAAAAGCCAAAATCCAAATTTAACAAGGTTGGAATTTTCGAAAATCTAGGTTGAAAAAAGCCAAAATCCAAAAAGTGATGGCAGAGATGTGGAAAAGAGATCTTAAGCAAGGTTATTGTTTTTGTGAACAGTCACTCGCTAGCCTAGGCTCGATGGCTCCCGGTCAATCTCTCGTTATTGTTCGCACAGATACGTGGTTGATCTTAGATCACTCACACAGCTCAGCAGGGCGCTATTTGAAACTATGACACAAGTACCCTATGTGCTTCACTGTGCGAATTCACTGCGATTGACCGAGGCCGCTCCGAAGCGACGCCTCGCCTGACGGAAACTTACAGCTTGACTGCTCACATTATAGTCTAATATCTAGGTTTGCTATACATCAAAACAGTTTTGAGCGAAAAATCGCTTGTGGTTTTCTCAAAGGAGCATGCGCAGAAAATGGTTAGAAAAACGTAATTTCCACATGGATTTTTAACGTTTTCCAAACTGTTTGGAGAAACACAAATTTCCAACCCAAAAAGTCTAGTTTTCCAATCGAAAGAGTTTCAATTTCATAAAAATGTAATTTCCACATGGATTTTTAACGTTTTCCAAACTGTTTGGAGAAACACAAATTTCCAACCCAAAAAGTCTAGTTTTCCAAGAAAGGGTCTCAATCTTAGAAAAATGTAATTTCCACATGGATTTTTAACGTTTTCCAAACTGTTTGGGAGAAACACAAATTTCCGACCCAAAAAGTCTAGTTTTTCAACCTGAGGTATCAAATTTACAAAAATATGTATTTTCACATCGATTTTTGACCTTTTTTTTCAATTTCCAAACTGTTTGGAAAATAAAAATTTCCCACCCAAAAAGTCATGTTTTTCAACCAGCCTTGGAAAATTGTCATTTCTACATTGTTTTTTTTTTCACTTGATTTTTCAAGCGCATTGGTTTATTCTACAAAACCTATGGGTAATTTACGTTTTCCAAATCACTTTAAAGTAATCGCTCAAATTTCCAACCTTCAATTATAAAACCAAAATTTCCAACCCAAAAATATCGAATTTCCAACCTTGGAAATCGAACATTTTTTCCTGTGTAAATAAAGTGGCAAGTAAGGCCATCTTCATCTTGCTTAATGAAGGTGTGAAACGAATCACTGTCTACCACAGGTATGTACTGTAATCAATTTGTTTTGCTACAAGATAAGTAGTCTCTTTGTTATAACATGACCACGTGTTGGTATGTTCTACTAAGTGGGTTCGATGTATGGTTTTCTGCCAGTAATTTGGGGATACCTTATCGAGCCTAATTTATCACTGGCCCCTTATACCCCGTCCCTGATTACGCCAGCAACGGCAAAATAACGCCAATAGGGGCCGGCAAGGTTAATAGTCGGCGATGAAAATGGTGATAGTTCTAATAATGAGATAAAAGCATAAATCATTATTAACCAATCATAGTGCATCTTTAAAAATGACCACACGTCACACAAAGCTCCAACTCTTTATACGTCATTTTATTTTGTAAGAAAGTCGTTTTTTTACACGCCCAATATTTTGCTGTCTGTGGTTTACTTAATCCTGCGTGGTGTTGAGAAAGAAAAGCCTTCTGGTTTCTCCTCCCGCCATTGAACCGCCCACATATGGCGTGCAGTTGGGTGGTTATGAACGGTGTATGTTTGAATATTTTCCGCTGTGGCATGATATCACATAGTCTGAATCGCAGACCTCTACAAAACCACAGGTAGTATAGGTCTGCTTAATGATCTACCACCGCTTTCCGGTTCGCAAAGGAAATCTTGGCGAGTAATTTGATTGACATTATTGTGCGCGCAAAAACGATCGTTTCGAACGTTTTCAATGGAATGTTTACATTTGAAATTCGAATCCCAGACCAGAAAAACAAAACAGAAAAAAGATAAAAAACAATCTGATGCGCGCATTATGTACAGTCTGTAGATTTATTTTTGACTTTTGCTTTTATAACATATCTGGTCTGTAAATTTATCAAAACTTTCCCATCAGCTCTTCGGTCGAAGCTCAAAAAATACAAATATGGACACAAAAGTGAAAGAAAACAACCAGAAACACTCCAATCTCTTCAAAGAATTGAAGCTAAGTACCTGAAAAGATACAAAGGCCACACGGTATTAAAAAGTGAAATGCCAAAGCTGAAGAAAAGTTCTTTATTTGTTTTAACATTTAAAGGCCCTTGTTGAAGGAACAACAACACTCCCTTTTGTAGAATCTTAAAGAAGTAATGTCAGAAATATTCAATATGACCCCCAAAATGTACTGTATATACAACTAGAATACCTTGAAATAATCTGCAACATATCTGTAGAACTGACAAAACAATTATCTGGAGCCAAAGTGATCAACGAATCCAGTGTGGTAAAAAATTATGCACTCATACATAGCCTGGGTATCCAGACTCAAAATTTCAGAAAAAAAACTCTTGCCTCAACATACAAAGTTTCTAAAATTTTAGAGTCTGGTGCAACTAAAAAAGTCTGATACAGTTTTGAATGACACAGTCTGTGAGTAAACCCTTGTTGACAGAATCTCAAAACTTTGGAAACCCAGGCAGACACACATAATTACTTACCATAAAACCTCTTTTACAAACTCAATAAACTATCAAAACCACTTTAAAGTACATCAAAGCATCAGCCACATTCATAAAGGCTCCTTTCCAGCGGCCATTTTGTTTAGAAATGAACTTGTGTTTTCTTTTTCATTTGTTTATCTTTTTTTGCAAGGTCAGCTTTTTCCATAAATTATGCGCGCGCATCGAAAAATATAAAAAACCCCGCGAAAATTCTGCTCAGTGACTGGGCGCGTACTGACCAATTAGAGACACTCGCATATGCAGGGACAGATATCCCTGCAGACGAGTTACTTCAACCAGACCGTAAACCTGAGACAAGATTATAAAAAACTAGACGGTGAAAAAGTTTACGGTCTGGATATCCAGGCTAACAACGATGTAAAAATAATAGATAACCAACTTGCCTTGATTCTCAAAAAACATCCGTGTTACGGTTGTAAAAATATTAATGACATTTTGCATCGTAAAAAGTGCAATTAAATAAAAACTTGCTTCATTTGCAACCTTCTATTGGACAGAATCGATCACGTGATGTATATTTTTCCAAAATTTGGGTTAGAAAAAGTGTATTTTCCTATAGGCAGCCTCACAGAAGGAATTTTTTAATTAGACATTATTGTTCTATAAACATTCATCTGTTTATTTTGTATCAGGCAACCTTCATGCACTTTTCATTCGTGAGATATCGCACTTCAAATCACACATATATTTTTCAGATGACAGCATTTTATGAGCGTTTATTTATCCAGATGAAGATTAAGTGGTATCAGGCCGATCCGTAGTCAATTTGTCTAAAGATTGGTTCCTTTATCTTTTGAAAAGAATTCCAAAATTTGCAGTAAATAACAATTCAAATTTTCTATCAATTCAGTGGATGTCAAAAAGTGTGTCAAAATCTAGCTAAAAGCATAACACGCACTGCACACAGAGCTTTTTAAAGGAGTGCTCATTTCAATAGGAAAGCAATGGTTGTTCTCTTGGGAGAAGTGCCTTCTAGAGGTAGTTGGTTATCTATTATTTTTACATCGTTGACTCATACAAGTCCAAATTCAAGCATCAAAATGTAGTTTTATGAAGCAAAATTTTGTTGGTGCACACAGAAGATACACCAGGGCACTTAAATTCAATAAATCTAATTTCTCATCTTTTACAAAATCTCCAGATTAAACAAGAAAGGAGGAAGAAAAACAAGCAAACTTTCTTCCGCCTACCTTTTTTTCGAAATCCAAATATATTTTCCAATCTATGATTTGGTGCCTCACAGAAGTAGACACTCGCCAGCTAAAAATGTCTTTAGCCGTATATCGGCTAAAGGCGGCAAATCTCTGGACAAAGGAAATATAGCTTATTAAGCATCCTCTATAAGGAGCACGAATCCGTTAGTGGATGCCAGCAGCCTAGATATCACATTGTTGACAGAGAAGGTAGTTCTCTACGGCAATGAAATTTGAAATTAGCCGTAGATATCGGGTTTGTGTACAGGCTACAGAGAAAGATGCATGTCTTCTTTTGTGAAGGAAAGGCTGTCAGAAAAATCGGAGAAATAAGGTCTTTTTAATCATTGTTTTTCATGCTATAGAATGTTGTTTAATTCGTTTAATTCTAAACCTTCCTTAGATCCGCCACTGCTTGCTACAGGGTGATTTAAGCTCTCATTCACTGCAGGGTGATTTAAGCTCTCATTCACTACAGGGTGATTTAAGATCGCACTGTCACTCATATCAACGAGTTTAGGCAAAGACACTGAAAGATTTTTTCAATAAACGTCATTGATGTCCTCAAGGATGATGCGCCAGGGATGAAGGTCTAATGATGCATGGCAGTACCTCAAATCTGATTAGTAGCTCTCATAGATAAACAAATACAGAGAGGCATAGTGGAACTCTCCTTAGGCTTTATGCCTTTGTATCTGTTACTGGTATGACAATGGAAACTCAGTGATTTTATGTTAAAAGTCGTTAGTAGTGGAATTTGACGAGTTAAAGCTTTGATTTAGTTTTTTTTCTCAAAAAAAAAAACTGAAATAATCTTCGATTTTGACTAGGATGAACAATTTTGTGACAAATTAAAATCTCTGAAAGAGGTTTCTGGACTTTTCTGCGCTCTTCATCTTTAATTTTGCTGATGAAGTTTTTTTTTGACTTTTTCGGTAAACTCCTTTCAATCGAATTCATTCAACTATGATGATCCCCATGATGATTCAATGTTTTTCATTCAAGGTTACTAAGCAATATAATATTGAATACCCAAAATAAAAAATGAATAATTTAAGAGGTTAAAACTATTCATAAAAAATGCAATTCCTATAGAAAAATAGATCTATTTTCACCCTTATAGATTATAATTAGGTTAAGTAAACCTTTGGTTTTTAAGGGATTGAAATTTTAATTTTTTTGGACAGGCAGTACACAGGTTGTGATAATGGGAGTGAATCGCTTTTTTCTGGTCCTTCTCTTAGGTAAGGCTTTATGAATCATTTTTCGGTCCCTTTCAGGACTAAAGTCGAGTCTCTTCAATTCGAACCTCTATAACTCGAATGTCTTCTTAACTTGAACAGGTTTTCTCCTCATCCTTACAGATAACTACTTTAGGCGTAGAAACTTTCGCGAGCAGAAACTTTCGCGATTTTCGCGAATTTTGGCCCTTTTCGCGAAAGTAAATGTCTTTAAAAATTCTAGGAAGGGCAATTCGCGAAAGTTTATGCTCGCGAAATACTCTTGACAAAATAGAAAATCTGTTAAACTTCAAACTTTGAATAAAATGTAGCTTTTATGGCACTTTTTAGCCTGCTAAAATACTAATAAGTCAAAAGACAAATATTTCAAGCCAATCCAAGAAGTATTCGACCCTCTAAGCCATTTTTTCATGTGAAAATTCTCAATTTTACGTCTTGATTCGCGAAAGTTTATGCTCGCGAAAAATATTTTTCCGTTAAATTCGCGAAAGTAAATGTCGTGAATTTCGCGATTTTTCGTCCTCGCGAAAGTTTCTGCTCGCGAAAGTTTGTACGCCTAAAGTATGCCTTATAAACTTTTCTCAGTAACTCAAAATTTCCTTAATTCGAACAAATTTGTGCTACCCGTGCGTGTTCGAGTTATGGAGACTCCACTGTATTTAAAAATCGTTAATTTTTTGTCACGTAAAAGGAGTTTCAGAAACTGTATTCGTATTTTCTTTTAGGGCATTGTAGTTTGGCAGTACCCTGGGGAATCAAACTTCGAAATGGAAAAATCTACCCACGCCCAGGAAGAGGATTGTACTCTACCGAACAAATTGGTAAGTTAAAGTGATACTTTTTCACATTTTCAAAACGAATGGCTAGTTTTAAGACCGATGATAAGCATTTAGTTTTCATCGTCCAAAGTCGTAACATGCCATCAGCAACCCGTACCTTGCTATAATATTAAATATTTAGGCGCCGTTGGAAAGATATTCTCGACGAAAATAATCTAAAATATTATAGATTATTGATAAATTAGGTAGGAGAACGAAAATAAAAAGGGAAAGTTTTTTCTACTGGTTAGAAACTAGCAAAAGCATTTCAGAATATTTAAAACTTTCTGATTTCAAATCTGTATTCAGTCTTTGCATAGGTCATTTTGGCCATATTTAGCCGCGAGCTTGACTTTTTTTATCAATCATTTTTTTAGAGAATGGGAAAGGGCAAGAACTGGACATGCTTTTCAAAGATGGAATAAACCCATTCAAAGCAAGTGGACCCAGAGCACGAAGAGCTGTTCTTGTTTTTGAGGGATTGAAATGGCCAAATTCCATTGTTCCTTACAGATTCGCGGAGGAAAATCCACTTTGTAAGTTAAAAGATTGTCGATTGAGTCAATTGAGATCTAAGAAATATTCCACATAACATTGAAAACAAAGCACACGCTTTTTCTACAGTTAACGGACAACTGGATACTAACTAAAACTGCTTACCTAAAGTCTTTAGAATGATTTTCAGTGTGGACAAAATTTCCCCAAAACTTAATATATATCTAACGGGCTACACTACACGATACATTGTCAGGCAATATATTGATGATATATTGCTGAGTGTCCGCAATATATTGAAAAGTTGTCCGCAATATATTGTCAGCTCGATTTGCAATTTTCCAACAATATAGAACGATTGTTTACAGAAAGAAAATTTGTTTTTATGATAGAGTAAAATATTGTTCGTCAATATATTGTGTAGTCAAAGTAGCCCTTAACGACTTATTTCTCAATCATCTGACAAATTGAGAAATGGGGTCCTCTTAACTCGAGTCTTAGGTTATTGAAAAGCAAAACCCGACAAAACAATTTAATCTAAAAATGACTAATACATAATCAAACAGCTAACACGAGTATTTGTGGGCTGCTGGCCCGATCCACTGTCGGATTTGTATTTCTTCTATACTACCTGTGGTTATGTAGAGGTATGTGGTTCAGACACGAGTATTTGAAAGTGTTTGCTCTTGTTTAGCTCCATCTTTACGAACAAAGACTTTGGAAGGAATGAAGAGAATTGAAGAGACAACATGTGTTCGATTTGTCGAACAAACAACTGAAAACGATTACGTCATAATTGATGCAAAAGACAATGCGTAAGTGTTTGTACCACATGCAGCACACAACGTCATAATGATGTTCATCTAACATTCATAATACCTTAATAATCAAAAATAATCAAAAAGCCTTGCTACAACAGATTCATCAGAACCACAAACATCACGTTTTAGTTCTACTGTAGGACCTGCCATTTTCATTCGCAGTTTTACCAGATCCATCGATTTCACCAGCAAGCAAATGAACTAGAGAACTAATAAAGCAATCAGGTTTTTTTCAGATTATTTTTGCTAAGGGGTGAACATTGGACTTGGGAAATAATTTTGGGTTACCTTATTTTAGGAAATTCTCATTTTATGTTTTCACATTGGACAATACACGTTCATGTCTTTCTCACTTATCGTCGAGGTAAAGACACATCCTCGATTGAAAAGTATCTGATGCTTTGCTTGACTCTTTTTTCAGGTGTTATTCATTCGTCGGGCGTATTGGCGGTGCACAACGCCTGAACATGGGCGAAGGGTGCAACTCAGTAGCGATTGCGATACATGAGCTGATGCACGCTCTTTCTTTTGTACACGAACACAATCGAAATGATCGAGACAAATATGTCATCGTTAAATTGGAAAACATTTTGTCGGGTAAGAAAGTCAAATATTTTTTCAGTATTTCTATTGATATTGTACGCTGGAAATTGTTTTACAACCTTGGTTTATAAACCCAATGCCTAACCGCTTGCGCTAACGAGACACGGGAAAGCTGTCATTCAAAAATACTTATAGTGTGTAATTTCCAGACCTTAATTAAGAAAGCTCATAACCCTACCGGTGCCCTTACAAGGATCCCTAAGTTAAGTATCAGGGTAAGATATATTGTGACTCTCGAGCTCCAACCCTAACCCGAACTGTTAATAACCGAACCCCCGTCTAGTTCCATAGATTGAAAAATTTCACTTGCATCTTGGTGGGTGATATCGTCTGCCAACCGCTGAAAATCGCCAGTTTACAAACTAGGCAAGCATTGCTCTTTACTTTGGCATTATATAAATGCGTATTGACTAAAGATAACTGGATTATGTTTCTCCTTCTTCAGGGGCGGAAAAGTCTTTTGAGAAATACGAAGATTTTGAAATCGACATTTTGGAAACTCCTTTTGACAAGCAAAGTGTGATGCACTATTCAAAGTGAGTGATTTGGCACGTGTGTAATTTGGCTAAAAATTTGTACTGTTACGTTGTAAAAAGACGATTCATTAATATAATTTTTTTGATCAACAATAAACTACTTTCAGGGGGTCAGCACTGTGACGACAAATCAAGAATCTATTTATAAGCACGTTCAATAAATACAATAGGATATGTGCTTTCAATCTTCGATTCTTTGAAAAGTAATACGATACTCGATAAAATTCCGTCTCTATAGGTTAAGTTTTAGAGAAATATAAAATGTTCTCTCACGGTATCTGAATTTCCCGTAAATGGAGGATCTTGTAGAAACATTTATATTTTGTGGTTGACCAATGTTCAAGGCCGTTATTGTAATAAACTGACAGCTCCTAGTCCAAAAAGTCCTGCTCTTTCTGTATTTCGTTCAGTTCAAACCCAGGGGAAGGGTAAAAATGGGTGCCGGGTATGTGCGAGCCGGGTCCCTTTTTCACACCCTCGAAAGTCTCTCAAAGGAGTACAAAAACCATTAAAAAGAGAATTGAGTCTCTGCAAGAGTCCAAAAATCTCTCGAAGGGTCGTGATTTTTCCAAAATTTGGACAAAAATCGAGTGAAAATCGATAAAAGATTTGAGAAAAGTCTCTCATAGGGTCCCAAAAACACCAATTTTTTACAATGACTTTGTTTTCAATTCTTTCCAGCTTTGCATTCACCAATAAGAATCCTTTCGATGGCGAATCAGCAATGACTTTAATCAGTAAAGGACCATTGGGTGCAAATGAAGTTCTTGGGAATTCAGAGGGGTTGAGTTCTCTTGATATACAGCGTATCAACACCAGGTATGTTTTACATTAAGCATGTTGTAAACTTTTTTTAGCGTTGATTAGTAGTTGATGATTGAAATATCTTGAATTGTGCTCGACTTTGAACCATTGATGTACGTCTCAATTCGGTTCCTTTGGAAATAAATCCAACCTTGTAACTTCTCTTATAGATACTGTCAAGGTGCTACACCGCAAACTAAAACTCCAACAAAAACTCCACCAGCGACTGAACAGCCGACAGAAAACCCTGAAACACCTGCCACCGAAGATCCACAAGTTACCACCAATCCTGTTACCAAAAATCCTGTGACTGAAAACCCCGTGACTGATGGCGTCACAATGGAGCCTTTGACTGAGACACCGGAGCCGTTGACCAAAACAGCCGCACCAACCGAAATTCCGCCTAAAACACCTTGTCCTACAAAACGACCCAAAGAAAAGCGATTGAAAAAGAAAGGCTCGTGGTGGAAACGTATAACTCGTAAATGGTGGCAAGGGCGAGGGCGTGGCGGGCGTAAACGTGTGCATCAAAAAGTTTCAAGAAAGGGCGGCTCAAGACGTGTAATCGGGCGTCATGTCAAGAATTTTTTTAAGAAAGCAATATTTGGAAAATAAATTTTGAGAAGAAGATTGACTAATGTACGGCACCATTTTTAGTAAGAATTGCACCTTTTTGCACTTTATATATGCACTTCCACAAGTGGCATATTCTTTCATATATTTAAAAGATTGCAGTTTTTAGGAGTGTCAAAAACACTGCATTTACAAATGGAACCTTCTTCGCATTGTTGGAATCAGTCAAAAGTTCTTTTTCAGCATTTCTGATCTCCTACCTGATTTTTGAGCTATAAGTAATGAAATTAAACAAGCAGCCTGTCGGCATTACGGCCCAGCTCTCTTTCGGTATCGTCGGGCATCTCGCATCTCTCCATCATTCCTGCAGATATCAATCAGTACTTTTTTTTATTTTCAGACCCTACAGTTGATATGGATGATTATATGGATTTGAGATTCTTTGGGTCTTGGATGCTTCGGCGAAATAACTACTTTGATTATAATCATACATGTGTTGAAGCACTCGAAATATTTACCTCGCCTGCAGTCTATAACAATTTTTTTCTGTGCAATAAATCGAATACTGACTGTTATAAGTTCGTTCTGGTTTTTCAGATGATTATAATAACACCCTCCCCTTTAAAGTATATTGAACTGAAATCAAATTGAAAAATCATTTTTAGGCTAGCTGTAACCACCGACTGGTTATCTGCAAGCTTGTACAGAGTCACCTTTTAGATAATCAGTGAAAAATCGGTATTTTTCAAGCTACGCTAGAAAAATTCAAGACTGTAATTGCAAATTCATTGTTTTACATTTCGGATTTCGAAGGTTGCTAGTTTATTGGAGTACTGAAAACGCTCCCTAATTAGTTTATTTCATGGAAAACCACCCATTTCCATTTATTTACACCCATTAGTCCCGCTGCTGAGGTCGATAAATGTTTCATTTCGTGACACACATCTTAGAACTAACTTTTTTTGGTGGAAACTTGCGAATTGGTATATGTAGATTCCAAAATCAAAAAGTTTCCACGATATTATCGTGCAAGTAACGAGTAATTGGCGATTTTTTGCGTTTCCAGGCAAAATTGCAAGGCCTGGAAATTCATGATTTTTGGGGGGTCTTCAAATTAAAAAAAGACCTATATCACATGATAGAGCTCTTCAAACTGAGCAAAAAAGTGTATTACACTAAAGTCCCAACTTCTCTAGATCAAAATTTATTGGCCTATTTGTGGTAAAAAACTGATGGAAAACAGGGAATTTCCCCACAATCTGCATTAATTTATCCAAAATCAAACACCTTTTTGACCACAAATAGGCCCATAACTTTTGATCTAGAGAAGTTGGGACTTTGGTGTAATACACTTTTTTGCTCAGTTTGAAGAGCTCTATCATGTGATATAGGTCTTTTTTTAATTTGAAGAGGAGGGAACCAAGAAATTTTGAAATATGGTGGGGGAAAGAAAAGAGGGGGGAACGGAGAAAAATTTGGATTTTTAGTGGGGGGAACCAATAACAGAACTCAAAAAAAATTACTGGAACAGATTTTTCCAAAGTTTTCTGACCATGGGAGAGATTTTTATTTTTGAAGTCTGTGGTAAAGACTGGCTTCAACAATCTTGAAAGTAACTGTCTCCAGGGTTTATAGCTCAGTGGTTGAACCCCACTGTTTAATCAAAATATCAACAAGCCAAGGGGATGGTAATTGATTGATTCAGTGGGATGGTAATTGATTGATTCAGTGGCACCTGGAAATTTTAATCATATAAAGCAACGCCTTGCTTACCTTTGACTCTCAGGTAACTTTAAGGATTGATGATATTATACAGCATCCATGCATGTAAACACTGAAACTGCAAAACACTAAAGACAACTTCTTGTACTTCTTGATTTTTTCACGTTCATCGTTTCATCACCACACACGAGATTTAGCGTTGGCTAAACTATAGTCTCCAGCAGATAGCACTAAGGAGATTATATTTCCTTACAGCCTCATAAATTTGAGGTTTGAATTTAGACTCTGTTGATGAAAAACTAATTTCTCTCAACTGACGGACTTCGTACCCTCGTAGCACTACTCAATATAGGTACAGTGAAATCGCGAACTAGCCTTTGATCGGGATAATGTATTTATTTTGATCCGATATTGCAGGCTACTACTTGGTTCCGCACTAACATTGCCGTGCTCTTAAAAGGTCCATTCGCTAACCGCGCTGGACCAAAAAGTAACCCTGACTTAACTTAACCCCGAAACCGCCGAATTCCCTTTTCTATTGTATCTATCTACAGTTAGGGAAACCATCCAGGATCCTGCCATTCTATCAGCCAGCAAAAACTGAATGACACTTGTAAACTTAAGTTTCTTACCATTTTCCATCGAAAACAATCGAAAACATTACTGCTTCCCAAAGCCAGAGACCAAAGCAAATGATCTTTCTTGATGATGGCGCCCTTTTGGATCTATTGTCAACTCATTTAAAATGGTGGACAGAGTTGCGGAATGACGAAGGCGCCCACTGCTTTGAGGGTGGTAACGCCAAAACGCCCAATATGACCAGCCAACAGAAGGCGAGTTTGTTGCCGCGCGAGTTACGTCATGCACTCCACCGTAGCGAAAGCGCGAACGACATTTCACAATTATAAGAATATCTTATGTGCTTAATTCTATTTATAACTTTGAGAGCTTTATGGAAGATGAAGAAGTAGAAAGATGAAAAATGCGCTGGTTAATTTTTTTTAAATAGATGTGTTCTATCATTGTTGAAAGTTGAAAAATTTTCTACCGACGCATAATTTTTTTACAGCCAATTAAAAGCACAGTCTGCTTATACTTACTATGTTTGCTATATCATCTAGGCAAAAAACGGTAAAAAAAGACACAAACACATTTTTTTTATGAGTGTGGTTATGATTTTTTTGATTGCGGCCGCGTACAGAAACTCGCCAAATGTTCCTAACTGATCTAACGCATTTTATCCCAGAATTCTCATAAAATCAGTGGAACAGGGGTGGTGCTACTTAAAAACGTATATTGCGTCTAAAGTAGTTTAAGTTATAGATTACGAGGCCAACGGGACTTTCGGATTCTCATTTAGTGTGATAAATATACTGAATTTTTACGTTGTGGAATTCTCGAAAAGAAATCTATTTTCGCCAATTTATGACGTCTTTAATTTCACAAAGAATGTCATCTTGACGTTTCGTGCTGGTTTACATTGCACGATTCAGACTGTAAAAGTAAAACTCTATTTACACTTTCTGAGTCGATTAATCAAATTTGATTCAATTTACCTTACTTAACTATCTAAAGGTTCACTCAATAATAAACGTGAAAAAAAACGCAGAAATTCGAATAGCTTTGCAGTACAGTCACTTTGAAGTAAGTTAAAACCATGCTGGCAGATTTTGTTGAACACAGTTTTATGAGCCAGCTTGGTTCATATCTCAAAATATTCGGTGATTTGAATTTTCAGCGTAAATGTTTTTATCGGGATGTTGATCGAACTTTTGGATAGTTAGCCGTGAGTACGGTACCTTCTCTTTCCCGGGAAAACTCTCAATGTTCATTAGACTAGAGCATGCCTTGAAGAAAGAAGCGACGAAGAAACAGACGATTTAACTTACTAAAGCTGATTTTTCATCAATCCAAAAATTTGAGTCTTGGTTTTCTTCCGTTGCAAACTGGCGATGTAAAAGTTTTCCCGGGAATGAGAAAGTTGGCCTGTCCTACAGTACAGTCTTGAAAAGCTGCAATGTAGACGTACCTTTAGTAAGAGATAACATAATACCTTTATAATAAAAATCATCACAAATCTCTATTAATTATCTTTTATACCTTTCTCTCGTTTACTATTTCTCTTTCAACCTTTTGATTACCTTTGTTGCTAGCCCCACAAAGCAAGAGAAATAGAATTAATAGCTTTGTCAAAACAATAAGAAAATCCAGCTGCATTTTGAAGGAGAAATTTGGCATGATGACAAAATACTTTTAACTTTAGCTTGACATCAAATGTTATGAAATAATATCAAATGGTGTGCAAAATGTGAAAATTGTTTTTCTTATCGTGAAAAAAGTCACGCACTGGCTTTCCTTCTGCGTGACTTGGTTATTGAGCCTTTATTCATATTAAAGAGTTTTTCAGCTATGGTTTTTGAATTAACATTGGCATTGGGTTTGTTGAATTAACATTATAATATTATCATCAATTATTGGTCCATTAGATAAAAGGTAAGATTTTAATTTAGTTTGCATAAAACATTAGTCTGGGTATCCAGACTCAAAATTGTAGAAAAATTACCTCAAAATACAGTTACATAGAACAGTCTGATACAGTTACCTTATAACAGCTAGTCACAATGGTCAAAATTCTACAACGAGAATCTTGTTGTGTGCCGGAAAGTCAAAAACTAAATTCTTCTGATCCGGTGCCCTAGTTTTTAACACAATCACGCAACTTTGTTGTCATTCACAGTCCTTTTAGATGAGCGCGGCCCTTACAAATTCGAAATTGCATATTCGTCAGATTGTTTTGTTTTCACCCATCCCTTTAGAGCTTCAGCGTGAGGGGCAGAAAACAATCACAATCTGACCTCAGGTTTGCAAGAATAGTTTAGGATCATTACACACAAAAAAATAAGAATATCCATAACGAAATTGAAAACACCATTCTTATAAAAAAAGAGTCTACCCCGCAGGGGGCAATGATCTTGAAGGCCAACGGGGACATGCTGCTGGAGTATGAAAAATGGACCCTGTCAGACATGAATATTTGGCTAATTTGGGACCCTGTCAGAAAGAAAAATCAAAAAAACTTTCTCATCTTGACCCTAAAAAGCGGCCAAAATGACTAATGTCAAAAATTACCAAAAGTCAACCCTGTCAGATACACATCTTGAAAATTAGTATATTTGGGACCCTGACAGATATCTTCAGAGCCTATAAAAGGAACCCAGACTAGCGGCACGTCTCCGTACCCTTTTTGCCTAAGTGCCCTCCCTGGGAGTTCACTTGCTTTCGCAGGTTTTTATATACGATCATCCGCCACATTAGAGCGCCCAAATAATTAATTCGTGCGACTTATCGAGTCTTCAAAAGAGATTTTTCTGAAGCACGAAGAACACCAAAATATTGCAAAAACAAAATGGCTGACTGCTTGCTTGCATGCGTTCCCGGCATTTTAGTGTTAGAAAGTTTTGGCAGTCTCTGTTTCTTGATTATGTGCATATTTTGCTTGTTTCTTTGAGTTTTCTTAATCTTGAAGGGTTCTGTCAACAAGGGTTCACTCACAGAAAGTATCAAACAAGCTGTATCATGATCACAAGCAAAAAGTTATCTTACAAGCAAAAAACGTGATCATGATACAAGAAGTATCGAAACGTCAAGAATCAACAAAATTTTGTTTTTCGTCTTTACTTTTTTCCTGAGAATAATTTGGCCAAGAAGAAAATTTTTTCAAGTATACAGTATTTCAATAAAAATTATGACATTTTGTGGAAAATTTGAGCATTGCTGCGAGATTCTGTAGCTTAATTGCTTAGAACCGGATTTGCTTGCTTTGAAGGTTATTTGGACAAACAGATAGAAATTGAATTTTCGTTTTAAGAATGTCTTGAAGGAGTTGATCCAGTAAATTTTTCAATATTGACTTTCTTTGAGGTTAACTCAAAATGCAGATGAATTGATTTGAATAACCAAGGAGCTAGCATCGACAAGCAACATTCAAAAGCTTTTGGAAAGTGAAATCTAGAAAACATTTCTATATTTTTACCTAATATGGTCTAACAAAATATACTGCTTACTTTATCAAATGCATACAGTTCTGAAAGTTACTCACTATTTTCGATCATTTTGTATGCTCATTTACACCCTCCATTGCTACTGAACTCCCACTTAAACTTAGTCACCGAATTACTCATGAATGAGCGCTCTTTAAGATCAATTAACAAAAAACGTTATTTGCGATAACATGCATAATGTCGAGAAAAACCGTAAAACTTCTTATCTTTCTTGAACTTCCCTCAGAGTGGGTTTTCTCTCTAATCCTGTGGTTTTATCACTGTCTAAATTGAGTTTCTCTTTTGAAATTGAGTGGGATGCTCCCGTTAGAATATGAACTCAAATTAATCTAGTGCTCTCAATCTTTCCATTTTGATTTTGATTTTCTTTTCTAACTTTTGATTGAGTACTTCGTGGACTTGTTGGGCTCTGTATATTATAGATCATACTAATATGGGGACCATGGAGGGTATTCCGTAGTGAACAACACTATAATAGCAACACATTTTTCATCTCATATGCGCATCATGCTTATGCGCTTCTCTTAAAGATACAGAAGAAATTACTCAATCCACCTTTTCGGCCGTCGCCGCCAATTGCCGCGTGGACATTTTTTGTCCGTTTTACCACCCTAAACTCGATCCAATCATTTTTTTACACTTTTTTCTTTTGTCTTCAGGTGCGAAAAAAAGACTGGCCCCGACAATTAGCGGCTACAGTCAAAAAGGTGTATTAGAATCTTGTAAAATGTGCTACTTTTACACAAGCTTTGATGAAAACAATAGAAATTGTTTCAACAGGTAGAGTTTCGGTTCGTTGGAAACCAAAAATCTATCTTTTCACTTTTTAAATGGTTCGTTCATTACGGCAGCCGAAAGAAAAATAAAACTTAGCTCAGTCAGTCTGGGAAGAGTCGTCTTGTGAGATTTTAAACATGCATACGTATGTCAGGTTGAGTGTATTATTGTCTTGTAAAATTAATTATCTCAAACGGTATAAGTTTTATATTGGCCGACTTTCTCAAGTCGATGCGTGATTTTGAATGGTTTTCATATGCACAGGATAATACTCTCAATGATGGCAGGTTGCTGTTTCTGGGGGAGAAACACTGGAAAGAATGATGAGATTAGGGAAGGAGAAATATCAATTTATAATGGGCTCTGTTAAAATGTTTTGCCACCAATTAATTCCAACTTTCTATTTTGATATATACTTTGAGGCGCGTCATGATTCATGCACAGTTGAGTATTTTGGCATCCATACAACACACCACTATTCCCAGTGTGCACGTATCAGCGTCAGAGTTGATGACGTAATTCATAAAAAGTGACTTAATTGATGGCTTAATTATACGTTTGAAGTGAATTATGAATGACCCTTTCCTTTCTCCATTAATCCTTATCTTGAATACCTCCTTTTAGAAATTCGCGCTCATTTTTTCATTTCAAGCCAAAACTTTAAAATTTGAGTTTTCATCTCAGTCAACAAACGTTTGAAGAAGAGCAGTGTTATCAAGACCCTCTCTGAAGTTCATGTTAACGTAATATGGGTTATAGTAGATATAAAAATAGTACAGACGCAAGATCAACATTTAGCTCCTGCATTAGAAGAAGCTTAAGGGTAAGCATAATCATTCAATAAATTTGTCAAGAAGGTTTGAATTTGTGTACCAAAGAGAAATTAAGCTGCTGTCTTAATCTTTGTGACCATGTTTACCTTATTGTATTACCTAAAGCTAAAAGTCTGTCAATCTTTGATTTGGTTTTTAGCCAGGTGGTCAAAACATCGATCGCCTTAAGACCAGCTCATACAGCAATGTACAAACATGTATCAAAACAAAGAGTTTATTCCAGACAGTCAACTGCTTTTGCAATCTTCCCTAATATTTTGAAGTCGATCAACCTTTGAACCCAACTGGCTTGACTATTAATCCATTGTTCTCAAAACATTCTTATTGGCTAAGAAGTCTTCAAAATAGTGTTTATCTCTTTCGTATTTTCTGCTTTTCTCATCGGGTGACCTGTGCATAAAAAACAAAATACTAGCCTGTAGAAGATCTTTGACAGACACTAAGTCATGACTACTAAGGAAGAGTTTGGTACAGGCTAGAATTTTGTTGATTATGATTTTCATTAGACACAAAAGTTCGCGTGTCCAATGCTCACAGTACCGCTGTAAGATAATAATGAAATCACTCGCTGGTAGGAAGAAAATATTTGTCTCTACATACTGTGTTCTGTTTGAAAGCGAGGCTAGGTGGAGATAATTTTGATGAATTATATAAATTAATATTCTTACTATGACCTTTTGTCACGCTGGTCGTGAATAATCTCCCTTGTATTTTGTTATGAAGCATTCAAAACTGTTTGGAAGTATTATTTGGTTTGAGATGTTGTTTTGAGTAGACCATCTTATTCGAAGTTTAAGATTTTCACAAAACTTCCTCAATCTTGTACCCAGAGCCATTTGCGCCACTTTTTTAATTTACTGATATGTGGGTGGTACATTCCTTTCATGAGCGTTATCAGAATCATAAAGAGGTGAACTAAGGGACTGGGTTCGAGTTTGAAAATTCTCTTTTCTTGTTCAATGTTAGTCACCTCATGTCACAAGTTTTTGCTTACCTTATCGACCAAAACTTAGTGACTAAATTTTGGCTTGGTGACTACAATTTGGGCTGACTAAAAATAAGGCTGACTAAGTTTTGGCCCATGAGGTAATATTCACGAAAGGGTTTGATTAGCTGAATGCATCAAAAGCATGTAATATTCAGATAATCAACTTGAAAAGGATTTTGCAGTGGCATTACTAAGAGTCTGCTTAGTAACGACGATTTATCTCTTGCTAATGAGAATTTCGGTAAACGGTGATTTGCACCTCTTCATTAGGTAGAGACCTAGTAGTCGTGACCCATCCCCGTGGTTTTTCAAACTAAGTTGTGGGATGGGAAACTTCTCTGCTTTCTTTTCTCATAAAAACAGTGCTATGAGGCTGAAACTTTTAGAAGAGATTAGTTTTTGTTTTTTCGTGGTAATTTCATGGTGATAAATACTCAAGCATAGTTTGCTACAGTAATTCGTATTCAAATCTGACACCATAGACGGTACTTGATGAAGGGATGTTGCATAAGATTCAACATGAAAATGAAGCAGGTAAACCGCGGCTAAAATCCTTTAAAATCATCGTGGCTAGTTAGTTATAGTTAGTTTGTATAGATAGTTTAACTTTTATCTGACACCCCGACGCACAAAATTTCATCTGACACGCTAAAGCTCTGAACAATATAAAAGAAAGTCCGAAAATGTTCATTTGGACTTTTCAATACATGAAAAACAACAAAGTGAGTTTTTTAAAATTACAATATTTCTTACTCAATACTAGTACATCATTCAGGTAAAAGTTCTCTTACAAACGTGTCGATGAGTTTTATGTAAAAATCTTGCTAATTAAACTTTGTTGTTTTTCATGTATTGAAAAGTCAAAATGAACATTTTCGGACTTTCTTTTATATTGTTTTATTCGAAATTGTCAGCTGGATCTGGATTCTGGAAAAAGCTCTGAAGGTCGGGAAAAGTTCAACATTTGGAAGGCTAAGATTACGTAACTTTGCAAGACATTGTCAACTTGAAAGGATTTTGCAGCGGGAGGCCTGGACCCTAGCACTTGTTTTCGGGGATTGGCGGGTCCAACCGAAATAGTTTCAGGTTTACGCGCAAATGTTCATTCTTCTCTGATGGGAAGTTGGCCCCCTCCTTTAGAGCTTAAGCGTGGGTGGCTGTCAAATTATTATCGGAATATCAGATAAGTTTAACTTCTGTTCAGATTTGTCATAGGCAAAAATTTGATCCGTGATTTGCTCTTCACCAGTCTCGACAAATTTTTAATCGCACTTTCGTGATGCGTAATGGTTAAAATGTTTTTGCGTGATGGAGTGATGAACCTTTAAGGGCTGTGACCATAGTGAATTTTTCATAATTGCCGTGTTTAAAATGTGTTTTCTGACTGATGTAACCAACAAAACTATGGCACGTTATACATTTTCTGTTAGACAAACTATTCGTGAATCTGAAAATTCAAAAATTACATTGGAAAATTTTGATGAAGAAGAAAATGAAGACTTTTGCGAGGAAGGGTATTTCAACTTTGAAGAGCTTCGGCGAAGAAAAAACATTTTGAAAAATTTTTCGCAGTAGATGGTGTATCTTTTACCGAACAATAAAAATTTTTGCGGAAAATCTTTGTAAATGCTTCTTTATCTCGAAATCTTCAAAATAGTGGTTTTTCATCAATTTTTCATCTGGATTTTGCTTAAACAAACAGTCATAACTTTTGACACATCTTTTTAGAAAAATTTTCCGCAAAATTTGAAATAGTTCAATTCTTTGCGGAAAGTTTGAGAAAAGTTCGAAACAAAAAAGTTAATTACCCATTGAAACTTAGTACTTTTTATAAAAGAAGGTGATGCAACATATTATTAACGTCTTTTTAAAGTTCATAACGTCATTTTTACAATTAAGTTCTTAATTACTCTTAAGGGGTTTGATTAAAAAGTAATTTATAAAGGCAATTCTTTGTTAAAAGTGTTAAAGAATCTAAAACATAACTTTTATGTTCAGATACTAAAATCAATTTTCTGACTTTGGTCAGAGCCCTTAAATCAAAGTAAAAGTGAGAGTATGAATCAAAATTAGAATTCGAAAACAAGCACTACATCCGTCTCATGCTATACCCTGCTTTTTATTTTGTCTATGGCTGAAAGTAATACGCTGACCTTTTATTATATAAATTGAATGAATCTCTTTGAACTTTTTATGCACTGCTTGACATAGCATAAGCGCTTAGACTTCCTTCCTTTACTGAGGAGTGTGATTTTAAATAAATTCACACGCCTTGTAAATTGCACGCAATCAATCGCGTTTCTTGTCTTGGAAAGAGTTAACAGAGCAATCAATAAGGAAACCTAACTTTGGAACTTAGGATGATAGAAGTTGTGTTTTATACTAATTACGGGACTATAATTTTTACTTTATCTATTTTGGGGGTAAAATAAGTTGTTAGTCTGGTTAACCAATTCTAAGGGATAGGCTAAACTATTTCTTTTACAACTAACAACAATATAGCGGCGCTTTAAAGATACTTTATAAAATTATATGGTTTTTGAAGTTGGTCTTGAATTTCTGTCGCAACTGTCCATTTTCCAAAGATGCTATGAAAAGGTTGGCCAGTAGGAGTAGTAAGATTAGCGCTTTGCCCTTATGGTAAATTTCGTAAAATGTTGTAAAGTTAACGAGATTGTTTTATATAAAGGCTACAATAGGTCGAAAAAATCGACCAGTTAGTTCATGACCAGACCAATATGAGCTTTCTTTGAATGTGAAAACCCTTTGGATAATCATCTTTATTGCATTAGTTTAACCCATTGCGTAATTGGTTTTAGGACTTTAGATTCGAATTATATAATTGGATGAGAGAGAGAGTGACTAATTGCTGAAGGTCTGGTTTACAAACAAAGGTCTATTGACCTGAAAGGGACTTCACCGTGGAGCTTGCAGAATCATTTTGTCTTGTTTTCGTTTCTTATACACGATATCTTTTTATAAGAAAAATTTTATATAAAAGCACGAAGCTAAAAATTTGCTAAAACCTAAGATTAAATTAAAAACAATTTTAGCCTCAGATTTCAGAAATTACTAAGGAATTACTGATTTTAACCGATTTTTAAGAGATTTTAAACCCATTTTCAGTTTAAGTAAAGAAACTAAGCGATTTAAGAACATTTCATAGTATCATTTAAATTTCAAAGAATTAAGAACAGTGCCCAGCCTGATCCAAAATCTACTGTTTCTTATAGAAAAGCGTGTAAGGCAAAATATGAAACGTCTTTATTTTCCGTTTATCTGAAGCATAGTTGACAAACTGATGGTGTTTTAAGAATATTCTCGTGCTCTTTTCTCATTTACTATTCTATCTTGTCAATACTTCTTTTTGATTTTAATACCCTATTTAAAAACAGACTTTAGGATGCTATAATAGACTTAAATTTGCTTAGTCACTTTGCAAAGAGGATTGATATTGATAATGCTTAGTTAAGCAACATCCTTCGTATTGTCGCATTTCGATTTTGATATTCGTTGGTGCAGGTTGACAATTGATGGAAAAAATATTGCAAGGAAATCTTATTTAGTCACAAAGATCCTTGCGAGACTATTTCTGTAATTTATTAGTAGTTTCAATCTGCCGAGCTATTATACTAGCTTCTAATCAGTAATAAAAACGTCAAAAATCAAAAATAATAATCTAGTCTTAAGCTGTCTCAATTATTTTTCATTATTATTTTTCATTTTTTTTCAGAGCAAAACAATGACAGCACCAAGTGAAGAATTATCATTCCATAATGCAATCAACAATCAAAAATTACCCATCGTTCTTCAAGCGACAAAAAGTTGCGTCCTGGGTGAGCGAACCGTTCTGGAGGAAGACCAAATCTTAACTGTCTTGGATCGGGCTCACGTTGATCTTGTGACATGTAAGGACGCTGATGGGAAAACTTTCAAGATCGCCAAAGATATGGTTTTACATTCTCCAATACATTATGTAGAGGAGTTTTACCCGCGGACCACCCAAGAACTGGAGGAGATGATAGGCAATGTTAGTTATGTTCAAACTAAGAGCTTTTATAAAGACAACTTGAATACCTTTGGTCCTTTGGAAGTGTTCCAATTCACTAGCTATTATGATGAAAAGACCATCGTTTTACAGACCAAATCTGAAGATAAGTTTTTGCTGAATGTAGAAGTCTTGTTGAATTCCAAACTCTTCGTCCTGGTCAAGATTAATGGAAACAAGAAAAGATTCAATGACTTTTTGGAGCATTTTGAATCTGAACAGATGATTCGATTGAATGATCCTACCTCCAATAAAATGATGTATCCAAACTTTTCCGTCGAATCAGTCGGTAAATACGAAGTCGCTTACACAGTTACTGATATCAATAATTCGATGGAACTCAGATACGAGACGTTCCCACTTGATCGACGTATCACGTTCCGGCGAACCGGCAAGAAGCCACCAGATTATGTCGAACAATTTGGTCGCTACAATACTGAATCCTACCTGGAGAATCTAAAACAAGTCAAGATCGCAATGAGCTATGACAATTATTTACCACGTTTCTATGGTAATCTGATCATTAAGAATCCATGCTGGACTGATTTACAGCGTCCGAATAAGCTAAACCTGACCAACGAAAACAAACCAGGCGTCCGAGAATCACTTCGCAGAGGACTCAAAAATTTCATTCGCTCTTCGCCATCCAAAGAAGATCTCCGAATTCCCGGTATCGAGAAACCGCAAACCATACCTCCTTCCAAGAATGTTCCATCCCCAACCAAACAACAAGCCCTCGCTCCAAGGAGCAGCTCAGACGCACCACGCCCTACTCAAAGAACCGTTAAGAAGGCTGACACTAACCCAATCTACGATATCGATACTTGGAAGCTAGAGCAGCTCAGACAGGAATTTGCCAAGAATAAAGTTGACGGAGTACCCATCAAACCTCCGAGAAGAAGATTGCCGAGACCGAAATCTCTAGATATGGATCATCCACACAGTATGTTTTATAACGAGCTGAAAGAAGATAATCTGTACGAAAAACCTTTCAACGAGAAATCACCACACGGTAAACTTAAACATGTCAAAGATCAAGAAATCTTTCAATATCAACGAAGTCCCTCTGTACCGATCCGCGTCCCACCTCAAGCCGAACGCCCCACTCAACGCGCCCATTCCGCCTCTCCACCCTCATTTTACCCGCCCTCGTCTTCGTTTGAAGGATTAGATTCAGGAGTGGATTCACCTAGTGATAACAGAAGCCTCGGTGAGCTGATGAAAAGATTTCAAACCTCTTCGCCACAACCTCAACCACAACAAGAGAATCGAACACGTTCACACAGTGCTATGGAAAAACGCAAATCACTTTCACAATTATCCCTTTCTGGATCCGACCTTAACATTTCATACCCCTTCAATTTCAAACATCAAAAAGGGCATGGTATTCCTGAAAACCTCTACGCAATACCAGGTCAACAAAGGCCAAGTTTCAACCAACTCGACGAAACCAATCAATTTCCAGATCTTGATCAAATGACACAGAACACAAGACGAAACACCGCTTTCAGAAGCCATATCTATGAATCTGTCATTTATGCTGACGTCAAAAATGAGGTTAAAGGCAATCAAATCTTTGCTGCTGAAGTAGAAAGCATGAACTCTATCAAAGAATTTACTATCGACGATGTGAAGGAATTATTGACTCAATTAAAACTTGAGAGACATGTGCAAACATTTGAGGATGAGATGGTGACAGGTTATATGCTTGTTGAAAAATTCACAGAATTTCACGGAGAAATGGGACTTACTCCTTTTGAGGCTCGAAAACTTTACAAATATGTTCGTGGCTGGAGACCGACGATTCTTAATTCAGGACACGAGAATATGAACTTCAAAGAATGGTCGATTAATGAAGTCGAAGCGCAACTTATTAAACTGAAACTACCAATGTTTGCAATTTTTTGTTCAGACAATCTTATTGATGGTGCTCTGTTATTAGATATGATTCAAAACAAATTACTGACAACTTTGGAGCAGGATAAAGTGACATTAAAGAAAGTTGAGATTGCAAGGATCGAAGCTTATTTTGAAAATCCTCAACAGTATGAACATATGAGGGCCGATAGTAATTCAAGCAACTTAAGTGCTTGATTTAATAAAAACTGTCACCAAAAAAAGAGAACTCGAAGTTTTAGTTTTTTTATATACGTAATATTTTTTATATATTAAGTTTCATTTTTCGTAAACCATAAAAGTTAGTTTGCTTAATTGAGTATCTAACTATTAATTATGGTGTATGTGGGTGGTTTTTTGAATCTCAGTCAAAAAAATATTTACACTAATTTTGATATCTTTTCCAAAGATGACTGGATTGACTGCTTTTAAAAACTAGTTCAAAACAAGTCAAACTTACTTTAAAAGCTAAAGGTATTCCATTTGAAATCTCGATCAATTGAGTATTTAAAATCGTTAAATACCTATTAATAAAAGCTCTCTTGTGTTCGTGTGGGTAGATGTTTTTATTTTCCATCCAATTTTATTTTATTTAAATATACAAAGTTAGATAATATAAAGACCGTCTAAAATCTCACACAAACAAGTACTAGTAGGGTATTTATTAAGATGTTGACACGCCTATTTTGCCCCCGCCTGGCTCTAAATAACCTTTGCATAAAGCTTTCAGTTGAGGTTTCAGCCTGATTCTAAAAGTTGTATTAGAATGTGAAATAACATCGAATTTTTGAAAAGTTTTGTTTCTAGAAATCAAGAACTCTGTTTAGGTATTACCCCTTTTCTATCTTTACCTCGAGTGACGTCAAAAAAAGATAATTTATGTTAATTTATCCCATTAAAATTTATGTTTCATTTATTTTTCTTTTGTAAGTATTTTTCTTTTCAACATTTCACAATAGTTGAAAAAAAAGTATTTAAAGTACCAATTACCTTCCTGATGCTTATCTGACCAATTAGCTTGGAGCACTTTCCCACCTTTTAGAAATTAGTAGAGGGTTAACTCTTGCTGTGAATCCTAAATTTACAGATAAATCTTTCGAAAATCTGGCTTCAAAGGTTTCTTTTAAAATCTAAGCTTAAAGAAGCAAATTTTCTAATTCACCGAAAACAAAGACTCTTTGAAATCAAACGCAAAAAGAATTTCTCTCAAGAAAGGGTCTTTTAAACAAACAGAGGTTACTTTGCAACATTTGAATTCTATTTTCATTTTGAGATGTTTGATGAGTGTGATACTTTTGTATTCTAACTTGGTAAGTACAACCTTTATCTCTGCACTTAATTTACTTTTCATCAATTTTTAACCTGAAAACCCATGTACAAATTAGATGATTAAAAAAATGCGCTCAACTTAGATTCTGATCAACATCTTAAAATCTACTCAAATTTATGAGCATCTCTGCCTCAGTGACCTGGTAAGGATTTTTGCCTAAGTATTTTCTAAAGTCGAGATACTTAAGTTTTTGGCTTTTAGGATGAAAACAATAGAATCTCAACTTAAGAACCGTGTAAGAACCCATTTTCAAAAATTTCAAATTTTGATATCTCGATTTTGGAAAATACAGATAAATAGAAATATTGAATTACCTATTTTTCAGGCTTGCAACATCTTCCAATTACTTTATATTGGATTGGCAAAGGCACACAGACAGTATGCTCATTACAAAGGTGCTAATCCTTATCACCATTTTTAATTGTTTATTTGGACGAGTTACCAGGGTAACCAATTCTATCGAATCACTTGGTAACTACAATGTTGTGTTACTCGTCTCCTTCAATTCGACACACGTGCCATTGGAAATCAAACGGATGCATTTGAAGCTTCGTTACTTCATCGGGCGTCAAATGGTCTTGGCAACACAAACGTGTGTCACTATCGGCTTCGCATCTTATAACATCGAAGATCAGTACGAAAGATTACTCTCCATCCTGGTGCATATTCACCTCGGCCAAAGATTCAATACTCCAGTTACCAGACCCACCAATACAAAATATGAATCGAACCCAAAATGTTCACCCTTTTGTAGTCTGCCAAATATTATCAGTGTTATTTCCTATCTGCCATCACGATTCACCACTCTTACCAAAAATACTCTCTCCATGGAAATGATAGGCTATTTCCCTTATACCACGGATAAATTTGACATGTCTTCAGGGCTACGAAGGCATTCAAACGATGAATCTATCTTAGACATGGACAGTGACAAAGTCTTAAGAGATATTCTTCAATTGCAAGTCTCAAAGATTCTTCTTCTCAGGTTACCAAGCAACAATCCATTACTGACTTTATATCATCGAAAGATGTATTGGGACATTCTAAAATCCTATCCACGATTTTGTCTTTTCCAATACGATCTTTTAGATCTTGTGGTGGACAAAATGCTGGATTTGATCCATTTCATGGATGATAATGATATCAGTATGGTGTTAGGTTGGTCAGATATAGACTCTTGGTCAATCTTTGTGAAGCATTCGCAATCTAATCCTAACCGTGCTTGGTTCTGGTACCTTGAATCACCCTTAACGTTAAGCTCCTTGAACAAATATTTCATCTCCAGGTCAACCCATTTGATTCGTTTCCATCGATTGTTCGCCTACCAAAAGTTAAATCAGATGTTCCCTTACTCTTCTATAACACATTCAGTTCAATTCTCCGATTTGAATGAAATTTTAAAAGACCCGTGGTTGAACTCAGGTTCTGATGTCATTGATCTGAACAACCCTCATTTACTTGGTCCAAACAGCTCTTTACAAATTGAGCTCCTTGAATCGACGATCCTTCCTCTCTGGTGGTCACAGCCTTTTAAAAGACTTTGTACTTCGACAAGGGAATTCTATGATCTGCTTATGTTTCTCTCACATTCAACCGTTGTTGAAGTATTTACTTATGGCTTACCGTATCGTTCCCCAGACACCCCACAAATTTATTTAGACGAAGTATCACCACGTGTCAAACGACCAGCATCCGTCAAAACATGTCCACCAGGGTTCGAACCTCATAAAATGGAATTCAACGGGACACTCCCCAGTTCATTACACTTTGATTGGAGATGTTTGCCTTGCCCACCCAAATCAGCCAAAAGTACTTACGGCAGTAACGCATGCGCATTATGCGAAGGTTATCTCATCCCGAACACCAAACAAACAATGTGTTTTGATCCTTACATGGATATTTACAATACACCTGGTCGTAGCTTTGGTACCATCTTGATTTCGTTTTCAGACATAGTTTGCTCCGTAACATCGTTGTTAACGCTACTGTGTTTCGTGATACGTCGCAATACACCGGTTGTCAGGGCAACGTCTTTCGGATCATCAGTTATCTGTTTAGGATCTTACTCCTTCTTGTTGATATCTCTATTCGTTATCTACTTACAAAAACCAACACCCACCATTTGTCATGCGCAATATTTCATCCCTGGTATTTGTCTGTTGACATGTTACGTCATCTGTTTGTCCAAAACTCAACTTATCTTATACATCTTCCATGCAAGAATCCGGATCTCCCGGCGCCAAGTCCGTATCACCAAAACTATTAATATTTTCATCTGGTTTGTCTTGGTGGTCGTGTACACACTTATCACACAGCTTCTCAGTCTTTTCTACGGCTACCCTTCCGTTAAACAACAGCTCCATGAGGACGAAAAGTTGAAGGAGATTTACTGCACCAATCTGCCGCACTTTAAAGCTACCATTGTTATCTTACTCATGGTGATCTTGACAAGTGGTGTCCAGGCTTTTCGAGCACGAAATCTACCGAAAATGTTCAACGAAAGCAATCGATATTTGTATTCCTGTTTCACAATCGCTGTCATTTTATTGGTTTATTTCCCAATCTCAGCCGGTCAAAAGAATCACATCAATATCTCAATGGTCAATTGCATGGTCATGATGTTGCTCTCCTTCGTGGATGTGGTCATTCACTATTGTTCGCAAGTCTATCTCATTGTCTTCCATGCTGATGAAAATAACGCACGTGAGTTCCGCAAAATTCGAATGAAAGCTGTCGAGAAAAATGCAAAGAAGGTCTTTGCTTTTGAAAAATGAGACAAAACTTCATTGTTACTTAAAGTTCGGTGCATTTTTTTCACCCGATACAAAGAATACCAGTAAACTATCATATTTTAAAACTTTCTTTTGTCTCTGGACTTGTATACAGTTGACGCTCTCTAATTCGACATCCTACTATTCGATACGCTCTATTATTCGATAATATTGAAAGTCCCTGTCAACAAGAAACTCTTATAAACGACGCTCTACTATTCTATACGCTCCCTTATTTGACAAAAAATCTTGAAATCGAGTTAGAGAGTGTCAACTGCATATTGTTTATCAGAAGAAAGGCTTACTTAAACGTTTAGCTCAAGCTGAAGCGATACATCGGATAACAAAAACTTGTAACAAATTGGTAATTGGGTTGGTTTAAGTAGAATGTTAGATGAACCTTTATCTCAGGGACATGGTTAAAACAATTCTACATCATTTACATGAACATGTATGTATTCTAAAGTTTATGTTAATTGCTTACTATAACGTAAAGTAAAATATACAATAATCGCCTAACGTTGTTATAAAAAGTGTCAGCTCAGCTCAGCTCAGGCTATTCCACATTGGCGAGATAAATAGCCTAAAGTTCCTGTATTGACACTGTTTTGACCAAACTCGTAGCCTAGTCGCTTAGTTTGCTTTTTATTAATTCTAGTTTTTGGTGCCTTTTTTATGTTAGTAAATGTTCGTTATCTGAATAAAGATAAATTGAATTGCTATGAAAAATGTACAAAAGATATTTACAAAATACAGTGTGTCCAGGAAAAAAGAAAGTTGTAAAACCTCATACCGTTGATATCTCTGGGAGACAAAAATCTTGTGTCAAGGATTTCTTTATTCTCTCATGCTTTTTTCTGAACACACCTCATTATATGACTAACTTGAATTTGTCAATATTAAACTGAAAATATAAAGAATTATCTAAATAAATTGCCACTTAACTTAAAACCCATTTGATAGAAGAAGTCTCTTTCTTTCATTTACTGTCACGTCATTTTGTCAGGTCAAAAGGTATTAAACTGGTTGTATATCTATCGACTCACGGGCGTATTTGCAAGAATCCATCCATTTGATGCAAAACTGGGTTTTCTCTTTTGTTAAGTAACCTGAACTTCCGATATGAGCCACCGTGAAAATTACGCCATACATAAAGATATATTTCACGGACCACGGACGTTTATCACAGACCTTTTATTTCAACAAAGGTCAAGGCATCGTTGAACCTTCCTCCGTCGACACCCATTTGATATCTCAGACTCCCTTTCTTTCATACCGATGTTCTACTTACCGGTCTGTTCATTTGAATTAGTGTTTTCTTTTCAGTACTTTTTCTCTTTTTCTGAGAACGGAATTTTTTCCGTTGCACTACAATGATTCCCACTGCACAGACGCACGTAATCAGGATGAGTATTCCACCACCAATGGCTGTCAATGCAATAATGTCGAGACCAAAAATAATGTTCTTTATTTTTGACTCTTCTTTTGGTGTATCTTTCTTACTGCTTTTGGCTGAAAAAGAATGAAAACAATTATTATCACATGATTCATAAAATAGACGAAAAATGATTTTAAAAAGCCGTAATCCTTTTTTTTAGCCTGTGACCATAGTCGAGGGCGACCCAAAGGCTTCCTTTTCTCTAGCTGTTAACCGAAAGGTACGGAAGGGCGTCACTCCTTTCCCTGGATTTCTCCACTTACCCTTGATCCGTCTCTTTAGTTGCTGAGCATCAAGCAGAGAGGCATCAAGTACCATTTTAGGAATCTTTGGTATGACCCGGCTGGGGATCGGACCCACAACCTTGCGCGCCATAGATGGATGCTCTACCTTCATGCTACGACCGCTAAACACTACGTCGTAAATCTTAAGATCTGTATATATTCTCTCCAAGTCCACCTTATTTCTTAAAAGCTAACATATTTCCCCGTGTAGCTGGGAAACAGTAGTGTATTTTAAAGGTACGCATTCTTTTGTTAATCAACTGAGTAAGGTTTTGAGGCCTCAAAATAGCCCAAAAATCAAGATACTCTGGTTTGAAGCCGAAATTGAAGTTGTGTATGGGGTATTAGATAACTTACCAACGATAGGAGTTTTATTAGTTCTCAGTTTTTGTATTTCACTGTACGCGCTCGTTCCGACCACGTTCGTTGCTCTTAGTCGAAATTCAAACAACGTATCTTCATCTAGATTACTGAAAGTGTATTTGGTAATGGCTTTGTGTACCTCCACTCGGTCCCATTCTTTTTGACCGATTTGTCGTTTCTCGATAAAAATGGACTTGATTTGACCGTTAGCTTTGTCTAGTAACCATAACAACGTGATGTGATGTTTGCCGATATCTTCTGTATTGAGGAGGGCTGGAGCATCTGGGATACCTAAAAATAAAGATGTGATGTTATCGGTTTAGTTGATCCTGGAGAAATCCTATGAAATATGATTCTTCTTTTTATCTTAAATTTCAAATCCTTTCCTGTTGGTTGTAATGTAAAATTTAGCAAAGCTATCATATAGAAATAAACGGTCTTCATATTTAAGTTAAGAGGTTCTAGTCTCGTTTGGTATCAAATTGTACCATTGTAAATGTTAGCGATGGAATCATCTTTCTTTCCTTTCACTCCTCATAAACAACTCAAAAAGGTCGCGCGGGTGAAAACATATCTCAAGTTTCAATGACATTTTATAGCTTATCTTTACCAAGCAAAAGTTGGGCAAAAATTAAAACCGACTACACGTTCGAAGGATGGACGATCTTATAAAAAACGCGTAACTTGGAACTCAGCTGGTCAAAAGTTCTAAAGTAGCCTGGATTGATTTTATCTTAGCAGCCGCTGTTCTTTTTTCTTTTTATAATGAACGAATAGCTGGTTATTCACGAATTTGCGTAGGATTACAACACTGGGAGACATAATAGGATGGTGTTTATCAATTAAGTGTCATAATCAGTTGAAAAGGTCAATTTGTAAAAAAAACTCTCTTGAATACATATACTATAAATGTCGTGACGAAACGTCGAATAAACAATTTACAGGATACAGTTGCTTCAGAACTGTCAAGATTCGAAAACAGTTTTTGACAGGCAATCAATCTGATGTATTTACTATCATTGTATTGCTTGTCGAGATCCTCCAAAATTATGTTGAATTTAAGTATGCAGCTAGAATACTTTCAGAAATTATTCCTTCTCGTGTACATTTTTTAAAAAAGAACAAAGTTGGAAAAATCGAGAATCGAAGATTCTATAAAAATGCGACTTTAAATGATTTTAGACAAAGTTTTGGAAACAAAAACAAAAACCAACTTACTATGGCCTTCGATAGTGAATTTAGCTTCTGCATAACCAATCTTATTTTCTGCTTGACATCGATACGTTCCCCAATGCTTTGGAGTTACATTTTCAATCATCAACACCGAGGTGGAGCGTTCTTTGCCATCATAGTATTGAAAACGTGTTCGGGAAACAGAAAAATCACCCTTCTTCGTAGTGGGGAGGAGTTGGATTTGTTCGTAGTTGTGAGTAAATAACCATTCGAAGGAGACTTTAGGGTAACCCATAGCAACGCATTTCAGCTCAACGCGTTGTCCAATGTTGACATGGACTCGAGGTTTGGGTACAAGCATCATTGGTTTCGCTAAAAGGAGATTTCAACATATTTAAAGGTCTTGATCACTTATATTAGTAACATGCTACTAGAAGAAGTCTTGAAGCAAGAGTTAAAGAGAATATCTAGTCTTATCAATGTCGATTTAGAAATCAAATATACACTTGGAATTCTTAAAACCTGTTTCTGGTCGGTATTAAAATTCAGTATCGTTTTCCGATAGGATGGAATTTCACCTGGAATTTACCTCCTTCGTAAATCACAAAGTATAAATCTCGAACACCTTTTTCACGAATCAAAAATCAATCAAAATGAATCACAAATCAAGAAAAAATTTGGAATAAACCAGAAATATATCAGAAATAAATTGTTGAGCGGTGAAAAAGAAAGCGGCTACTATATTTTGATTTTTCCTGACATGTTTCGGACTCGGTCCATTTTTACTTCCACGGGTCTGTGAGAAAGGGGTGTATTAAAAGGAAAATTTGTAAATATCGCAAATTAATTTAAGATTACAGCCATGGATAAACACGTTCCCTTTTTTGAAGTTATTTTGCTACCAGAAATTTCACCTAAAGCTGTTCTTAGCCTTGCACTGAGAAATATATTATCCATGAAGATTCGAATTTTTCGGTTGAAAAGGTTGAAAATTTAATTTCGAGTGGAAACTGGAAATACTCTTACCTTCAACATTGACCTCTACTTCTCTTGACACCTGTCCGGCAATATTCTTTGCAACGCATAGATACTGTCCGATATCATTCACAGACAAACTATTAAATGTTATGATATTCCTCTTCTTGTATTGGTTATTTGCAAAGTTCTCCTGGATATCCATGACAGTGTCTTTGGTGAAATTGCCGTGGATTTTGATCCATGTTAAAGTAAAAGGGTTCGGACTGTAGGCTTCACAGATTGCTTCTTTTTTGTATGTTAATGGTGCAGAGACTGAGAGTGGGTACACATGCTTGATTGTTGGTGGACCTGAAAAGTAAAATTTAACGGGTAGAAGATAAAAATAGAAATATAAACAATTTATTCATTGGAAAAACTTAGAAAAGTTAGAAAAAAATAGAACAGGGAAGACTCAGTCAAAATTTACTGACTTTTATTATAGTAGTATAATAGTCACGCCTTTGTAAAAAGCCCTTCTGTATTCCCACTGTCATAGCGAATGCCTGTGTTTTTCTGCAAAGGAGCCGATATTTGATTTTTGTAGATCCTTACTGAGAACGATGGTAAATCAGTACTTTTACCGTCCTTGATTTTGCGGGTCAAAACTGCGATTTGTTCAAAATCGTCTAAGTCACAGTAGCGTAACATGCACTGCATTCTTTCTTCAAAGGCGTGACTATTTCTTCAAGATAAGTCTCTTTACATTTGTGAATGCTCTTTTAAATGTGAATATGTGACGTGTAAAAAGAGTAGCATGAAAAGCTAGCTTTACAGTAATGTGTATTTTTTGGATGAAATCGTAAGTAGGATTAAAAATATGACCGTTATCAAAGTTCACGATTTTCGCTAATAACGAACCCTTTGATGAATGTCGAGTGTCATTAATGTGCTAAAGTGCGCTTATACCAGATATAGAAATAGTTTCCCAAGACGTCTTTTGTACGTTCAAAAGATGATTTTGATGGTATGTGGCAAAGAGGTGTCTCCTGTCAAAATATTGCTACAAACAAGTAGAGATGTTTTGAGAGCAATGTGTTTGCATTTAAGTGGAATTGTTTTTATACAGTATGACGTCCAGGAAATAGAATCACCACTCAACGAAATGAAAACACAAAATTTGCTAGTTGTCGTAAAATCCTCCAATAAATTAAGAAAATATTTGGAAGTCAAAGAAATCTTTTTCTTGGGTAGACACAAGAGTTGCGGCATTTTTATATAAGGAGCAGTAATTTATAGCTGTGCTTCGGTTGTTCTTATTTTAAGTTTTTGTCCCTTCACAAAATTGTGAATGCCGACCGACCTAGTTTCAATAGATTGATACTCGGGTGCTGTATGCTAATCATATATAAGAACTATAGGCATTGAAAAAATGAACTTACTGACAATGATGACATCATAATTAGCTAATGTCTTGACTCGTTTTCGTTCTTTGATTTCATTTCCTTTCCTATACGTGAAAATGATGTCGCATTCCCAATTACCAGTATCGGTCAATTTACTGTTCAATAACTGGATAGAGGTACCACTAACTCTGCGAATCCTATTGCGAAAGTTTTTATGAATTTTCATTTCTCCAAGATGATTGTAACTGAATGCTGTGTATTTGTAGCTTGAATATGCGTTGGTTGTCCATATTACTGATTGGAATCGACCTGCGGTATTGTTCTTGCATTGCAATGTCAGCGGTACGCCTTCTTTGCCATAAACTTTGACTTTGTGTTGTCCTATGAAAAACAATGTATAAGTTTTAAAAGTTTTTACAGAGAGGCGAGAGTTTATTCATCATCACACCTCTTTCTCACAGACCCGGTAGGATTTTTTTCAGCCAGTGGGGATAAAATTAACGATGGGGATTAATATTCACATATTTTTATGAATGGGGATTGTAATTTTTTTTTTTTTGAATTCAGAAAATTCGGTGGGGATGGGACAAATAATGAATATTTTTCAGTGAGGATTGGCTTATTTGATTATTTTCAGTGTAGACAAAAATTGGAGGATCGTTTTCCACCGAGGAAAGACCCAGTGGGTCTGTGAGAAGGGGGTGTACCATCGTCAGTCAGCCTTCGGTCTAGGTCTGAGAGGTCATTAGTTTCAAAGGGGTGATGATTTGAAATTTCAGGGTATCTTTCTTATGGAGAAGAAGCGTTGTGTAACAAATGAAGGCCCCCAAGAAAACGAGAAATGAAATTCGGAACGATACTATAATTTGAGAATCATCTGTTTTTATGGTTGCATTTTTAAAAATGTTCCCAGATTTTTCCAGCAGCGGAAAGCTTCTTTCATATTAGTATTTAAAGATCTAATCTTAAAAATCAAATTAAATTCATGAACAAAATAATACTTACTGGATCCTGAAACGAACGAAATGCAACAGATCGTTAACAAAAAGTAACTTCTAGTAGAAATAACCATATCGTCGAGTACCAAAATATTCTCGATGTTTGAAATTTTTATCTTTTTAAACGATAACGTAATCAAGTAAAAATTTGTATCAGAGTACTTAAGATTTACTTACAGACATCAAGGAGGAAATTTGACAAGCTTGTGTTAATAATCTATTAGACAAACGAATTTTCTCAATAAAGTACACGTTACCAAGTCTTATATAGTGTTAAAAGCGTTTATAAAAACTACTTGACCAACTATGAAATTATACAACCGAACACGATATATCAATAAAGTCAATGAGGTTTGAAAAGTATGTGTATTGAGTACACGCGCCTATCTGCTTTACGCTCGAATCTCAAGAAATCCTTATATTCTTTTGACACTACTCCACCGTTTGAAACTTGATCAAAATGAATCGAGTAAGAAATTCTACTCGCGATGATATTTTCATTTGAATTGACAATGAATCTATGACTTTGTTTACAAAATCAATAAGCTCAAATGATTAAGCTTTCTACCGTTGTGACTTTTTTTGTAAACGTAACTTGATAATAACAATCTGAAAGACAAAAAAAAGTCGGACTTGCTTTTTATTTTTGTCAGCTTCCTAAACCTTACGTTAAATCAACAATGACCTGTTCGTTGGGTAAACAACCAAAACCGATTGACGTATCGAAGCTAAGACCTTTTGATGACTTTTTATTATCTTTATCACCATTCTAAACCTATTTTAAGACAGTAGTAAAAAACTTTTCCAAAAATTATCCGCGAGGAATTAAAATAATCACTTTAGAGAAAATTTCATAGATACTGTAGTCTCCAATAAAAATCAAGAGATAATTTCTTTTAATTTTACTTTCAGTCTAAAATCTAGACAATGAATTTACAAATTAATTTTGAAAAAAAAATTATACAAACTAATTTTCATTATTAAATTTTGAAAGATAAAGGTAAACGCTATTACTATTATGATAGATAGATAGATCCTTTGACAGGGTGGTAAAACGGACAAAAAAATTGGCGCGGCAATTGGCGGCTACGGTCGAAAAGGTGTATCGATACCGAACGAATAACGTTGCCATAATGAGCTATGATTCATGGTGTATGATTTAGAGCACTATCGGAAAACTTTTAGGTTCAATAACAACGACATGCCTAAAAATGAAGATAGAAAGGTGAATTTCATCGATACAAGTTTCTTATAAGAACAAAAAACATAAGGCTTTGATGACCAAATTGTTCCCAGCAGGCACACAACGTTGTTTCAACGTTTATCTAACGTTCACAACGTCCATATAACGTTATATTAACTTTTAAACAACGTTGTGTGCCAGCTGGGTTAATAACAAGAACATTTTAAGGCTTAGAACTCGCAAAGTTAAGAACATCTGACAGCTTGAAACATTTTGATATTCTTATAAAAAAAACGTGTTTATCCGTTACTTTTTAAAGTTTAAACTTACTGTAGTAAAGTTCCATTAGAGACAATTATTAAACACAAAGATGCGAGACAAAATTGGTTTCAATTGCAACTCTACTTTAAAAGAATAATGAGACACACTAAAGTTCGCCCCCACTGAGTTGATCGAAATGCAATATTTCTTAATTTTCTTTTTCTTCCTGGCCAAAAGGTTTTCACTGGATCACTGAAGAGACAGGGGTGTGAGAATAGGTTATTCTTACCTCTCCTCATCCTGGTGGTATTGTGTTCTTCTGAAGGAAGATTTGCACGGTATAATGTTTCGTTTGTAATCACGACAAGACGGAGTCAGTGAACCTTTTTTACTCTTCAAACGATCTCTGCTTGGAATAACTAGAATACAAAAAGATCGAAATTTGGTCAAAATTAGTCAAATTTGTCCCAATAAGGGTCGTAAGATTCACAAAACTTTCCTTTGTTTTCTCCTTTTTAGTCCCGGTAAGGGTCGAAAGTCGGACGCTCCCTGTCAGCTCGCAACCCTTGTACCCCCCCGGGATACAAGGTTTGAAAATATTCTTGAAAAACTCCTTTTCAATGATGCATAAATATGTTCAGCTTATCGAGCCCCACAAACCTAATGTTTGTGTCGTTTAGGGTTTCCGAGTATACTGAATATAAGGATTTCCATACTTTTAAAATTCGAACATTTTGAACATCCGAAGGTTTCAAAAATTATAAACGTTCTTATATATCAAACGCGTAATATTTGTAAAATGATTTTTACCCCATTTTTCTTTTTTGCTGAGATAGTCATCCCAAATCTTTCGATCGATTGGCATGTTGTAATCAAAATGGCCGACAAAATACACGACTTTTTTTGCAGTGTTGACGACCATGCCCATCCCAAATTTCTTCACTCTTTCACCAACTAGTTGATTGATCAAGCCTTTTGATGGCTTCTTTGGGTCACGTTCCCTAAATTGAATCGAATCTGTCATTAACTTTAATAAAGTTGTTATGGACATTTACTGCCTCATTAAATTTCTACAGGAAACAATCCGAACAACCCGAACAGCCCGAACAACCCAATTTCTAGCCAAGGATTTAAATTACCTTCTGGGTTAACAAGAAGAAGATCACGTTTGAGTTAGATTGAAATTACTCGTTCCAATTTGCATAAGACATCCCTGTCCCGAAGATTCATTTAGTATTTTTTAACCAGTGAGGGAGATCTCGTACCCAGAGCCACTGGCACCACTTAACGTTATCAGAATCTTTAAGAAGCGAATTAAGGGACTTGGTTCGAGTTTGCCAGTGGGTAAAGAATGCACTATTAGATACAAATATAGATGAAAAGTCTATCCTGTTTTCAATTTTTTAATAAATCAGTTGGCGGTGTTGCTTATAGCTCAAACATCCAGTTAGAATTCTCAAAAATATAATACTTTGCTTTTAGTTCAAAATTTAGATTACTTTCATAGATAACAATTACCCTATTAGAGACAATTCTTTGGATCGATTTATTATCAGTGACTTAAGGGTCAGGTAAAAGTGTAGGGTAAAGTGTTCACGTACTGGTACCACGCCCATAAAGGATAGTCACAAGTGATGGCGTCAATAAATTGTTCTACGGTGGAATACCAAGCTTGAAATGTATTTTCACCGTTCTTTGTATCGGCATGTTTAGAATCATCATTAGGAGAATTTATGGCTTGCGTTAGTGCCCAGTTCTCAGCTTCTAATGACAGTTCATCATCCCATGTGAGGTTTTCGTCACCAAAAGCTGCTCGTATTTTATTGATTCCCTCAGAGCATGCTGGTCCATATCCACGATATACCCAGAGGTCAGCCTCCTTTCGAACGAATACACCGCCCTGAGCACTGACAACTAAAATACATTGAAAGAAACAGATAAATCACGGTATGAGTTTAGTATGTTTGGAAATTTTGTATTTGCCATGTTTAGTTTCTTGAGGTACATACATTGAAATTGAAAGAATTCGCAATGCTTTGTCATTATAATTTTGTTGAAAAATCTTACCTTTTCTCCATTCAACACATATACACAAACATGTGAAAAATTGTAACTAGAAAGACCAGTCTATATTGCTGAGAGATATTGGGGCTGTTCTAGATCACAATGAAAATGTAACATCTTATTAGAAAAGTCCGTAATTTATATATGAGGATAATGCACAACCTCGTCGTTCCCTGCGTATTTATCAGCTTTTTGATGCTTACTGATAGCGCTAGATATAATTCTCTGGCGTCAATCAGTAATGTAAATAAAGCCTGGGATACACGGATACGAGGTTGGACAATGCAGTGTAGAAGAAAAAAACAAAAGTTGAATAATGATAGTACTAGGACATATAGTTGCAAAGTCGTAAGAAAAGCAGCATCTTACTTGTCGTAATGAAGAGAGCTTCCAACAACATCTTATTCGTCGAAAGATTAAATCGCACTTGTAAATTGAGGCAATAAAAACACAAGCCTTTTACTTCCTTGCTCGAACCTTTCTTGTTTAAGCTTGTTTGAAACCTCTTTGAAAATTTCTTATTGATTGCACTGTCAGTTTAAATCACGAGACATGTTTATTTGTTGTCAAAAGCATTCGTTGACGATTTTGCATTCCCTTTCTCTTTGGTGCTATATCTCGTCACTATAATACTTAAGCAATTTGATAAACAGCATCATCTTATATCATGCAGAGTGACATCATTGATTTTTAATTGATTCCAATCTATTTTCCTCATTATTGGTGCGTTTAATAAACCAAACCAAACATCAGGCTTACGAAAGAAAACTTTCGTCACCTTATTTTTAAAATATTTTCTTATTTTTATAACTTAGATGATTCTAAAACCAGATCTACACTACAACATTATCTTCGGCAAGCATAAACTGCCACGTATTACTTAGGTAAAAAATAGGTGCGGGCGGTAATGGTTCGGTTTTTAACCTTCCCAAGACCCTCTAAGAATTACAAAACGACAAAAGGTCAAGGTAGGGGTCGGTATTTCTCACATTTTGGATCTATTTAAGGGTAAAAAAACCATGAAATTGTCAAAAGAATCACTCTCTAAGGAAATATTATTTGAAAATCGTCTCTCTAAGGCTATGGGTGACTTTTTCCCAGAAATTTAGTCTCTAATCTAAAATGGTCGCTTTTGAGAGGTCTGTTCCGCACATAAACGACCTTCTTCAACCCAAGTACCCCCGTCTGCTCTCCCCAGAGGGACCATGCCGGTCAAACCACACCGTCCTTTTTTCTGCACCAAGCTGCTGGTACTGTCGGCACAAATCTGACAAACAGAGAGCGGGCAAATTATGACCAACGTCAAAGCGGCCATCCGGTCCCGATAATCTTCCTTACAGCCAGTGAAAACTAAAACCAAAAGTTAGTGGAAGTGGTTCTGCATACGAGATTGATTAGCGGATACGTCAATTTGATCAAACCACTACACTACAGTATGTACCGTGAAAAGCACAGGTCGAAATCATATATCGACGCTGTGCCGACGAATCGAGATTCAATCAGCGCGCAATCAACGAAAACAAAAGTAACCATGACGACCATCCAAGATCTTGGATGAAGTTCAAAGTTGATATTTTTATTCCCGTCGTTGAAAACACAACTAAAAAATATCATCAGTGCTTTTTAAAAAGAGTCAGTGATAGAGAATCGTAACACAAAGTCTGTCATTATTTCGATTCAGTTAAAGTGACATTTCCATAATTAATAGTTTAGTAATTACTGTTATACATTTGGGGATCATCATGTAAAAGATTTCTTTCGAAAGAAAACTCACTTCAATTACACTTAGAGGTTTCTGGGGAATTCGTAAATAGTAAACTGCATACTGATATCATACTAAACTGATACAGTCTGCTAGACATTAATAAGGTAATATTTGCTCTTCATTTTGATTCTTTCTACAGTGATTAGATTGACACATGCGCGATAAAATTTCTATTATTGGTCTTTAGAGGTTAATATATTCTTTGAAAACTTAACCTCTGATACTCAGGGTATACATGTATGAGGCCCCCCAGCGGCACCCCTAATCACGCCATCACGCAAAAAAAATTTCTCCATCACGCATCACGAAAATCGCTAAAATTTGTCATCACGCAAAAAATAGCGAAAAATAGCCCAAATCACGCATCACGCCTCAAATTTTTGCCTTATCACGCCAAAACCTTGATCACGCAATCACGCCAAAAAAAATCTCTAATCACGCAAGAAAAAGTCCCAATCACGCCATCACGCAAACCGCTGGGGGGGCCTCATGTATGCGGTTTGTTATAAATGCGGGTGGTAGAGTGGTGGTACATAGGCTGCACACATCCCCTCTGATAAGTTTTAATATAGGGGATGCGAATCAGGCTCACAAAACCGTTCCGAACTTAGCAAAAAATCTGCTAACCAAAAAAAGAGTTGAATGATAGAGAACTTTGATTGACAGCTTGTCGTCTTTTGTTATCTTGAGAGTTTTGTTGCTAATTCAATTAATTTCGATAAACAAAAAGAAATAGAGGAGAAAGAGAAATTTTTAGCCATATGTTCTTTTTATTTGAATCTTTATTTGATTTCTATTTACGTCATCAAATAACTCAAACAATACACATCGAGTTTTTTGAAAAATACAAGTCGCCAAAATTCTGCAAAATACATAGCTATTCGGTAATGTTCTCGGAAGCGATATCAGAGCCCGATTCGCATCCCCTATATCAAAACTAATTTGGGGATGCATGCAGCCTAGGTGGTACATAAAGTCAACTCAAGGCGCAATTTTTCGTGACAAAAATACACCGCGCTTTATTTAAACGCACTTTCACTTTCGTTTTTACAAACACATCACTCTTTTTTATTTTTTGCTGACAAAGCTCAGAGCTCAAGCTCCAGGTTGATCTTTTTATTTTGATTTCAGTGATTCCTCAGGACTTCTCCAATTACCATCACGTGGGTAGCTTGCTGCTGTTGAATTGTCTTGCTCAAAAACTTCTTTTTGTGGTTCGTTTATAGCCTGTTTATAGGACTCCATCCAAAGCAAAGTAGAAATTTCTTTTTTGTATATTTTGAAGCAAGATCATTATCTTCTTTTTAAATGGTAAGCAATAGATTTATTTTTCCTCATCTTATTTTTCAGTAAAACCATTTTATTTTGAGAGTAGTAGAAGGTGTATGGAGCATTTATGCAGTAAAGGTTTATGTAGTAAGGTTTTTACGTAAAGAGCATAGGATATAATGAATCTAGCAGTAGCTAAAGCTAGATAAAAAGAATAGATTTAAAAAACAGGGTGTGCTTCACAGTCACATGTACAGACTTGCCAATGCTCAGGTTTTCATAGTTTCTAAGTTTCAAAATTTTGAATGCGGGACAACAAGATGGGAACAAAACAAGCCTAAAAATTGAGCTAAGGGTGTAGGGATTTTCCAATTGGGGCTCTCTCAATTGAGGGTCAGTAATCTCTCTCTGGGGTTCTAGGAACAATTTTGCCAATTTATTTAATTGCTGAATTGGCAAATTACAAAAACATATCAATTGTTTTAGTTTTTTTATCATTAATCCATCATCTTCATCGTGTTATTGTGTTATTTGGTTATTTTTGCGTAACTTTGAGCTTAATTCTAGTGAATATTTGAAAATGCAGGACATACACAGAGGACAATAGGTCAATTTGCGTTGTATGTGTCCCTCAGGATGTGGGACACTTGGTACCGTAAGTTGGTATAATATTGACATCCCTCTCGACACCCTTCTTTAGAGAAAGGAATAATATGAAAGCTTGAATCACTGATTGAAAAAGGATTATACTTCTCTGACCACTAAGCAAAGAAAAACTTTTCAACCTTTCTATAAATTTCAGCTGATAAAAAGGGTTTCGGAATTAGAGGAGGGGTGTTGACATTAGACCAAGTTACGGTAACTATGCGGTTTTATAGCAGTGACGTTAGGAATGAAAAAAAGCTAAAATATAATTTATCAAATCAATATTGATTTTTACTGAAAACTGAAAACTAAAAGTTTGAAATTTAGTGAATTTTATAGACCATGATCTTCAGATAGAGATCCTTCTGAACTTTAATTTGAAATATTAGAAAAATATCAGAAACCTTTATTTCAGATATCAGAACATTAGACCAAGTTACGGTAACAACTATGCGGTTTTATAGCAGTGACGTTAGGAATGAAAAAAAGCTAAAATATAATTTATCAAATTAATATTGATTTTTACTGAAACTGAAAACTAAAAGTTTGAAATTTAGTGAATTTTATAGACCATGATCTTCAGATAGAGATCCTTCTGAACTTTAATTTGAAATATTAGAAAAATATCAGAAACCTTTATTTCAGATATCAGAAAATGAAAGTGAAAGTTTTAAAGTTGTTTGAAAATGATTTGCATGCAGCAAGCTAGTTTAATATAATTTGATTTAAAAAAACTGATTTTAGCAAAAATTGTACTCAATGTGTGTGTTGCTAAGGTTACTCAATTTTTGATTAGTTTTATCAAGCTTATTTTTTAAGAACTTTATTGGCAATAGCTCTAGCTTAGAGACATTGAACATTGTGCAATAAATCAGATATTTGGCAGATCAGTTGAAGTTTGATATTGATATTAAAAAAAGACTTCATGTATATAAGAGGAATAAAGAGAAGATTATAGAATACATAATCCAAATCTTCACGGAAATGAACATTTTAGCTTTTTTCATTTTTGCAATAATCAATGGAAGTGAGATATTTGCCATGACCATTGATTATGTATGTAGGCTATGCTTATTGAGTCATATTTTAAATGTTTATCCATAAATGATTTTATAAGCATTAGTTTGATAAAATATTTAAAAAATGTTAGTTTTTATATGGAGTAAATATGAATTTTTCATCAAAGTTAACCAGGTCATACAACTGGCTCTAGAAAAAATTAAAAGCTCTTTTGTTTATTTTGTATAAATTTGCTTTCAAAACTGGCAATTACATTTTAAAATGTTGACAGACTTGCAATATTGATAAATGATTGTTTATATTTTTGTTTTTATTATATTTCTGTTATGAATTTTGTATATATGCTGAGATAATTATAAAGTAATCTTTAATTTCAGGAAGAAGAAATGTTGGGCTTAGGATATGAAGTGGAGTACTTCTCTTCCCTGACTGAACGTGTTGATTCTATAGTCATTGTTGGAGAAAATCTAACTGAATCGAGTTATCCTGACTTTCTCAAGCCTTACCTTGAGGCCATCAAAAATTTGGAAGAGGTTTGTATTAACAAAAAATCATTAATCAAATTTTTTTATTGTGTTCCTTCTTGATAGAATAATATAGAGACCTCAAAGATTTGATTTTATAATGAGATTTGTATGGAAGATTTTCTAATTATATATCATGGAGACAATTTTACTTAAGATAATGACACTGTTTATTTTCATTGTGTATAGATTGATGGCGCAATCAAATCTGACATCGCTGTAGTTGCTGTTAATGCTGCAGTAAAGAGATGTGTAAGCTTTCCTTTGTTTTATAATTTGCAACAGAAATCACTACTAGTTCTGAAAACATGGGACACGGTTGATGTTTTTTATCCACAGTCAATCATTTTTATGGACTGTTTTACTTTTTCTTGACAGTCGATGCCTGGAAAAAGACAGCCAATACTCTTAATGAATTATCGAGATTATTTAATTGACTGTTGGTATCTGATATTGACTGTCAATATGTGAGATCGACTGTCGATAGCCACAATTGATGATTTCAGACCTAGTAGTGAATGTATAGATTGTGGTTGAAATTTATGTTGGTTGCCGGTCATATTTTCATATTTGAAACTCTCTCCCAAATCTGTCACACTATAATTTGCGATTTCTATCCTCAAGACAAAGGATAGTTTTCTTTTAAACATTTTTTTTTGAGCCCGAGTCACCTTTTCTAAAAAACAATGTTAACTCAATGATATTTTATAGATCTGGGCACCAACAGGTCCAACAAATCGTGATTACGATGATGTTCGAAGGTACAAAGATGCTGCCATCAAGGGTGTCAAAAGGTTGGAAATCTCAGTTTATTGACTATGTATTAGAGTTGACTACTGGCTATCAACCTTAAGCAACGAAGCTTCTTGACTACTACTTCAACTGTAATTCAGTATAATTCACTTTGGGTATTTTTTACAATAGAGCTTTAAAAGCTGGATCCAAATCACCTGGAATTGTTGTTTACACTTCTGAGAAGCAAAGAGAATCAAAAAGATACAAAGAATCCATTATGGTCGCTTTACTTGGTGCTATGGAAGCTGTTTATGTTGTATGTAAATTCACTTAAATGAATATTAAAGATCTTATCTTGTCTTGATTGTGGTTGTGGTGTCGACTCTGCATTTAAGCGATTTCCAAATGCCTCCTTACATTCATTTAATTCATGTTTTGAAACTCATTGAATCTGGCTTGCAGGCTTTTGTATTTATTGTTTCTTCCAAAATCTGCCATAGCAACTAAAAAGCTTTAAAGTTATCAGTAACAGAAAGTCATGCCGCAAAATATGTGACTTTTTCTACATCAACATCATGACCTTTAATGAGATCTTCTAAAAGAATACATTTGAAAACCAAGTTGAGGTACAGCAGAAAAAATCCCACAAAAAATCTCGAGCACACGAGACGATATTGTTTCCTACAAAAATTTATCCCCTTTCAAAATATGAAAACCATATTTATGATTATGAATTCATTTCAGCCAATTGAAATCAGGGAGGCATTACCTGAAAAAGAAAAGAAGATCACTCGTCTCAGTATTAGCTACAACACATCGGAAATCAATCATGTAAGTTACAACCCTATAATAATTTTTTAGGAGTTAATTTGAAATTTTTACTTATAACCAATAAAGCATGTATATTGTATCAAAAATTTTGTTTAATATATCAAAAATGTTGTATTATCTTTTTAGGACAATTTGATTAAAACAGCATATGGTATTGAATTTGGAAGGTAAATCGTTGAATTTGGCTTAAATTTCGTCTTACAATCTGGAATATTATATTTCTGGCTTACTTAAAAATCATTGCTGTTACTCTAACAAAAGATAACATGAGATTACTTCACGGTTGATTATTTAAATCTGTAACGCTCTTTTCCACCAATTTGTATTCACATATACGAAAATAAAATGTCCAGCTTATTCTTAATTGTTTTCTTTAGATTAATGGCACGAGATATCGGTGGCTCTGACCCTGAAAGAATGTCTGCTGCAAATACTGCAAAATATGTAACCGAAGTCTTTCAAGGAACTTCAATTAAAGTAAGTGACGTTCACAATTATACTCCAAAAATTGAAGCCTGAGTAATAACATAGCAGTATTTGTACACAAATGAATGGATTTTCCCGTTCTTAATTCACATTTTAGATTAATCTATTTTCTCCCCTTTATTTTGAATTTTCTTTCCTTCCAGGTAAAAGTGATCGAAGACCGAGATGCATTTGTGAAAGATTATCCTCTCTTTGCTGCTGTTGATCGATGTGCTACAGGTGGAGACAATTTAAAAATTTCATGCTACATTGTGTCACGCTTCTTAACATTACTCGCTTTGTTTTCAAGGTAAAAAAAAAGATTCGATCTATAAATTGCAATTTTTATTTTTACTTGACAGAGGTGGACAGACACGCAGGTCGCATCATTGAATTGGAATATACGAGTGATAATGTGTCTGATACCTACATGTTCGTTGGAAAGGTAATCAAGTGTACTTTATTAGAATAATCCGAACTTAAAATGACACAAGTCACGGGTTCATAATTAAGGGAATCTTTCTTTACAATATCAAAGGTAAAAGATCAAGAAAATCATTTACATATAAAAAAATCAGAATTACCCAAACCATTAAATAGTTATATAACACACTTTAACCACAAGATCTGCTAATTCTTCTATCCTTCATAAATACACAGGGTGTAACTTATGACACTGGTGGTGCCGACGTGAAAGCTGGAGGCGTCATGGCTGGTATGCACAGGTAAAGTGGCATTTTCCTGATCCCAACATTAATTTCACCTCTTACAAACTGCGGTAGGCTCTTCTCATAAACCAATGGAAGTATTTTTGCTAACTTATCATTCATAGAAACCTAAGTTTGCCTTTGTTTTATGTGCAGAATAGCAAATATGTACAACACTGCAGTCTCCGAAACTCGAACACGCACGGGGAACACAAATTTGTACGATTTAAGGAAATTTCGAGGAATTGACTAAGGTTTATAAGGCATTGTTAATTAAATGAAGGGAACAGAAAACTTGTTCGAGTTAAGGAGACATTCGAGTTATGGAGGTTCGAGTAATGAAGACTCTGTGTACTTTAGATTTTGACATACGAGGTTTTCCTCTCAAATATTTTTTCTCCTTTCATACGATTCTATATTTTGTTTACAGAGATAAATGCGGAGCGGCAACAGTTGCTGGAATATTTGGAGTAAGACCTTTTTATCGTCTTTTGATTTCGCTTATGCAAATTTTGAAATCAACGTGAATACATGCACACCATTGTTTTAGTGGTTAATCTTCAGCATAATTTTTTGTTCTTTTTTGCAGATGCTCGAGAAATTGAAACCGAAAGGAATCAAAGTTGTTGGAAGAATGGCCATGGTTCGAAACAGTATCGGAAAAGGTACAATTTTTTTAAGAGTCTTCATCCAGTGGAAGACGCATCATTTAACGCATCATTTGCTTACACAGCATTTTTAAACTAAAGAAAAAACAATTTCTTGCCCTTCCGTGCTGCTCGAGCACAAATTTTATGAGAATTTTTCAGTTAATTCTGCTTTGTTTCGCTTATTTCAACATAAAAAAAACGGTAAGATATTTTTTTTAAAATAATGGAACGACTTAATTGATCACATGTTTCCTTCATTCAGATTGTTACGTTGCCGATGAGATCATCACATCAGCAGCAGGTGTTCGTGTTCGTGTTGGCAATACTGATGCAGAAGGGCGAATGGCCATGACTGATCCTCTATATCATACCAAACAACAGGTTAGTTTTGATACCTAAACCCCATTTTATGTTTTGGAAGGAATATTGTCTCTTAGAGTTACTCTCGATTACAGAAAAGAAGTAAAACACCCGCGTTAGCCAAGTTCTTTAGAGATTTTTAAACTACTTTTTCATGACCTCCAAATGACAGACTCTTCTTATGAAATGGTAAAAGTAAAAAATCAAAGCATGCTTTTTATATGTTCTGGATTAAGCTTAGGCTACGTCATATTTTCCTTCCTGTCGATCGTAAAACTCCCTACTCAAGAATAAGGCCTTAAAAGCCTGGAGTAAACTATTGTGAAGAGTTTAATTTAGGTTTATAATCCCAAATTGTGGTAAACTATGGTAAACACTTGTCATTATACTTCTGTAGCTTCATTTCTGCGAAAACTAACTTTTTCATTTTAATTTTTTCAGGCATTGGATGAAGTGAATCCACATTTATTCACAATTGCCACGCTCACTGGTCATGCAGTGGTCGCCGTTGGGCCTGAATACACTGTAAGATCGATTGCGCTTTTAATTATTCAATGGCGTGTTCACTTTCAGTCAACAATACGATTATTTTTCAAAGCCTGACAATCCTTTCTTTGTATAACTTCGGCTATTGTTATACAAAGGTCTCAAAAAAGCTCTCGTACGGCGTATTGATTTCCCAGCTGGGACACAACGTTATTTCAACGTTCATCTAACGTTATATTGACGTTGTGATCATTAGATGGACGTCGAAACAACGTTGTGTACCAGCTAGGCTTTGATGAGTATATTCTTAATGTTCAATTTTTTTTGTATTTCAGTGCATTATGGATAATGGACCAGCCGAAGAGACAGACACAGCCCGAACACTTCAAAAAAGTACTTCTTATTTATATTCACCATTTTCACTTTTCATTGTTTTCCCTTATATTCTTTCATTTTTAATGATTGTTCTGTCTTTCTTGCTTTTTTAGTTGGTCATGGTTTATCTAATCCATTCGAAATATCAACCATTAGACGTGAGGTAAGATGATCAACGATTTATTACAGCTGACTATCTTTCATTGAATTTTCAAAGGAATCAGTTTTTCATCGAATAAACGTTTCGAATGGTAGAAAGTTGTTTATGAATAGTAAAACGTCGAATAAGAGAGTATCAACTTTACGTTTGAAAAAGTTTGTTTAGCATGTGTATTATTAGTCTTATTCAAAACAGGCTGTCTTTGAATTTTCAGTTCGTAATATTATCCGTTATTTACCAATCTTAGGATTATGCTTTTTGTGATGGTCGAAATGAGTATGAAGACCTAATCCAATGTAACAATCAACCTTCTTCAAGAACACCGCGCGGTCATCAATTTCCCGCCGCCTTCATGATCTCTGCTTCAGGTCTCAAGGAAGGTTTGTAATTCATTTTCTTTTTCAATCTGCATAAAGAAAAACAATACATAATTTTTACTTTGAGGACATCCAAGAGAGCTTGATAATATCTTTTAATCTCGTCTATTTAACTAATAGTTTTAGAAGGCATTTTCACAAGGCTAGTCGGCTAGGCATTTTTTCTCATTTAAATCTTAGCCAACGAGGAACAAGTTTTTATTTCTTTCTTTTAGTAATATCATTTATCTAGTCTATTTAACTAATAGTTTTAGAAGGCATTTCACATGGCTAGTTGGCTAGGCATTTTTTGTCATTTAAATATTAGCCAACGTGAGAAACAAGTTTTTATTTCTTTCTTTTAGCACGGTATTGATTCCGACCGTCCCTTAAAATACACGCATATGGATATTGCTGGATCATCCGGTAGCTACCCGGGGACCCCAACAGGTGCACCACTCATAGCTTTAGCCAAAATGATGAAGATGTTTTGAATGGTTGGTTGTCGCCCTTACAATTTCTTAGGATGTATTCTAATTTTTAGGTTTTTAAACTCTTAGGTAATTAACTTTCTTTATTCTCAAAACATAAAAGGGCATCTTTCGTCTTATCTTAGCGAGAAATTGTAATAATATGGCGGTTTCTTTATTATTCTTGTTCGATCGACTGTCTCGATTAGTTAATTTTGATCACAATCAAAATGTTGTTTATAATTTTATTTTTAAGGTTAAGATATGATTTCTTTATTTTTGTAATTTGTGGATTAGTTTTTTATGTTTGGTATTTCTATTTCTAAGAGAGTTTATTTTGTTTTTTATTCCAATTTCTTTCAATAATTTTAGAGTTTATTTTTCGAATAATTTTCGATTTAAAATACGAATGAATAACATCATTTTTGCATTGTCTTGGGTTTTTTGTTGCTATCAGTACGTTGTCCTTACCTGCTTGTCTTCTCTATTGAGCTTTTCTCTATTATATTGTTCTGCGTAGAAATCAAACATTTCACACTGGCTCAAAATGAAAATCTCAATCGCTTTCACTCCCTGTCAGCATTAAAGTTGAAAAACAAGAATGTCACTTCAAAACATAGCTCATTATGTACATGTTGGAAGGAAAATTGAAAGTGGAACAACTCTGCTTACATCAACTTCCCTCGACGCTTTTTGACGGCGAAGTAAGATAAGGAAAGAAACATGACGTCCCAGCTGGCATACAACGTTGTTTTAACGTTTTTAGAGTTATATGGACGTTGTGAACGTTAGATGAACGTTGAAACAACGCTGTGTGCCAGCTGGGGGTGGCTAACTTTACTGAGGTTCTTATTGCTTCTCAAGAAAAAACTGCTTTAAATTATGAAATAAATAATAAATTTCTTCTTCTGAAAAATGTTTGAGTAAAGCACTCGATCTACAGTGTAATCATTTCGGATGTAATGCCATATCAATATTTTGTTTTTCAGAAAACAATATATTAACAACTAACGAGTAATATTAATATAACCTCATCTAAACAACACGATGACGTGCACCCACAGGTAAACAACAGGAACAAGACATCTTGGTATTCATGTGATTCTCTTGATAAATATGACAGGCAAACGAGTTCCATATAGACACCCAATATCACTAATTAATTGTCAACAAGAAAGCCAAAGTTCAGGTATAGTATTATTTATTATTGTATTAATAGTCAATTCATATGGTTCTTTTAGGTTGCATACTGTACCTTTTAATGTTCAAAACCAACAAACTCGAACCGTTTCACTAAGCTGCGATACTTTACTGTTCGATTTCTAAGATCTTTCCACTGCTCCGCTACCATTTTGAATTTAAATGGCTGAAGTCATAGCAATGAATTTCAAAATGCTTGCCTCTCTGAAGAAAAGATTGAACCTTAGAGTTCTCGTGCGCTTGGTAAGCTAGCGTAGACAAAATGTAGTGCTTGGCTACTATCATGGTTTACCAAAACAAAAAAAACAAATCGTTCAGTCTGTTGGTCGCCCTTTCTAAACGAATACATACAAAATGAGAAAAAAAGTAAAATTTCTGCAAATGGAACGGAAGGCATTAAAGGGTTCTTCAAATCAAAGATCGAATGTGCCAATTCGCTAAAATTTGTTCTTTTAAGGTAACCCTAACTGAATGGAAAATCCCCCAATTATGATAACATACCAAAATATTTACCAATTACAACGTCAAAGAAAATTACCGAAAAGGTCGAAAGTAATTGCGGTAAGTTTCTTGATTATACACAGTCTGCATTTTTTTTACTTTTTACCACTGTTGTCTGTTTAATGGGCGATTATTTGTGGCTAATTTGTCTGGAAGGAAAGCCGACATCATGAATTCTTTTAATTGATCTCGTACGTGATGGACTTATTGGAAAGTAAATATTCAGTTAAATCGATTTCATTTTAAGTAAAAAAAAGCATTTAGTATTCTCTCTTTTTAAGCAGCCTTGAATGAAACACCGCGTCAAAGACCTGGACGGAACGTTGTGTAGTCCACAAGACTAGACTAGAACTGTCCCCGTTGAAAGAAATACTTGAAATTTCATCCCCACTCAGAAAGACACACTGGTCTATTTTTCTAAGTTTTTAAGAAAATCGCTAGTTCAAACTTTAAAGGCTTATATCTCCGGATCGCTGCGCAGACCTGACTGAATGATAGAAAGGTGCCCGGTGGGAAAATTTCAATTCAATTCGCTATTAAGGACAATTAAGTAAAACAGAGCCAAATTTGATCACTTGTTGACAAAAAATAGTCAAAAAGCGGTCAAACATTTTGTCAAATTTTTGCATTTTTTGACTTTTTGACTTAAATCTCGCTGGAAAGACTCACTTTTGAATTGGAGCACAATCCAATTTCTACAAGTTGGACCAAAAATGACGATTTCTTTCTCAAACTGGGCATTACAGAAGGGCACGGAAAGGGTTAGACACATGAAAATTTGGGTACTTTATTTTCTTATCTTCTTGTCCTACTTCCTGTGTTAAATAGTAACCACTGATTAGTCCCGAATGGCCTAGAAATGCCACTTATTTGCCATCCGAAACGCCTGACTCCTGTGTTTTGCACACAAACGCTGGGTTGAAAGTAAAATCCATGGGCAGATTTTGTAAAATGTACCACGGGAAACAAAGAAATCGCTAAGTTTAATATGTCATTCCACAAAACCGCACATATTTTAAGGCATCACTTGTTCTTGCTTTAGAAAGGTACTTCTTGACTGAAAGAGTAACACCACCATTTAAACTGAAAGAGTAACACCGCCATTATTTTTCTGTTCCATTCAGGAGAAATGAGAATTTATCATGGATGAATGCAGGGAAAGATCAATAACCAAACTACAAATCGTAAGTTTTATATTGATCAATTTTTTTTCCCTTCAACTCTTAGAAAGATACATACAGTTTTGTGAGTTCGAATTAGAAATCAAATATGCAGTCCTAAACAATTGCCTATAGCTCAAAGCTAACTTAATTTGAAGGGCATATAGCGAATACATACTTTCAGAAACAGCATAGAAATAACTACAATGGTATCAAAACCGTTGGTTAACTCTCAAGCTGCAAGGGTTTTGTCATGGTTTTTAAAAAAGTTTTGAATTTGAAAGTAAAAGTTTTCAAAAATCTGAATCTGCGTACCAGTACGCAGGCAATTTTGCCGGTTGGCAGGGTTATAAGGATGTTAAATATTTATTTGTCTACGGGGTCCGCGGCTAACGGCTTTAATATCTTTCAGGTGAAATAGAAGGTGAAATCAGATTAAAAGGGTACACCGGTTCTAAGAACCTATTGTATTTGATGTATGAAGAAATTGGTGTCTCTATTACAAAATTATATACATTAATGTTACAATTTTCAAGCTTGAAAAAATATTATACGCTCGAAAAATGAATGAAATAGATTAAGACAAGATGAGCGAGAAAATCTCTACCTTTCCACGTAGAATTGTCTATTGAATTGAATGAATTACAAGTTACAAATGCTAAAATACTTATTTACAAACGCTAGTACATCAGGTCCGTACTCGTAATTGCTTAATTGACATGTGTCAACTGCAAAAGAAAATCTTTCGGTTTTGAAGTCATGCCACGTAAAGGTTGCATGTCGATTGGTGATTGCACCATATTAATATCATACTTCGCAATAAAGGTACCCAAAATGGCGTACATCATTGCAACTGCTAGTTTGTCGCCAGGACACCTGCGCGTGCCCACGGAAAATGTGGCAATTTCGTTACACAGCTTAGAGTCAAGTTCATTTGAATCATTCAGGAACCTTTCGGGTCTTAATTCGTTAGGTTTCAACCATGTAGATTCGTCGAAATTCATTTGATACAGATTTGCAATCACGATTGTATTTTTAGGGATAACATAACCTTGTATCAGAGCTTCTTCGTTTGATTTGTGGAGGACGCCTGTTGGGGCCACACATGACATACGGAGGATCTCATAAATGGTTGCCATGAAATAAGGAGTCTTCGATTTATTGGTATAATTGAAATTGTTCGTGTCTGTTGATAAACCATCTAGCTCCTCTCTGCACTTCTTTACAATGTTAGGATTGTTGGATAAGTAAATAAACGCCCAACTCAAGGTTGAGGGAATAGTATCAAAACCAGCACCAATCATATCTGAAACAAGCTTTGCAAGTTCTTTACACGTGTCCTCGCTCTCAAGTGATTCAGCTGTCTCGTTCTTCAACAGGTTTTCCAAAATGGTAGTCGGAGCTGCGTTAACGCCATTGTTGTTTTCATCGGACGGTTTTTGGAGCTCCTTTCGAAGCATATCCATGTTGAAGCGTTCGAACTCTTTTCCGCAGTTGGAAATCACAGATAGTCTTTTGTTTGGAAATTTTTGAAGTACTGGGAAGAAATCAGCTGGGTTATCCGCTTCGGCTACCTCAAACCAATCTCTGTAAACGCGCGATACTTCTTTAAGATCTGTACTCAGGTAAGGTAAATCTATTCCATACATGATAGAGAGAAACATGCTGGGAATAATCCGCTCAAAGTCATGGGAAGGGTTAAACGTCTTCCCTTCTGAAACATATTGATTAAACAGAGCTACCATCTTTGAAGCCTCCTTTTGAAAAATACCAATCATATTCTTCTCGTTCATCAAAAACTTGTGCAAGCTTTGAACAGCTCTCTTCCGATTTTGAACATATAATGGACTATGGTCGCACAAAGAGATTCCGGTACGCCCGTATCTTGTGTATGAAAATGTCGGAAGGTCCGGTCTTCCGCTGAACTTCTTTGCGTTTTTAACGAAAGCTTCCTTCATAGCTTTCTGACTGCACAGCACTGTAATATGGTGGGCTCCCAACTTCAGGGAATAAACTTTGCCGAAAATGTTAGACATTGATTCCAAGACGACATGAAGTGATTTTGAACCAATCAAATGCAAATGACCTGAAAAATTTTAACGGAAACTTAAAAACAATGAATATAATTTTCACAGCTCAACCAGGGTTACTCAATCAAAAAATATCAACAGCTTGAGCAAAATTATTTGTCTCGCAAGATCAGTGTTAAACCCTTTCAACCAAACTAACGTATTAAACGTTCAAACGCCAATATACCGAGTCCCAGGACTTGAGCATATAGCTCATGACCACTTGATTTAAAAGGGCATAAAAAACAAATAATGTTTGAAAAGGGGAATAAAAGAAACCTTTCGAATGGTATTAAAATCATTGTCTTACTATCAAGGTACAAGCTTTCTATAACAATTTGAAGTTTCGGATTTGAAAAAAAAAGTGGAAAATCTTCACATTTTTCAAAAAGATGTAAAAATCTCAAAAGTGAGTGCTTACCAATGATAGGCAAGGCCGTTGGAGAAGGTAATTTCCTTGGCTTCTTCTGATCCCCCACAGCAACATACTTCAAAACGAGGCCAAGCAATAAAAACATAATAGCGACTGATATCATCTTGTCTGCTCTGTAAAAATTTTGTCGCTAAGCTTGCAATTACCGTTAGAAAATCCGCTCTTTTAAGCTTGCATTCGGAAGCTGTTACTGTTATTTTATACTGAACACCTGCGTATTTTGCTCGCTTTTATACTGGTTCATAGTACACCCTCCTTCCTTGGGGTTCTTCCGTTTTACGCCCAGCCTCCTACGCATTGTTCAAATGTACAGTTTCTAAATTAATTATGAAATTTCTTTATAAAATATTTGTCACGTACACATTCCAACGAGCATAAGTAAGATCTATCAATCATAAATAGCAATTATCAAATCTCGTAAATAACTCTCTTTAAAAAGCAGGCGCACTACTGTGTCACGGATTTCAATCGTGTATGCGTTAGTGCTCCATAATCTCATAACTAATTTCCGTATTTCGAAATTTTCGTCTATCCGTGCTTCCTTGATCTTCAGTAATAATTAATTTTAATCATTTTCCAATGGTTTCCCTTAACTAATACTTGCACGATCTAGTCGTGTAAATAGTAGAGACGGGGGTCTCACACCCAAGAAAATGGTACATCTTTGTTTATTTTACAGAACAGTTTCAAGTCTCGAATAAACGATACATACCGCAATTTTCATAAAGCAATTTTCGTACCCGTTTTTACCGTATTAAAGACAAAATAGTATTTTGTCTTTAAACACAGTAGTCCGCTATGAAACGCCACGGATAAGTTTTATCTGATGACGTCGGTAATTTTTCATGGAAAAATATTATTAGGGTGATTTGCTGAAATGGGCTGTAAGGATTTTATGGCTGTATACAAGTATTGAAATGCTGATGGGATGACTTTTGACATATCTAGCCTGTATTTAATAGTATTCGGCGGTCACGAATGTGCATTTTAAAATCGATTATACAGTGACCTCACTTATCCAGGAAGACGTGCTCTTCCAAGCTGGCACAAGCCGACGTTATATGGACGTTGTGAACATTAGATGAACGTTAAAACAACGTTATGTGTCAGCTGGATTTGTTTTTCTCTATCGACGAAAATCAACATGAGAGAAATATAACATTAGGATGAGGAAATGTCATTTTCTGGATCTGGTCTGGTAATTTGCAGCCTTTATAATTTGGTCTTTTATAAGAGTTCTTTGTCTATTGTTAGCAACAGGACAAGCATATTACAAGCATTAACGCCAACATCTTTGATCAAATCTTCTTGTCGCAATTCCTCGAACCCGTCAAAACCAATGTATAGTATATAAGTTTAGCACAGGTTTTAGGTGACTCCTAGCATTTAGGTCTCCGTCAGTTGTCCCTTTTTTGTTTACAGTACATAAACCCTTTCCGCGAGGTCGAAAAATCGCAAAATCTACGACATTTTTACTTTCGAAAATTTGACAAAAAAAATTTTTAGCGAGCATAAACTTTTGCGAATGAGGTATATTTTTTGTAGAAAACTCAACGAGTTTTCGGTGCATAAAACTAGTGTTTTGATCGTTCAAATGTATTCAAACCACAATTGATGGACTTTTGCATAATATCTACACTAAATGTTATCCTTTTTATCATCAAAGTGCGTTTAAAACATGGAAATTTTTGCTGTGAATTTGGACATTTTCTTCCACGTGCGTTTAAAACGTGGAAAGTTTTGCTGTGAATTTTGACATTTTCCACGTGCGTTTAAAACGTGGAAATTTTTGCTGTGAATTTGGACATTTTCCACGTGCGTTTAAAACGTGGAAATTTTTGCTGTGAATTTGGACATTTTCTTGCACATGCGTTTTAAAACGTGGAAATTTTGGTTGTGAATTTAGACATTTTTTTACGTGCGTTTAAAACGTGGAAATTTATATGGAATATTTATTAATGTGGAATATCTATAACCAAACTACTTTGATAGCTTGAATGCTCCAACTTGACTTTTTTTATGATGAACTATATATAGATGAACCCATTGTCTGCGGCCGGGTCATAAAATTATTATTTTTCACCCGGCCGTATTCCGGAAACTCTACATTTTTTTATTTTCACCTCAATTGAAAATTTTCCATCCAAAGGGCTTTTGACGTGTTCAATAACACTCCACTCGGCGGGTGCGACGCCGGGTGACGGCTAATAGTATCTACACTAAATGTTATCCTTTTTATCATCAACGATGAAAATTTGAGTAAATTTTCTTTTCATATTTTTTATCGTGAGCATAAACTTTCGCGAATTACGTTCCCAAGAATTTTCAAAGACGTTTACTGTCGCGAAAATCGCGAAGATTTCTGCTCGTAAAGGTTTGTACGCCTAAAGTATTTTCTGAATCTGCAAATTAGGCATTTCTGTGGAAAATATAGAAAAATATACTTCTATTCTTTGGATTGAAGCAATTTTATTCTGAGATTTTCACAGCGTAATCTATGATCAAGATTGTTTCCAAAAAAGAAGTTGGATATCAAAATTCAACTACAGCGTCCTTTCATCTAATTTTCAAATATTTTTTGGCTGGGGCTTTGTATCATCAAAAATCCTGAAGTCCTTTATAAATATTTGAAATCTTTACACCAGCAAATTTATGCTCCAGTCATGCAAACGTTAGCCGTAGACCACCGTGATTCAAAAAATTTTCATTGTTATCTTTAGTAGTCAAACATTGAGCTGTCCACATTATACAAGTGTGTTTTGTTATCTTGACCTACTACGTGATCGGGTCGATTTTTCATTGCCTAATATGTTTTCAACTATTTTTATCGTTTCATTTTTTGTTTTCTTCCCCTGTCAGTCTGCCTGGAGTTTGTTGTCATCTTGTACAGACCGCTGGGGTAATGTTGCCTGTCCCCATTTTTGGAATCTTTGGTATGACCCGGCTCGGGATTGAACCCACAACCTTGCGCACCGTAGTTGGATACTCTACCACTATACTACAGTCGCTGCATGTACCAGAATACTTTACGCCCAGTTACAGTAGCAATCTTGTCATTTTTTTGTCATTCCCGTATTATTTATCACACTTTATCCTCACAGAAAACACAATATTCACGTTATTTACCTACAAAGGACCTTACTGTCATCATCGGACAGATCACGCACAAATCATGTAATGTTTTGTTATCATGTAACTTGTATTCACACATTACACAATCATAATATCCGAGTGGATCCTGATTACTCCGTGTAAGGCACGTATTCATTAGAGTTTCAGGAAATACCCACTTCCGCTCATCCGTTATTTGTTTCCTGAATTTCTTCAAATCGTTTAAACGTGTTGGTCGCTTAAAATTCAATGATAGGAAGAGCTGGCTGTACTATTTGTTCGTGATGCATTATATTCAAAATTCTCTTCGGTAGTCTTAGAGATGCACCTAATTTGCAATAATCTTCAAATTGAATTAGAATGAGAATAACAGCTGATCCCCTTAAATCTATAAAAAAGAGGTACCCTCTATGTGAAAATTTAGGTGGAATTTGAGGCTGAAACTTTTTGTGTTGAAAGTACGGTGTCTATGGTTTTCTTACCTAGCAGTGATGTTTTGTAGAAACCATTTTTCAGTTTTTCACGAGAAAGTGAAAAAAGCTCCTTTAATCTATTTACCCCTAGAAAATGGTTTTCTCGAATAACTTTTTATAAAAAAGTTCTTTTGGTCTCAAATTTTGAACAGTGACTCACTGCAAAGTTGCTAATGTTGCAATTAGATCATTGGCATCTAAATATTTTCAAAACTGTACGTTAAAATCGAAATACAACTTAAAACCTACAGTATCGCATCTTAAAACCTACACTATATCGCATATTAAAATCTACAAACATTGACCCCTTAGTCACAACTTACTGAAGCTGTGAAATTGCAATTCAGGTGCTGAACCGTGATTCAATTGATCAAATACTTGCTAGAAATCCATTCCCAAAACAATATTTGTATTTTTCAGGATTTCATGCCCATAATGCAATTGCGTCTGTTTTTTGTCAAAAAATGGCTTTGAAGGGTCAAAACTTTCATTCGCTTCATTTTTGACGTATGTTACTAAGGTTTTTTTCCAATCCAATTTGTGACCTTTTGGTATGCAATATGACCATGTTTTGAGCAAGTCGATTTTCAGATTTTATTGGCTACAAATGAGCTGTAAAGTAGAACTTTGAGGGCCTTACGATTTCTTTGGGCCATGAAGAAGAAAATGATACCTAAAAAGCATAGATTTTATGATCTTAAATGCAATTGTGTAATCTTTAGGTCCGACACTTTGCGATAATTGAAATTCTCGAAATTAGGTATCTTATGAAAGTACATTTATAAGAGGTTGTAAAAAAGTGAATTATACAATATTGAATTAAATTTGGTGGCTAAAAGAGCTCAAAGTCCAACTTTGTAGGTTTTAAGAGGTATGTGGTTTTAAGGGGTATACACTCGTACACATTGTAATTTTTTTTACCAGATTGCTAAAGCTCGATGCAAACGATAGCCCTTGACCCATTAAACATAAATATGATATAATATCAGGGTTGGTCAAAGCAAATTTTCAAATAATGAACTAGAATGCTAAGTAACACCAGCTCTGCTCCGAAAATTGGAATTGCTTATAAAGAATACGAAGTGAATCAATCATCTCTTGCTCTTTATTGTAAATCCTTGCAGCCAGACATAGCAATACGTGAGACTATTTTAGAATTTTTGATACCATAAATGAAAGTCTAGATAAATGATAATTCCAGACCAAACCGCTAATAATTGATAGGACGTGATATACCAAGATATATTTTTTAGTTTCGTAGCCACTTATGGGAGGAAGTAAAACACAACAAAGGAACCCTTATTTCCACGGAACTTTTCAAGATTCCGCTTTAACTTTTCCGTTTAAGAAAAATTTCACGTTCATAGAAAACCTTGCTTCCGCCTAATTTCTTTATGGTAGTTTTGTATTGGTATGATTATTTCTCTTTGTCAAAAATTCGCTAATTTTAGAGAGAGGATATACCTATTGGGTACTCCAGCCTCCAGAAGCGTAGTGGGGTAACCAAATACACGTTTTTTTATAAGAACATCCAAAATTTTTGAGTCTTCAGATGTTCTTAACTTTTTAAGTTTTAAGCCTAAAAATGTTCTTAACATGTTCTTATTTTCACCATTTTTTGAGCATTTTTGCCCATTTTTCTAAGAAACCGGCTGTTTTAGAATCGACAAAGCCTTCAAATGTTCTTATCTTGTTCTTAACATTTTGGCCATCGAAGACTTATGTTCTTATATAGTTTGTTCTTATAAAAAAATGTGTATTAGGCAAGCTGCGGAAACAATTTTCGCACGAAGTAGGTGTTTTGGCGCAAGAAAAATAACTTTTGAACTACACGAGCACGAAAATCTTATTAAAAAATATATTTTCCTCCTTTCAGCTGAAAACTGCTGAGAGTGTAATAAAGCATATGGATGCTGAAACATGCAACCAGCAGTGCTCTTGAAACGCCTCTTGTCTCTTGGTACACCTGAAAAACTAGCTTCTGGAGAGGGGGCAATTACCCCCTTGCCACCAATGTAGCCAGAGCTTTAGGCAGAATATACTTTGCGAACTAACTAGTTCATATCGGTCTAGACCCCGGGGGGGGGGGGTACTACCCTTGTCGACCGACGGGGGTGCTCCGCTGAGGTTCGAAAAATGGACCCTACGTGGGACTCGAAATTTGCGAAAAAAGTGACCCTGAATGGGACTAAAATTCCAAAATTTTCTCAAAATTTCTACTTTTTCCCCGAATTTTCCAAAAATAGGCACCCTACGAGGGACTGATTTTTCTATTTTGGTGTTTTTGCGACCCTACCTGGGACTCGTGGAGGTTAAAAAAGGTACCCTGACCAGCGGAGCATCCCCGTAACCCATCTTGCCCTAGTACCCCCCCCCCTCCCGGGGTCTAGACTAGCTCAATTTTTTTCTTCAGGTTGGTTGGATATGGATCGTTTTGCAAACTCTAAAAAAGAGAAATTACTGCATAGGAAAGTAAGATATGAAACCGATACCCTATTATTTCTAATGGTCCAATGAAGTGACCAAAATATCTTAGTGTATTTTTAGAATAAATCTGTCTCGTTCTGAGTAAATGGCTATTATTTCGTTGTTCCCATACCGAGACATGCTGTGCGGACGTGACCTATCAAAAAGCAGTTAAATCTATAAAGAATTATAAAACAGGACATCTAACGAGTCTGCGTGGATATTAGGGTGGGGTACAGAACTCTGAGGTGGAGAGAGTTCCTTCTCAAATTTGGAAATCTGGTTGGTTCATTTTGTTGTGTAAATTTTTTGCAGTTTTGTAAAAAGATATTTTAAACTTGGAAAGCAAATATACTCAACATAGACTATCCAAGGTTTTGCAATTATATTCACAGGACGGGGTGCGAGCTGTTTACGTTTGCGAAAATTTCGGGCACGTATTTTGGGAGGTTTCCAAACCGATGCTGAAAGACAAAACTGAAATGATGTTTTGTTTACAGTAAATTTTGATCGGTACTTCAAAGGTTGATTGTAAAATTCTGATACGTGATATTCAATTGGCGGGTACACAAAAGCATTGGAGGTAGATTTACCGATCCCCAGAGCTAGAATATTTTGGAATTTAAACCGTTTCCGAGAAACTTACTTCTTTATATTTTTGTTTTGATTTTCGTAATCATTTCAGAGAATCAAATCTTCTTTTTGTCCGTTTTGTAACAAAGAGCCTTTTTGATGTTGTTTCACTTGCACTGTAAGTGGGATAAAGGACCTTGGTAAGATCAATTTTGTAACAAGTGGCAGACTCTAGGTCGAATTGGTTTTCTCTGAATTATATTATCGGATCTGGAATATATAGCTTGAATGCGGATTGAACGTTGATTATTTCCATCTTTTTCGCTGATGTCTCAAGAAGATGAAGTATAATCATTTTTAAACCTACCCCGGTGGAGGTCCTATAAATTAACCTTTTTGTCCGTTCGTCCGTCCTTCCGTCTGTTACCAACTTTTCTCGGGATTAGCTTATTAGTTTTTTCTGATTTTTGGCACAAAGGTGCAAAATAGTAAATGTCCAAAATGTGACGGAGTCCAACTTTCGAAAAAAAATATTTTCCGGCCGAAAATGCCGGAAATATGCTGAAAAACTTTTTTTTTGGCATTTTCTCGAGATTTTTTGCTCAAAGATGCGTATGCTCAAGATGTGGCCAAGTCAGATTTTTGAGAAAAAAAATTTTCCGGCCGAAAATGCCGGAAATCGCCGTTTTTGCAGATTTTTATCATCAATTTTCAATAAAACTGATTTTTGAAGTATGAACTTTCTAAAAATCGCTGGAACAGCCGAACATCGCCAGAAAAACGCTTTCTTTTGAATTTCTCGAGCTGTACTTCATATTTTTTCATGAAATTTTGCACACTGATTTAAAATGGCAATACCTAGAATACGACAGAGCCTGATTTTAAAAATATTTTTGGCCGGAAATATGCCGGAAAAGGCGCTTTTTTGGCATTTTCTCAAGATTTCATCATTAGTTTTTTTCTTAATTTTCGCACAAAGATGTAAATAAGCAATGCCTAATATACAACCGAGTCCGATTTTTGAGGCAAATTTCTTTTTCGGCCAAAAATGACGGAAATATGCCGTTTTTGAAGATTTTCGTTGGATTTTTTCCGTTTTATTTTTTTTCAAACAGATTTTTCATAAATTTTTGTTTCTCCAATTTCCAAATTCGCCAAATTAAATCCCTGTCAAAAATCGTATTTTGGTCATTTGTTAAATTAGACCCACGCAAAATTTATCCCATTGAGTTAATTTTGAAATACCCTGGAAAATGCACATTCGTTCGTTTTTTTTAAGTCGCTCGATTTTTTTAGTCAAAGCACTTGTTATACATTTTTGGAAAGCTAAGGGATAGGGGAGTCAAAATAACTTGGGTTCCAATTTTTTTTCGGACACTTTGGTGTGATTTTTGGACAAATATGACGGTCTCAGGCAAAAATCATAGGGTCAAAAATTAATGAAAATTTTAGCTTGAGAAAACGGAGACCTGTTGTATACTTTTGGTAAGCTCTGAAAAAATTAAGATTAGAGATATATTGCGAGTATAGGTGATTTCTGTACCTAACCCAAGATATTAACTCTTAAAAACAGTGTTTTTTAGCCAGAAGCAACTGTTTTGTCCAGTTTTTGCGCTTTTTGAAGCTCAATATCTCGACTAAGCACTAAGTGCCATGTGCTAGCTTTTGGGAAATTCTAGAATTTCAAACACTTACATCGATACTTTAGTTGATTCAGTTCTAGAGCAACGAATATAAGTAAAAGGATGGACTGAATCGACAGTGAACTGAATTTTTTTCTTACGGATCAAAAAGGCCGAAAAAAGCTCAAAAAGGCCGTCGGCTAGATCAGCAGAAATTTAAAACATCTATCCGTAGAAATGATCCGAACTCTCTCAATGTATTTGTAAGACCTGAGACAACTCCCCAAGACATATACTTGCAGCGCCTGGTCATTTTTTGTCATCCGCGGTATCTTTTATTTTGAAAAGAAAATCCTGTTTTGAAGGCTAGGTTTCCATAGAGTGCAGAGGGGTTGAAGCCCCCTGAAGGTTCAGCCCCCCCCTGAGATTTAGCCCCCACCAAAATTCGAAAAAGACAGCCCCCCCCTACCAAAATACAAAAAAAAAATTAATTTATATGCTTAAAAATTTCAAACAATGCAAGGTCTTTATTTTGCATGTCCACACAAGAGAAAGAGATACCAAATGTATAATGTCTTCTTTTGAAATTCTAATCAACAAACGTCAATAGTACGACTTCATTATTACACAAACAAAATACCAAAATGTACAAAGACAAATTTCTTAGTTCTTGGAAAAACTTGTTAGGTTAGCCCCCAGTCAACAGACCTAAACAAATAGCCCCCCTGAGTAAGTAGCCCCCCCCTGATCTTAGGGAAAAAGAGCCCCCGGCCAGAACTTTAGGTTCTAGCCCCCTCCCCTAAGAGCCAGGGGGTTGCATTCTATGGTTTCTGTATTTCAGGATTTGGATATGCTATCAATTCAAACTCAGAGACAAATTTTTAGCAAAAACTGATAAGCGGTTATGCTAAAAATGGGCATTTGGTAAAATACAATCAAAACATGTGACTAGTCTGAAATTTTGTACACTGTCTTGGATGATCAATATCTATAAATTTCATGTCTAAAGCTCCATTAGTTCCTGAATTTCGGCTCACGAGTATTTTACAGACCGGCTTTCTCAATGTATTTACATTGTGGTCTGTAGAATACAAACCAGACAGGTGGCCAAACCAAAATTCAGTAAATCATCTTTCACTATCAAAATCAAGGGAAACTAACGATTTTAAAGTCTATCTCGACCTCGCTAAAAATCGTCTTAATCGTCTTGACAAGTGTTGGTGAAGATTGTCCTGTAGATTTTGCTTTTGCTGATATCAATTGTAATGTTGTAGCTCGCATGGAGTAAAGAGTAAAGGTTTTTTGATAACATTAATTCTCTTAAAAACAGAATTTTGAACTCAACCCGTTCGCGATGAAAGAAACGTTCTTGTGAGCGATGTTTCTTAAAAGGCCGATACCTTTAACCCTTTTTTTCCTAAACAATATTCTTTGATCGAAACTGGCAGCGTGCTGCCACATGAACAATTTCTCACTGATTCAAGGCTAAATAACCTTGAATTTGATTAAGAAAAAATCGAGTCAATTATTAATATTATGAACGTAAACAAGGCCCATGGGTGGGATAATGTTTCTACTCGTATGATCAGGATCTGTGGTGATTCTCAAGTATTCCTTTGCTTAGTATATTCACTCTTTCCATCAACTCAAATCAAATTACAAACCAGTTTTTCTTCCTCCGGTGTTTGGAAAAATATTTGAAAAGTGAGTTTTTACACTTTACAGAACCCTTTAAGCTATATGATAAAGCCTATACTAGATCCTATCAATAAGGAAGAAATAACCTCTGAAGCCCTGTCAATGGTTTAAATGAAGAAGATTTGGTGTGTCTGTCAAGTCACACACAATGATGAAACACGGGGTTTGAAAACGGAATTGTAAAATATTTTTGGCACAGGGTCAATAGCCAGATTTTACCTTTTACAAAAAAAGGTCTTCAGAGGTTATTTCTTCCTTATTGATAGGATCTAGTATAGGCTTTATCATATAGCTTAAAGGGTTCTGTAAAGTGTACCTGTCTAGTATTCTTATTAGTAAGTGGTCAGAAAGTAACTATTAGGGGAGTAGAGGATATTTCAAGAAATCCAAAAAAGATTTCGCACCTCCACCCCTAACCTTGAAAATGTTTTCGAACCCTCCCCTCAAAAGGGTTAAAAAGATTTAGCACCCCCCCTCTTAGTAAAATTTCCCATACACTCTAACTGACTGAATGATAAGGTGAGGGTTATACTTACTTTTGGATAAGGGCGACTTGTCACATATAAATCGGGTACTACAGTAAATTTCCAGGTTGTGAGTGATCTTATTTATAAGCCTCAATATCAAAATGTTGTGCACTCGTTTGGGGAGGACTACATTATTATATAGAAGGTAGCAAGTGGATTGATTTCAAACGTGCAGGGGCAAAGAATAATTTTGGTGACGAAGAGGGTGGAGAAATTTTGATTTTGGACTCCTGATTTCCTTCGAACATAGCTCTTTTTCGGACTGATTCTGCCCAGAAATGAGGCTTTCAATGTCTGAATCATATGGAATTTAAAAGTAAAGTTTTTCTTTGCGTATACAATATCTTAATATCACAGGAGTAATATTTTGAGTTTGGTTTGAAGGTAATAATGTTATCAGAGATTAAGGAGGCGCAACCATGGTTTTTCAACCACTTTGTTCGCTAAAAATACTGTATTTTTAGCTCTTTTTAAAAAGGCTAGAGTATGCTGACAAATGAAATTGTGAGAGGGGGGATCCCTCAACAAACATTCTCTCTTAGTCCACTGAACCAATTTTTACACAATGTTAAAACCTATAGAAACTGTCTTGAGTTGTCCAAATATATTTCGCAACCCCTCCCCCCTTTTCCATTGAAAACATTTTGGAACCCCCCCTTCAAACCCTAAAAAAAAAACTCGAACCCCCCCTGAAATCCTTCACCCCAGCCCCCCCCTAGTAGATACTTTCTGACCACTACTCCCTTAGACACATACTTATCTGGGCATACTGCTAATATTATTTTTGCGAAATGGTTTATTTGCAAAGTTTGGTGTAATTTGATTGAATTATTTTGGAGATTCAAACAAATTTGGAATCTGGAGAGGATTATTTAATTTTGGATTTGGATTGGCCAATAACCCATTTTAGTATAAAAATTAAATTTTAAAAAGAGAACAGTGAAGAAAAAACATACATGTTAGTAAAAATTTCTCTCAACCGAAATATTTTAACATTCTTCAAATTCTAAGGATTTACACTTCCTTGTCTGCATGCAGGAGTTCATTTAAAACTCACTCGGATGTGGCTAAGTGTGATAATGGTTTAGTTTCAGCGACTGACAAGGACTTTCCAATTAATTTCATATTTTACTGAAAGTAATTAGAATTCTCATTATGGTATCAAGTTTAAACTATTTAAAACTGACCGTCTACACTGGTAGGCATTTGTCCATCCTGTGGCGAAAAAGTATTCTTATGAAATGATTCTTTAATGCAGCTAAATACTCAGAAACCTCAAGACTTGAAAGTTTTTCAAAGTCGTAGATTTGATCCCAGTTCAGGCCCCCAGTTCAAACCACCAAAGAGAATTTATCGTTGATTCTGAGCCCGGTGCTAGTACTATATACTAGCTATAAAAATTGTTTTGTGAGTTTGACTAATTGCCTAAAAATTTCGCCAAACTCGCCAAAAAGATTTTCCGTCAAATTTAAATTTATTATTCGCCAAAATAAATTCTCGACAAATTTAATTTTCTTTCAATTTAGTCTCTATTTCTCGTAAAAACCCTTTTTCCCCTCTTTTTAAGCTAAAATATTGAACAAAAATGGTCGTTCGCCAAAATTAATCCTCGCCAAATTTAGAAATTTTATTAAATCACCAAAATGAATTCCGCCAAATTGCACTAATATTGGCAAATGGGTTCATTCGCCAAAATTTCTTCTCGCCAAAATTTCTTCTCTTAAGGTACTAGCGAGTCGCTGAAGAAAATAGATACTTTATCAGGGGTTAGGCAACTGTTTATAATTAAATATGAGGGTAACCACACATACGAGCACGTGACAGGGTTTTTTGGATTACTCGTTTTAACAAATGCAAAAACTTTTTTGGACCAGTATAATTTCCTATAACTAAGTAGTTCCTGCCTTTTCGAACGAAACTATACGCAAATGTGTTAGAAAGAACTGAAAGATTTAAAGGTGATAGTTTAGTCAACTTAAAAACTGTAAAGGATCCCGAGGATCCGAAATCTCTCAATCCCGTTCTTTGGTTGTGATTGTGACGATTGTGATTGATGAAAAGTCAGTTACTTAGCTATCCAATGACGGCTTCTCAAAACAAAATTTTACATTTTGCTGAATTACAATGAATATCGCCATTGGCCAGAACAGCTTTTGAAAGAGAATAGACTAGGAAATAGGAAAAAATTGCTTTACATATATAATTGAAAGTTACGACAACTTAAATTTCCTAATATCTCTCGGGAGATATGATATTGGCAGTTTTTATCGTGGACATTTTTACATTTCCTGTTTGTTGTATTGCACTTCCTTCTGTGATGTTTAACTGAAATTCTTTCGGAAATCACAAGTACCATATGGTTTGAGTGCCAAACAGTCCGGTTCTATGTAGACTGGTACCGAGTTTATGTACGTGTGTTTTTTTTGACGGAGACGGTAAGGTTCTAATTTGACTACATCCTGACTGACCGAGGACGACAGTAAATCGGCACTTTTACCGTCCTTGATTTTGCGGGTCAGAAGTGCGGGTTTTTCCAAATCGCGTCAGTCATTCTACGGGTATTCTACCGACCTCAAAAGTGCAAATACATAAACTCCCTAGTATCCAAGCTGTAAACAGTACTACTTTTTTATGTATCTAGTTTACCGCCTGGTTTCCAGAGCTCGATCAGTGCAAATCAGTAGGCAACAATTACGCCCTTATCAATTAAATGAATGTGCAAATTTGAATTTACCGACCCTGGGTTTACTAATATCTAGGCTGGCCAGTCTGTAAATGGCAGCAGCAGAAATGATTTCCAAGCCCCGAAGGCTAGACTCGAGATTCCAGGATGGGAAATGAAACTACTCATCATTTCCCATCCCAATGGTTGTTTTTACACAAACGCCGGATTGAAACTAAAATCTATCGCTAGATTTCAAAAGATGCAGTCCTCAAAAACAAAGGATACAATCCGCGTCGTCATAATTACGGTGTGTTCTAGGGGCGCTTTGGATGGGAAATAAGTGGCTTCACTTTTCCTTGCATGGGAAAGCTTAGAGATTCTACTCTAGCCCTTAGGGCTTTAAACTCAAAGAGTAGCAGCATCAAAATGACAAGCTAGGTTCAACTGTTGAAATATTGAGAGTGTTTTTCAAATCAACATAGTTAAATTTCCTGTTGGACTACATAGTATTTTTGTCTGGTGCGTGATTAAAATTTCGTATGTATTTTAATGAGTGATATCGCTTTTTCAATTCAGTGTAAATCTCATTTCCTTAAAAAATTTTGGTTCCATATTTTCCTATTTTCTTCATAAGATTGTGTATATCCTTGGTTAACCAAAGTAACGGCTTCTATAATCTGCAAGCATGCATATATATCTTTGAAAAACGTGATCTTTTTTCCTTTATTTACTTCAATTTTAACAAGAAAGATACCAATCTCTTAGATTAATACCGAGGGGCCTATTTTAATCAGTTTTAGATGGCTATTTTTGATAAGCCTTATTAAAATTCATTACGAATTTAAAAATGCTCTAAAAACGCCTTTAAAAACCGCTTGCTTAGCAATTGCCATAAAATGGTATTTGAATCTAACCCTTAGGTTTGTAATTAAGGGTCCATATCAGTTTTAGATTGCTATTTTCGACTTATTTGTTTGCAATTAGCTTAAGTGTCATCACTGCTCACTTTTTAATTTACTTACCTCTGGCAGTACTTTTTGTCCACGTTGCATTCTCTCCTCTACCCCTATCTTAGTACTTCGGTGGAACCTTTTTTGTGTAGCAGGAGATAAAGAAATTTATAATTTTCAGCTTCATTTTACCTTCATTATGGGGCACCCGGAGGCTTGAGAATGTGATTGTTATCGGGATCTTTGATCTTACAACGAGTGTGGTCTTTATAGTCGATATCGAGGGACACTCCCAGGCCAAGTCATCACTCACCGTACTTACTTTTAACAATCTAATCCTGTCCTCCCTTAGCAATCAAAAGCGCAAAAAAACAGCAAAAAAGTGCGGCTATACCGCAGCAATATCCCTATTTTTGCGATTTTGGCGCTTTTGATTGTTAGGGAGGGGGCTCTTTTGGATTTTCATAGGTAAGTACAGTACGGTATTTATCTTTAGAATGGATGGGCTGAAATTGTAATGGCGAAAAAAGCGTCATTAGGAGATATTTTGGTTTGGACCCTCTGATTTGCCTAAATACGGTTTCGTTTAAGACTGCGTGCATCTCTCAGATCATATCAATGGATGAATCTCCGAAATAATTAAGATCATTTGAGTATTGCAAATCATATCACTTAAAAGAACCTTCCTTTGTACGTGGTAATCTTTAACTTAAGTTCTTGACTAATTAGAGCCATAAATACCCCTCGTACGTGCCTTTACTTAAATTAAACCTAGAATTTACTCACTTATCAAATTAATCTAAATTTTTCAGATAACGGTGTGATCAAGCTAAATAAAAGTCGATGGTTATTTGGAAAGAAGCCAACATAGGGGGGGGGGGTTTTCAGGGGTCTTAAATACCGTCATACCGACAAAATTTTGGGTCAAATACCGAAATACCGTCGGTGAAGGAAGCCTAATACCGATACCGATATTATATTTATGTTTTTTTTCGAAAATAATGAATTTTCAGTTATCAAATCTATTGTGTAGTAACAAATTAGAAACTGTACAAACAAGTCTTGTACTTTATGAGGCCCCCCCCCCCCCCAGTCAACCCTCAATTCAGGTATTCACGCACAGATTTTTGCCAATTCACGTATTCACGCGCGAAAAAAACCATTTTCACGTTCACGCACCAATCTTGCTTTTACATCTTTGGTTAAACGATTGTGACCTTATTGGGCTAAATGTAACCTTTTTATGGTCTCTTTTAAAAAAGATTGACCTATTCTCGCCAATATATAAACTTTTTTGCTTGTTTTGTGACCTTATTCTCGATATCGTCGAATTTTTAAGGCCTCTTTTACAGCTATTTGAGCTTTCATAAAGCAATATTTTAGGTCTGCCGTGCCAAAGTTACTTGCTTGTTACTGGAGGCAAATGCAAAATTAAGCCTTTCCCCCAATAATTTCTTCCTCGCAGATCCGTAAGATGTCTTTTATATTGAGAATTAATTTAAGGGCTCTGACCATAGTGAATTTTTCATAATTGCCGTGTTTAAAATGTGTTTTCTGACTGATGTAACCAACAAAACTATGGCATGTTATACATTTTCTGTTAGACAAACTATTCCTGAATCTGAAAATTCAAAAATTGCATTGAAAAAAATTTGATGAAGAAGAAAATGAAGACTTTTGCGAGGAAGAGTATTTCAACTTTGAAGAGCTTAGTTTCGGCGAAGAAAAAACATTTTGAAAAAATTTTCGCAGTAGATGGTGTATCTTTTACCGAACAATAAAAATTTTTGCGGAAAATTTTTGTAAATGCTTCTTTGTCTCGAAATCTTCAAAATAGTGGTTTTTCATCAATTTTTCATCCGGATTTTGCTTAAAAAAACAGTATTAACTTTTGACACATCTTTTTAGAAAAATTTTCCGCAAAATTTAGAATAGTTCAATTCTTTGCGGACAGTGTAAAGAAATTTTGAAACAAAAAAGTTAATTACCCATTAAAACTAAGCACTTTTTGTAAAAGAGGGTGATGCAACATATTATTAACATCTTTTTAAAGTTCATAACGTCATTTTTGCAATCAAGTTCTTAATTACTCTTAAGGGATTCGATTAAAAAGCAATTTATAAAGGCAATTCTTTGTTAAAAATGTTAAGGAACCTGAAATATAACTTTTATGTTCAAATACCAAAATCAATTTTTGAACTATGGTCAGAGCCCTTAAAATCGAGGTTTGGGGCCAATCATAGTCTGAGAAGCCGTAGACTTCAACACAGGCTTCATAGAGTTGGTGCTGTGGTGCAACTAGCGGACGCGAATTCTAAAGTTCAACCCCTCCCTATGGGAGGAAATAAAATAAATGGAAAATAAGAACGCGAGCGAAGCGAGCGCGAAAATTTTTCGACAATTTTCGCTCTCCTTTGTTATTGAAAAACGGCCTTAATACGCTATTGTTAGCCAAGTATGCCTTCACAATGTTTGATTTTATTTAACACTGACCATTTGTTGGCAAAAATATGGTACGGCGAGCGACGTACCTGTTTCAAGAGTTTCGCCCAAGAAAAAATTTAAAATTTAGAATGCCTAGATTGCCTGAAAACTCATCATGATGTGAATGACGTGCATCATGATGTGAATTATTTTTTAATCGTTCGATGCTGCACAAGATGTTTTTAGAACTACCTACTTTTACTAATTATTGAAGGAGTAAATACCGCCTTTACTGTCTCTAAGTTACTGCAGTATCAGTGTATTGTATTGTAGTAGCAATATAAGTGAATACGGAGAGACGACCATATCATTTAGTACTGACGGAGAAATTTTATCTAGACTCATTCGTTGGATGCAGTATTTGCATCACAAAAGTTGTCATTAAAAAAATGCGCCCGCAGAAAAAAAACGAAAATATTCGTTTAGGTAGATATCGTAAAGTTTTGCTTATTTTGAATAACCTCACCATGACAATAAGTCAATAGGACATCCAAGATTGTGCGAGCGAAGCGAGCAAGAAAATTTTACTGGTTAAATAGTGGAATAGACTTATCTTTTTTGAACAATTTTCTGCATGAAACTCGTGCAGAAACTAAAAGGTAAATAGTTTTATACCGAAATACCGTTTTTTATTGATAAAAATATCGAAATACCGATAAAAAAACAGGCAATTTACCGATACCGGTAGAAAATGAAATACCGTAATCCCGTCGTTTTTTTTTTCGTAATACCGATTTACCGGTGGTAAAAAGGCCCAATACCGTCGTACCGTAAAAGTGAAAACCCCCCCCCAACATATTAGGTAAGCGAAATGTCTGCTTTTAATCGAGCTTTGTTTTAATCGATTATAGTATTGATCTATTAGAGGTATCCTAGACTATCTAATTTTAGCCTGCCACTACACTGTGGTCCTAAAGGCATCGGCGAGAATAAATGATCTGATGAAATGCTATCAATTCTATCTGATTGTGCTAATTTCATTAATGACCATCACTAGCCGTCACCCGCCTAGTCACAAACGCTTAACCCTTTCAGTCCAAGAGACCCGCAGAACGGGGTCCCTTCAGGACTTAATTTCAGTGGGCTTTATCTCCAGAACTAAGAGATTTTCGGAACTCTCGTAGCCACCATTGGAAAGACGTCGGTGCGAAATTTTTGATTTTTCTTTCAAAAAGTGCAAAGCCATGGGAATGAAAGGGTTATTAAAATTGACAATCTGCCAAATTAAATACAAATTTAAGGGCTCTGACCATAGTTAAAGAATTGATTTTGGTATTTGAGCATAAAAGTTATGCTTCAGGTTCCTTTACACTTTTAACAAAGAATTGCCTTTACAAATTGCTTTTTGATCAAATCCCTTAAAAGTAATTAGAAGAATTTAATTGCAAAAATGACGTTATGAATTTTAAAAAGACGTTAATAATATGTTGCATCACCTTCTTTTATAAAAAGTGCTAAGTTTTAATGGGTAATTAACCTTTTTGTTTCGAAAATTTTTCAAACTGTCGCAAAGAATTGAACTGTTTAAAATTTTTCGGAAAAAATTGGTCAAATAGCATTTTTTTCAAGATTTTGAGACAAGTAAGCTTTCAGAAAAATTTTCCAATAATATATTTTTAGTTTGGTAAAAGATACACCATCTACCACGAACAAAGCCCCCAGCGGCAATCCTCGTCACGCCACCATACAAAATTTCTGCTCTCATCACAATCATGCCAAAACCTTTTTATCACGCAACAAAAATCCCAAGCGTTATTGAAATTTGCCTCTGCCAGACGCAGTAGCATAGACAAGGGGGTGCAAAATTTGTGTAGGAGAGTAGATTTTTATGACACTGTTATGACAGCGTTCCGTTACTGCCAATACACTGTTTAGTAGTGTCAACTGCGCACGCGTCCAAAACATTTTCCATTGTTTTGATTTTAGCGACCGAGGGAAATTTCACTCTCCCCCGTAAAAAAACGGTTGGTAAAAATTCGGTTCTCATAAGGAAATCCTTAATTAATTATCCTTAATTAAGGATAAGCCCCTATACTGGGAGTAATAGTGGACGGAACTGTTAATGAAAATGGGCTGACCCAGTCCTGAATAAGCGAGAAAGAAATATAAAGACACAAATATGCACTTAAACATCCCACGCAAGCTGTAAACTCACATATAACATAATGTTAATCAAACAACTATTTAGAATGACGTCGAATCAACGTAGATATGTAGATGCTTAACTTGAAAATCGCTAATTTAAGCAGATCAGTTCTCAAGATTTCACCCCCATATCTTTTAACAGATGAGGAAATTTAATAGTAATTAAGAATCCTATTTCTACATTTTGATAGCTGATATTCATATCTATATCATTCGCAAGCTAATGCATGAGTAATTATAAATAGTTCCTTGGATAAGGAAGAAATCTAAATTTTTTAAGATAACAATTTAAGGTGTGTTAGCATTTTACTGTCTCCTTATCTGATCGGAAGTTCTTGTTTTACCGGTCAGTACGTGATATAGCGCTAAACACGAATTGCTAGGTTGAATTTTTATGAAGGTCAATTGGGCGTTTCCCATGACAAAATCTTCATATTTAAGCACGTGTCTCCTAGAAGCCCTCTACCATAGAGAGAGAGATTAAAGATCGAGAGTAAAACTATAGTTGTAAAATCTTTTTTTCCACGAATTGGATACCCCCGAGTTTCCATTTTTTTTATCAAAATGGCGAAAAGGTCACGCTGAATCTGGATTCGAATTAGTTCATTTATTTCTCGGGTAAGTTATGGCATGTCTTAAAATAACCATAATTTTTAGATAGCATTACTCAACAGAAAATGACCAAACAAATGACTGAACATGAAGGGTACTATGATATGTAGTTTCTAACCTAATTGTTTTTCGCTTATTTTCGCAAAAAAAAAACGCAAAAACTGAATATGACGTCACAGTCGATGACGATTTAAGGGGTAAATAGCTAAAAGGGCATTCCATATTAAATCCGTACAGGGGGGATGGACGAACATTTCCAAAGGGTAATCGGGGAAGAATTTCCAGGGGGTATAACGGAGTATGTTTTCATTTTTCCAGGAGGTAAAAGCTTATTCCAAAATTTCCAGTGGGTAAAAGACTGTATTTAGTTTTTCAACCCTTACTTATAAGGTATGTAAAGAATTTTTCCAAGGGTTCTTTTGCAAATTTTGCCATTTTCCAGGGGGTATCCACATATTTCTAAAAATCTTTATTTGCCTTAAAAAGGTTCGTCCCCTCCCCCTGTATGGAAATTTAATGGAACAGCCCATTTTTTTTTTTTCCTTGTGAAAAACTGAAAACTGGTTTCTACAAAACATCACTGCTAGGGAAGAAAACCATAGACAGCGTACTTTCAAAACAAAAAGTTCCAGTCTAAAATTCCAACTAAATTTTCAGATAGAGGGTACATCCTTTTTTGTAGGTTTTAAGGGATGCCCGTTGGTAGTCTGTTTCTGTTCATCATAGATTCAGGAAATTCAAGAATGCTTAAGCTGAACAAATCTTCAACACAAATCAGCAAAAAATTTTCATCAAATACTTTTAATTAAGGATAGATAATTGGTAATAACATGAAATTAAACGTGCCATCAAACTTTAACGATTGGCATATAACCATGAAACAACAGAAGTGTGCAAAATAAGGTCACGTTAAATACATTCCCAGAGCACGTTTTATGAGGTGAGGGAATTCTTCGCCTACGACTTTCGTAGATGAAGGAAAGATTTTATTGTTTATTGCAAAATTTCGCGACCAAGAATAAAATGGGACCTTTGTTCTAATTTGAGGAAACAAACTTTTAATTAAGAAACCATGATAATTCATTACGTTAAATCAAAGGAGGAAATAGTCTCAGCATTGTCCCATTAAAAAGTCGTTAAAAGTCGTTATTTCTAGAACCCTTTTACATTTTGCGGTTCTCTGCAGTTTTTAGGTCAGGACTAGTCATCTTCACATAGAATCAAAGAAACTTGAAATAACCTGAAAATGATTGAAAATTTGCCCAAGGACACGTGTCGTTGCTTATGCTTTCAAATTGTGTTAAAAATTTGAAAACAATGTCGTGGTTTAGGATTGAAATAAGAAGATAAAGGAAAATATGATCGTCAATAGTTATTTTTTTGCATTTTATCCCGATGCAGCCCACAATTATTCCCCGCTGATATTTCTGATTTGGCGCAAAACGCTTTAAAAATCAAACGCAGCATAGATTCTTCGATTCTTATGACAATCGTAAGCTTTTGAATAATGTTCTGCCAATTTTCCAAGGACCTTTCATTAGTCACTTATTTTTGTTCGAATTTTTGAGCCACGCCTCCTTAGAAGTTACTCCAATGCTATCAACTTTATGATCAAAAAGTGACAACACTCGATAATAAGTTTACTACTCCCACGACGCTAAATTCCGCTTTTCATTCATACATCGGGTTTGCAAAATTATGCTTATATAGACGAAACCAGTAATACGAAAGAATCTATCCGTAGATTCAGTAAATGTGATGAAGAAGAAGTTAGTAGAAATCATTGTTAATCAGCTTCGTTAAAACCAAGTAAATAAAATATTCATTCTCATTCCTGTAAAGGCTTTCGGTGTAGATTTTCCTTCCGATGATCGAAACCAGGACCTATTCAGGACTGCATTTGTTTTCCTATCTAACTCTTTCAACTCGTGCTCGCGATACACAGATTTTCTGACTAACTATAGTGCATCCTCGCATGGTGGAACCTGACAAGTATTAGCAAGCCTACCATAGAATCAGGCATACCCCCAGACTCTTGGATCAGAGCATGGTACCCAAGTTCCCTCACATGACATGGGTTGACCCAGGCGTAGGTACAATCACTTGCTAAGTGAATCACAGAGCACCGAGTGGGAATCCAACCCCAAGCTCTTGCACCGAAGTCGAGGCGTGTCGCAAATAAAAAGGGCTTTCAAAATCGCACCTTTACAGTGCAACCTTTGAGCAGTGAAAAGGTACCCTTACAGTACATTTTACTGAACGTTTCTGACCCCCTTACAGTGTAGTTTTTGTAGTTTTATTTATTTTATTTTCATATCTTATTTTGCTGAAGCCACCTGAAAATGAGACTGAGATGCCCTTGAAATATCGACACAATGCTAAGAACAGATCAAAATGGATGCGAGTTTAAACTGTAAAGATACATCCGATTTCTACTGTCAGACTTGCATTTCAGCAGTCCCAAAACACACCCTAACAGTGTATCCAGCAAAAAGAAGACCCTTGTAGTGCCCTTCATCAAAAGTACACCCTTACAGTGCATTTCGAGGGTCTCGAAAAACCTACCCTTAAAGGGTGGCACATACCGTGGGTCGGACCATATGAGTGCTATAACATGGGAGGGTGCAAAAAGAAAACAATTTCTCGAACATCTTCTTATTTTTTACATGAGGAACATCTCCACCACTCTTCGTATCTTAGGATTAAAAAGTGTTACGAATTTGAGCAACCATTGATAAATATTGACAAATTAAGATTATTGCAACACCAATATGTATGTCAAAATAGACCAATCACAGACCAATATGTCAAAATAGAATAAGTGAGGTGATATTGACTTAGCATTTTCGTTAAATAAAAGCAATGAATACTGAAAAACAATGGGTTCTAGGTACAATTTGGTACTTTACAGACCGGTCTGTGAAACAGACACCTCCATTTTCCGGAACACATGCACCACTGGAAGCTTTTGCTGGAGCTTTATTTGATCAAATGATGTGTCTTTAAAATCTGGGACAATATGCGAAATTTCAAATCAGTTACTTTATGGTTATTATTTTACAGACCGGTCAACCTTCTGCATAACCAAAAATTGAAATTTTAGGGCTGGGCTAAGTTTCAAGCTCAGAGAATTCCAGGTTTTTGTCAATTCCTTCAATTTTGACTATGTTGTGTCAATTTCGAAATTCCGCTCAACTTTTTCCCAAATTCCGTTTTTCCACACTAAAACTGCCCAATTCTGCGATATGACTCAATTTCCGAAATTCCGTCGAAATTACTGTCGAATTCTGTCACTCCGTCGTTAGAAAAGTGGGTCGAGTCTGCTCCTCCGCCAACCATGAACCCCCTTAGTACACAAAACTTAATCAAAGAATATTGAAATTGAAAAATCTAGAGGGAACTTTTTTTTTGGGGGGGGGTGTCGAACTTTACGATGTCATCATATGACAATCACGTCATCAATAATAAAAAAAAATTTTGAGAAGGTAAAAGTACTTCTTGAGACTAACTTTATATAACTCAGTTCCGTTTTTTCTGGATATACTGTAGACTCACGGCAAATTTTATCAAAATGTACCATGACAGAGATGTTATCTTTATTCAAAGTTTTCTTGGGGTACAATTTAAGGGTATAAGATGACATACAACTATAAAAGCCGAGTATTTGTTATCCAATTCTTATTTCGAATTTCAATTGTTAAAAAAAGATTTACAAAGTTAATGATAAAAATACTATATACAGTAAGTAAGAGATTGAAAATACCTTTTTTACAAAAGTTTTGAAAAATGAAAGTTTGTGAGTAATGCTTTATTGGTCAACTTTGCTGACTTTGATCATAAAAGGTTTTGCTTGAAGAGTCAAACCTCCCTGTGGTATCATATCTTGTGGCGGCTTACAAACATCAAAATTGAAGTTTTTTATATAGTTTGTCAACAAGACGAATAATTGAAGTGTTGCGAATTTCTCACCAGGACACCTTCGAACCCCGACGGAGAAAGTAGCGATGTTTCGAATGCTCTTCAATTCCAAATGGCCTTCCTCATCAAGAAAATTTTCTGGTGAGAATTGCTCAGCATTTTTCCATAATTCAGTTTGGTTATTGATGGACCACAAGTTTGGCATAACCATTGTGTCTTTAGGGATGACAAATTCGCCAATTTTCACTTCTTCCATTGTTTTTCGGGGTAAACCGAGCGGCGCCACAGAGCAAACTCGGAGTAGCTCATGTGTTGTAGCCATACAGTAGGATAATTGCTTTTCGTGATGCAGACCAATCATATCTTCGTCGCTCAGAACACGTTCGATCTCCTCTCGACATTTCGCAATCACTTCAGGGCGTTTCCACAAATACAATAACGCCCAAGTTAGCGTGGCCGCTAAAGTATCGAAACCTCCGCCTAACATATCATTCACACAACGCCCTAATTCAAATCTGTCTTTATTGGTCAGTTCGGTGACGCCTGTTTTCTCTTTATACAACTGGATATATGTTCCATACAAACCACTACATTCTTGTTGCTCATACTCTTCCATCTTCTGAAAAGCGAACTTGTAAAACATCATACAACTCTCTTGGATGGCGTCAAGCCTCTTGTTGGGGAACCGCTCCAAGAATTTCAGGAAATCAGCTGGATTGCTCCCCTCAGCACTTTGGAACCATCTTTTGTTCACATTGACCAATGACATGACATCTTTATCATCGTAGGGTGAATTCTTACCATACATGACGTGGACCATGATACTGGGGACGACTTTATGGAATTCATTTGCTGGATCAAATCGTTCATTTGTCAATGACTTCTCGTTGAACAGATTGATCATCTTTGTTGCTTCATGTTGCAAGATTTCATTGAATCGTTCTTTATCAGCATACAATGAATGCATAGCTTTCAAAGTCATCTGTCTGTTTCGTTTGTATTCGTCAGTATAATCACACATACTGATTCCTGTTGCGCCATGCCGGGTGGTCGTGAATGTTGCTAAGTCTGGTCGTCCTGCAAAGATCTTTGCTTTCTTGACGAAAGTTTCATAGACAGCATCTTTACTGTTGAGGATGACGGTCAATCTTGATCCAAGTTGCAAAGAAAAGATATCTCCGTATGTTTCACCAAGGTCAGCTAACAAAAGATGCAATGGCTTTGATCCAAGTTTGTGAAGATAACCTATGGGAGAAATGATAAGAATTTTCAATTATCATTCAGACACAGTTGATTAAAAGTAAAAATAAAAGCTCTTAGAGTTTGTCGATAGCACACAGTACGCTCTTTGCACGGAATGTCAAATATGGTGTTTTCCTCTTACTCCCTAATAATAAAACTTGTCGAGATAAACTGATACTGAATTTTTTCACTTTGTATCAGAAGTCAAATGAAAAGTGTTATTTCAGTTATACTTTGCTTTTATCTCAATTACATTTTTTTGGCAATCTGCCCGTTAATTAGCGATATCAGTATATTGCTTATCAGTTAGAAGGCACTTTGGATAAAGATTTTTGCATTTTAAAATGATCAATCGAGAAAGACATTCCAACTCACCAATAATTGGCAATCCACTCGGTCCAGGTGGCAAAAATTTGCCTCGCTTAGTCTTGAATGAGAAGGTGATTGTGAGAACGATGAATAAGGCAATCGAGACAACTGCGGGTATCATGATGCTGGTTGAATTCTATCTAGAATAAAGAAATTAGAAAAATTCGTTACTTATTGATTGATGTTGATTTTCCGAAAAGTAAGACCAGTCAAAAAGAATGATTTCAAATCGCTCGCTAAGTATTTATCCTCACCTTGTCCCCAGCCTTTTGCAAAAATACTTGATGTGATCAGGTTTCTTATCTAGTGCTTTGCAGAGGAGCCGTCTCACCTATTACTCTTTCAAAAATTCCTCAATCAGATCATAAAGCGAGATATGAGAAACCGTACATTATGAAGTGTGGGTCTGAATTAGATTTTGAAACCTCCTCCTTTTTATAATACGTGGTTAACGGTACAGGGGGTCTGGAATCGATTGAAAACTCAGTCACGCACAACAAGACCTCACCAGGTTGCCAACAAAGCATGCAAAACATCCTCTACCGCGCTGCGAACGATTGCTTATAAACACGTAATCAAATGTCAAAAAGAATGTTGCCAAATTTTTCTTTTTGAACTTTTAAATGACGTTTTCCCTTGTCGCAATTTTCCTGGATGATATCGCCGCCCTTTTGAAAGGCGGGTGTGTGGGTTCTCGACACTCCCATTTACAAAAAAAATAGATATAGATTGACCACGATCAACTTACCGATTACAATATCTATAGAAACCTCTGTTTGCTTTGTCAGTGCAAAACTTTATGCTGCTTTAGCTTTCTTAGCTATGTTCACATATGAAACTGCATAGATTACTCGAGCTGGAATGGGTTTAAATACCTTTCCCTTGTGCAATTAAGATACCTTAATTAGGCGTAATTAATCATGAATTCGATCGATATGTTGGATAAGGAAACACATCTTTATATCTTTAACTTATCAATTACATCATTACACGATTTTATCAATTAGAGAAGATACGTTTTTTGCGTAGTTCTCCGTTAAGATCTCGTCATGAGCAGATTAAGCGAATTCAATTTTTAGTCCAATTTTTGTTTGAGAGGAAAAAAGTAATTTTAAATGTAATTTTGGGACTTGGGAAATTCTCAGGGCTATATATTGGATGATCATCACGTAATTAATATACCTCAATGATGTTTTTCGCTACCGTAGACACTTATCTTTGTATTAGAGCTTTTAGGTTATTTTCTTATCTTCGAACCGAAAATAACTTTATTTAGTTACTAATTGTCCGAAAAAGAAAACACTATTAAGAAGAAGTCAAAGGGAAAAGAAATGAAGTCATTGTTTTAACTCGAGACAGCTTTCACACTTTATCTTATAGTAAATGTCAAAGGAGAAGCACTCAAACAAAATACAAAGCACTTTTAGCCACATTCTAAAAATCTCTAGCAATAAACTATAATAAGAACTCATGGACAAGTATAATTAAATTAAAAATTGCATAAACATACTATCACCTGAAGATTAATAAATATACGTTTTTCTCAAACTTCTTTACACACTTTGTTGCCATTACACACTTCGAATTTCGTTATCCCCCGGACAAAAACTTCCAAACCCCGGTGGTCAAAATTGGGTGCCCAGACTGCCTCTGAAAACTGAGCTGTTTGGAAGAAACCGTAAGGATTCTAAAATTTTGATATCTCATAGACAATTCTCATGGCAATTTTTTGACGACTGTGCACCCTCGCACGAACATTGTGCTCTCTCGCACTTTATCAGCTTGTTCTTTGGTAAGAAATACATAAATGAAAACAACATTCGATGTAAACATATATTATGACCTGTCACCTTTAAGGAAAACGTTGCTAGAAGCTTCTTGTTTGAGAGTGCTAAGATCGACGTGTGAATAAATCTATTTCGGCAACCCTTTTGAATAGCACGCACATCTCTGAAAACTTGGATAATCTACGGAACGCAAATCTTAGGCAAAGTCGACATTTTTCTAAAAACAGAACGCAACCCTTTCGCAAACATTTTCTCTAAAACCGTAAATAAATTCATATAGGAAAATTAATCATTCATTTTTCGAACCTTCTAGAGGAAAATATCGAAGTTAATAAAATCGGCATACAAAGCATAATGTCCAATTTTTTTTCCTTTTGCGAGAAGTTACTTGGTGGGAGTACTTGTCAAAATGCCGGATAGAAAGTAGAGTGACCTGTAAACTAAGGATGTTAAAATGCATGATACTTTGCGAAGGAGGTGCTCCCGTTTGTCATAACCCTACGTGCAATTTCTAATACTTTCATGATCTCATAATTATCAAAGACCAATATATCATTTATCTCTAGAGAGGTTTACTCTTCAGCCAATATCAAAACACTTTGATCAATCATATACCGCATCTCTCCTGGCAACAAAATGCTACTCCAATATATCCATCTATTATAAAGATTATTTCCTAAAATAAATCAATTCCTATATTACGTAAACATATGAGCAAATATTGTGTAAATTTGAGGTTACTTATTACGTACGGTTGAATATAACGTGCAGTATTTGTTTGAGTAACGGGAGAGAGTCATAATTTTGAGGTCTTTCAGAAAGATATTATTTTACCATTCCTAGCTTAATCTGGCGATGCTTTATGTAAGTAGCTGCGCTGCTTTGGAACGCTATTAAGACTTTATATGATTGGCACAGGCAGATTGCCTTTTAAAAGATTGAAAGTTGATTTTGCAAAGGAAGATTAATGGGCAAATAGCAAAGTCCAAACCCTGTTTTCTCCTTTTTCAATAAATCATTCATTTTTTTTATAGTCAGCTTATGTCATCGATGCTTCACCTCGCGGGCTACGCAAGATAAGCTTCATTTGCGCAATGATATTTTTTTTCAAGACTTACAGTAGCAAGAATATCCCCCTTAAACATGATTGAAGGTAAGATTGATTTTTTCCCAAAAGTCAGAAACAATAAAAGATGTGATGTTGGTCGGTATTGAGGCGTTACACGTTTTTTTTTAAGAAACTAGTTTTACCAAGCAGCCTCGGTCTTTTGAGCATTGAATGTTTCTTACATGTTTCTAAAATTTTTGACATAATCAGCCTATTTTTCATGCAAAGAAAAAAAAAACATTTGTTTTGATTAGAAGGTTCTTAAAAAACCGAATTAAAAAATGTTATTTTCTGATTCTCAGCCTCAGCATCTTTCTTAGATGTTTCTTAGTTTTTAGGCATTCTGAGTAAGCTTCTGTATCCAGCTTACTGAACTCTGAAGTAGTCAGTATGATAGCCAGAAACAAATGATTGCCTCCTTAATCATCCTTTCATTAACAGGAGTTCAATATGATGTAGACCTTTTAACCTTTCCACCACAGAACTTACCCCAACTATCCTTCAAAGATGTACACACGTCAACTCTTGGATCAAAAGGTTGTTTCAAAACCTCTACCTAGCCTTTCGAATGATTAGATGGTTAAAAAAAGAAGGCGTTTATTTCATCAAAATAACGAATGTCTCCGATCACATACAAAACCCATATTCCCTCATTATGCGCGCATTACGTAGGTTGTAATGGGCGCTCAATGGTGCCAATGCGCCTTCGGGTGACGTCACTCTATCTGCGGTCGCTCTAAATGGCGCTCAAAATTCCGCCTTGTCAGATTGTTTCAGATTCAAACGCATGCTCAATTTACTTTTTAAAGGTACTCTTTGACTATAATCCGTATAAAAAGCCCGGTCTGGAAGCCTTTTGTTTTTTTTTCCATTGTTTCTTACTTACTTACTTGATAAATTAGTTGTTTTGCTAATTTTTTGTGATGAGATTAAATCTTAAACCAATCCTAAGAGGAGTACTTGGTAACGTGATCAAAAACTAAGCAAATCGATTTTTATCTTTCGATATTAACAAAAGAAAAAGCTACAGTAACAAAAAGTTCAAGCAATAAGCTTCCATATCAGAGATTTTTATACGAACTATGGTTTGACATTTTTGGAGAAATTGACAGGTTTTGGTAAGGTACTTCGATCCGAAATAACCAATTATTTTTTTCTTCCTTTTTTATTTATGAAAACGTTAGACGGGCAATTTGTGCAATTTCGTCGTCAAATTTTGAAGCAGTGTTTCGAAGAATATAAAGCTTTTTTTTCACCTTCTTAAAAATCTCCCAGAAAGACACCCTACATTACGATAGACTTTTGAAATATTTTCACCTTTGACATTTAAGACCCTGTTAGGAAGAAATATATTACCATTATGCCTAGCTACCTAAAGTCCATAACTATACTGCTTCATTCTATTGTTTATATGTCGAGTTCAGCCATTATTTTTTTGTTTTAAGACCTAGTCAGAGAACCCCAAGAGCTCCTCTTTCCACGGAAATAACTGGTCAGTAGAGTTGAAGATGAGTGAGAAAGGCTAAAATTGTATCCCATACTAGGAAACTATACACATCCCAATTAGGGTAAACACTAGTCTCCCGGGGGTACTACCCTTGCCGACCGACGAGGGGGCTCCGCTGAGGTTCGAAAAATGGACCCTACGTGGGACTAGTTTTTGAGGAAAAAGTGACCCTGAATGGGACTGGAATTACTTTTTACCCAAATTTTCCAAAAAAGACACCCTACGAGGGACTAATTTTTCTATTTTGGTGTTTTTGCGACCCTACCTGGGACTCGTGGAGGTTAAAAAAGGTACCCTGACCAGCGGCGCATCCCCGTAACCCATTTTGCCCTCTTTTGTTTCGGTTTGTTTTTGTGATCTCGCTTAGTATCACTTCTGTTTAAAATTTCTAGCTTAAAAACAAAGGTAAAAGAGACAAAAATTGAGGGCATTTGTCTCCATTATCCTGAATTTTTATGCATCTTTGCTAGGCTAAACAAGACAAACCAAAATATAATGACATCACAGGGATCCTTTAGCCTTTAACACGCAATGTCCTTTGTCTATGTCTAAGTTTTCCATCCCTGTTAGTATTTGGAAAGTGACATTTAGCTGATTTAGCTCCCTCAACTCATCCTCTAGCTAAACAGTTCTCTCCGGTTAACTGAGACAGAGATTTAGTGTTGAAAAAGCATGCGACAACGCTTAATTATGTTAAATATGTTTTGCTTGAGCTTGAGATATATGATTGACGCGAGAGGTTTCTCGTTAAACATCATTTACACTCATTAATTAGGGACGTTTGATGCCTATAATTTCCTCCATAAAAATATTCAATATGAAGCAATTAGCAGACCTCAAAATAAGTGGAGAAAATAAATCGAATCTTAATTGTAGCGCCATATACGGCATATGGGAGAAGTGATCTATTTTTGGCTGTAAAAATATTAATTTATTTTTGAAGATTAATATATGTTTGACAGGAATTTCAGCAAGTATATTGCAAAACTAAGATTGAATTAAGAATGAGATCTTTTGTTCAATTTCCATTTTGGTCCAGCCCTTTCAACTGAAACATTTTGCTGAAGGATGTTGTGTAACTACTTCCTTAAATCTCAAAATCGTTTTTAATGTTAGTTTTGCTATTACTAATTACTTACTAATTGAAATTAAAATTTCCTCATATAGAAAAACTGTCAAAACTGAACAAAAAATGTTAAATATTTTACTCAATATATCTTACTGCGCCAACATAAGTTAATAACTCGCGTATATTCTCAAATTGTTATATGAGTCTGATAGAACTTTAAAAAGTTAAGGGCATTGTCCCGTTTCGTATCCAACGATTATTCTAAAAGAACTTCTTTCTAAGACCATGTTCAGACGTTAGGGTTCCGTATTGTTCTGAAACAAGCGCGAATGTCAAAATTCGAATGGTCAAAAAATAAGACGGAAGAATGGAAACTGTTTCGCTTCACTGCTCCGTTTTCTTTCTCTCAAACGCTCCGAAAACAATTTTAACACTCTCAACCCATAACGAAAACCATACCGGAGCGACACGAAACCTTAACGTCTGAGCATGTTCTAAGATTAAACTCATTGGGTTCAGAAAATGGTAAAACTCTCTTTTTTATCAATGAAAATCTATTTGAAAAACTTTGTACTAGCGCCGAAAACAAATTTGAGCATCCTTGAATAATTCTTGGTCCAAAATTATTCTTAAATTTTTTCAGACCCAAAGGGTATCGGAGGCCGAACCTAAAACGTATTTGAATCGGATTGGTTACAAAATATCAATTTCACTTCAATCAAGTATTTTAAGCGAGCGTGGGTGGGTCGCGTGATGGCGGCGCATTTAAAATAGCCCATCAACCAATAGCTTAGTTTTAATCTCGGGAAATGGATAAACAATATGTCAATAAATTTTGATAGTTGGTTAGACGAGACATCTCTTAATTTAGTTACCACAAAAATAAGAAAATTATTTTTCCCTGATTGATTTTTTTAAATTAGCTGATTCATTGAATTGTAAAATTTTTGGAAATATTATCTGAAAAATTTTGAGTCGGGTAATCAAAAGTCTAAAATTTTCGAACGGATGTTTTGAAAAATAAGGTGATTTTGTTTGTACCCCAAAAAATTAGTACTGACACGTCTGACTTTATTTCAACAATAAGGTACTGGCTTTTCGTAAACTTGACGTCAGAACAGAGGGGTACTGGCACTACGGAAGACTAGAGGTTGCTAAATCTACTATCCAGTAGCGGCCTGGCTTAATTTTCTTGGTAGTGCAAACTATGAAATTTGCGCCCCTGGTATTTTTGTCCTTATTTGCGCCGTATATCATTATGTGAAACTACTGTAAGAACAGTGACTGGTTGAAAGTAACGCCCGGAATCTCTGAGTTAACAGACTTTTATTTATCATTAAAGATCAATGGCTGAAAGAGGCCCCAAAAATTCTAAAGTTGGCAAGAATAGTAAGGGTTCTTTGTAATTCTGGCGCCACAGGCAAAAATATTTTGTGTAAGAAAGGTCAAACAGCTTATAAGATACTAGCCGGTACCCGGCGTCGCGCGCCGGTTAAGCTGTAGCTGAACGCACTAAAAGTCCTTTGAATGTTAAAACTGGCTTAAAAAAACGATCAAATGAATAAAAAGATATCTTCACAGTTTGACTCTAACCCTCCCCGGAGATCTTTTTCTCGTTTCGCTCGCATTTAATACGCCGTCCAGTATTCGACAATTTGAGAAAATGTCATGGTAAAGAGGAGTGAAATGTAGAAATGACAATTCTTTAGGAAAAAGCGGGAAGGCCACAAAGAATAGTGCAGCTTTGTTTTTATCAGATTTAAAAAGATAAATAAGTCAATTCTAAATTGCTTTTTGACCATACTCCCTTGTCATAACTTTTCGAATTTAAACATGTAAAATGACGTACACAGTTTTTAACAGTATCAACCACTTGAATGTTTTTATATGAAGAAAGAGATGGACTAATTTCTTCTCTTGCTTTTTATCGCCCTTTGAATGCTGTTATTGTTCGACAAACTTTTTAATTTTTATGTTTTGATTTACATTTGAAATGTTCTTTTCAATAGAAGAAACTTGTTTTGTTTTGAAAAGAATTCGAATGTCATTAATAAATACGATCGTTAAATACATTCGAAAACATTTCAAACAAAAGAAAAGAGAAAAACACGATCGGCCAAAGCTGGGCAGAAATTAAAATTACTAAATGTAGATGGGCCCTAAATTTCAAAACAAAGGCTGAATAAAGTCTAAACCAGGCTCTATTTGATCTGTCCATCAAAACAAACTTATCGAGAACAAAACATTGCTTGCGAAATCTTTTGCCAATGGCGCGAATCCAATAGAACAAATTTGTGGAGCAAGAGACTAAAAGTCATAATTCTAAAACACAAACAAAGCGAAAACGAAAGTGGTGACACACAGACACACAAAGCACCGCTATTAATATATAGATTCTTAAAAGGAAAAAGTTAGTCCGCATAAGACCACAAAAACCACAGCGAGCAGTTTCGATCAATCTCTCATTCTTTAACCCCGCCTGGTGGATACACAACACTTCTCTTGCTTTGACTTTTTGCAATTCAATGTTGATAGTAGTTTTGAAAAAATTCTTAAAATAATAGGAAGCGCCGCAGGCGAAAAAATTTACATTGCACTTATAGAAGGCGCTAAAAACGTGTCAAAGGGCGCAAAATCGCCCAACCAAACATCAAAAAGAATTTTGGCGCCCCCTTGAAAAGTTTTTTTGGCGCCCCTCTCAGGTCTTTCTGGGTGGTGCACTGCACACTCTGCACCCCCTGCCAGGCCGCCACTGTTACTATCTACCAAATAAATATCTGACTGGGATATGCATGATGCTGCAAATTATAAAAAAATTTGATCAGAGCTAAAAGCAGCAGAAATGGCTCTACATTAAAAGTAGATTACTTACATAACCCCAGCTCTTGATTACGAAATTCTTGTAAAGATATTTTTATTGGCGAAAGTTCAAAATTTTTGCTGAATATCCTATTTTTAGAGTTCTGATTGGTTAGTAATGTTTAGCTGCAGGAAGATTAAGCCTCATTAATTATCTTTGATTGATTCGCTGATTAATATCCGAAAAATTTTCATTTTATTTGCATGTGCTTTGTGTGTCTGCATTTCGAAGAAAAGAGCGTTCCTTGTGAATACTTGGAAGCCTCTCTCTACAGGGTACTAGGGTTGGAGAATGTCGGGTAGGTGCTGACCGAACCCCCGATAAACGATCCTTAGAGAGACCAAATTCTAGTGAGAAAATGACCCTTAGAGAGATGTTTTTTCTTCGATATTCGAAAACTACCTATGGGGAGAATTTTTAGAATTTTTTACCTCAAAACTAAAATCTTTCCTCTTTAAATCAAACTTTTCCGACCCTTAGAGAGACTTTAGAAGGTGAAAAAATCGACCCTTATCGTTCGCACATACCCAGCACCCATGTCAAAATCCAAAGAGAAAACTTCCGAAAGTTTAAAATTTTAATTCAAAGTTTAAATTCGAGAAAGTTTAAAAAAATTCTCAAAATCCCTAAAATTCCCCAAAATGTTAGTTTCTCTTTGTTGGCACCATTTTGTTACAATCCAGTCTATGAGGATGAGTTTCTAGGGTTAAAATACCAGAAAAGTCATGTAGTATGAAAGCTAATGAACATTCTAAAATGGGTACTTTATCTTGAAATTTCAAACCAGAAATGATCTTTAATAGATAATCAAAAGGTATGAAATACATATAATGATTAAATCGCCAAATTATGAAATTCACCTCATCCTCAATTTCAAGACTACGTGCTCTTATTCCGTTGCCATGTATCGTTGCTAATACCTTGAAACAATATTGCTTTCCATAATTAGTGTCATTTGATCCATTTGCAATTACCCTCTTTGGCGCCTTGTCTACGAGTCTAATGGCTATTGATTTGCTTGCGTTGGGTGGGGACCAACCAGATTATGAACTTTAAAGCTACCTGGCATGAGGCTCGGATCAAGAGGATCTAGATCCTAGATTGTTTTACATGTTACTTAATTTCCCTGGTTTATTTTAAAATAGCCCTTTATCCAATTATCGAAAGTTTTGGGGATTTCGAATTTTATTTTTTTTGGTCAAAAATTTTGAATTAATTTTTAGTATCAGTGTTGTGCTTTTTCCAAATAAAAATTTAATACTGTCAATTGCTGATGAAAATATCACAAGAATTGATAGTTCGAGAGCTGTTGGCCTTTTTATTAGGTCATAAACCTCAGAATTTTAACCATCCTTAACGTGTTCGCCGTATCGAAAACTGTCAAAAAAGTTTTGTCAGATCGAACACTAGCGGTCGTTTTTATCTTCACGAGCCTCAAAAAGAGGTCGAAAAAGAGGTTATATTTAGGTCACGAGCCTTTACGAAATTTTACAGGTGATTAGTACGACCCTCAAGGACAATGAAAATCGAAAATCTAACCAAAAAATCCAGTTTCTTGACCTAGATGAGGGTTAGATGCCCAAAAAAACTTTTTTTGACAGATTTCGATAATAATAAGCTTTGGAGCGAAAGCACTAATAGCGAGTTTATGTATTTGTTTTTTTCTGCAATGGAGACAGTTAGCTTCTGATTTGTCTATCCTGGTCAACTGAGAACGACGGTAAAAATACATTTACCATCTTCGAGTTTTTCTGGTCAAAACTGTGGGCTATTCTAAATCGTCTAAGTCACTAAAAAGTGTAAATAGCGAGTTTGTGTATGTATTTGCACTTTTGAGGACGGTAGAGTGGCTGAAGCGATTTGGAATGACCCGCAGTTCTGACCCACAAAATCGAGGACGGTAAAAGTACTGACTCATCGTTGTCCTTAGCTGGTCAGGATCTAGTCAAATTTGAACTTTACCGTCTCCGTCGCTGAAAAACAGACATGCATAAACTCAGTAATACATAAATTTGCCGCTCTCAAATTATCAAACTATCAGACAAACGTTTTGTGAGTCTTGATACGTTGTCAGCGTCTCTATTCATTAAGCGATTTATAGAAATAACCTCGATGTTGTATTCTGTGAGCCAATCAGGTTGCTTCTTTACTTTCTCAAACTTAGCCTCGAGAAAGCTTTACGTATCTTGTCAGATCTAGGGATTGCACAAAGAAATGTGAGATGAGGAAACTTTTTCTATTCAATTTCATTCTCTCAAAATTTCGGATTTTACGCATAGTTTTGACCGCAAACTTTCTCATTTCTGATAATGGTGAAAATGATGAAATATCGATTTTAAGGGCCTTTAGATATGTATTTTGCAAGAGATGATTTGTTTTCAAGGTATTGCCAACTCACTATCCGTAGCTCGCTAAATTCTTATTTCGTAATTTCTCTCAATCAATCATGATCTCTCTCAAATAATGATCCCTTTAAATGAGAGCTTAATTGTGCTTGATTGTTTCTGGAAATTACTTCGCTAAGCGTGTTGCTGTGTTGCGTTTATGTGCACAATTTCACATTTCTGGTCACAAAATCATGCTCTACCTCATAATTTTTTTTTCTTTTCATATCAGGCCCTATTTCTCCTGGGTCTTCCTTTAGAAAAAGGGTTTTTGTGGAAGTTAGACCGAAATTTTGCAGGGTGAAAATAAACAAGCGATCGTCTTTGGAAAAAGTTTCTTACGAGAGCATATGCGTATCCAATAGAGGGGTCAGTACTAAAGTCTCAGTCATCATCACGTTTGGTAGGCTGTGCGCATCCCCAGAATCGATTTTGATATAGGGGATGTGTATCGTGTATTAAATTCCCGTCAGAGAGTTACTCCAATTTTGGGGTAACGTCTTTCAATTTTCTTAAAAAGCTTCAGAAATCCAATGATTGTATTAACCTCTAGCCATTCAAATTTTTAATTGAAATTTAATGAAATTTAAAGATCTCTCATATAAAACCTACTAATCAAGCAAATCAAGTTTCTAAAACTCAAAAACGCAAAACTCTCGGACGAGAATTTTATACACGACACGCAGCTCCTATATCAAAACATATCAGAGAGGATACGTGAAGCCTATATAAAATATCTGGTCGTTATATAAATAAGAATTCGTAAAATTTTTCACACCACTACCCAATTTGTTCACAAAAAATATTCTTATTCAAGCATTTGTTTGTCGGCAAAAGCTTTCTTCAACAAGTGACGTTTTCATCGCTTCTTACAAACTAGACTTTTTTTACCTAAAATAGGCCCAAGTTGCTTTAATCTCTTATTTGTTAAGAAGCGTTGTTTGGCTTCTGCTGCAAAATGACCATGTAGCCTGGAGTTTCAATAGAGTAACGGCTAAAGACCATGTTAGCATCGATTTCCAAGCCCGAATGGCTAGACTCGAGACTCCTGTAAGGGAAATAAAACCACTTACTTCCCATCCAGACGCCCGCGCGTGGTTTTCACACAAACAACGGATTGAAAAAAAAATCTATCGCTAGATTCCAAAAATGCAGTCCTCAAAACAAAGGAACCGCTAGATAAAATCCGTCGTTATGATTGCGGCGCGTTTTAGGCGCGTTTTAAGGCCTGTTTACATCGATCGCGCGAGCGTGCACGCTAGGGCAAAATTTCCTAAAATAGCCTATTGACGTCACGAATTAAATTTTCTTGTACACAAAAAGTGTACGCTCTTGTACGCTTTTGTGCTCTTTTCTCCGCTGAAAATTTTCAACTTTTTTGAGCGTACAGGAGCGCACATCTCAATTGATAATTTTTCAACCAATCAAGAAAGAGAAAAACTGCTGAGTAAACAAAAAAATGTAAACATACAGATTGTGTATGTTTTTGATGGAAATCAAACATTGATCGCGCGGAGTGTGCGGCCAAATCTATTTTAAGAATTTTGGCCTAGCGTGCACGCTCGCGCGATCGATGGAAACAGGCCTTTAGATGGGAAATAAATGGCTTCACTTTTTCTTGCCTGGGAAAGGTTAGAGATTCTACTGAAGACTTTCGGGCTTTAAAGTCAATGCTTGTTAACTTTGCAAGACAAAATATGACATAGCAACATACAGACACTAGCCATTACTATCATTGCTTTAGAAGTTTTAAGCTTGGGAAATTTAATTACTCTATTTGCTTACTTTTCAAATAAATAAATTTATGTTACCAGCGGAACTACCACGTCAAAAAAATTCGATAATTCGTATTTAACCTTTTTGACTCCACCCAATTTTAAATTAGCACCAGACTGCTAATACTCGCCTTATAATTTTGGTGGTTGAATTATTAGAATTGCACTCAACATGTTCATCGAAAAAATCATTATTATTTATCATCAGTACTTCAAAAATTTGAAAAAACAAAGCACTTGTTTTATTCAAATATCCCCCCTCATCTCTATCAGCCTTGACACTAGAAAATTGGTAGATTTGGAACTTCAATTCATGTCTTATACCGTTAAGACCATCGAAATAGAAAACTATAATCTACTTGAGTTTAACATTGGATGTGTGATTGAGACATGCACGATAAAATTCTTACAGTTTGTCTCCACAGCTTAATATAAGAGGAAGCTAAGCTGTGGTGTTCACGTTATTGAAATACCCAGAAAGTACAGTTTGACTGTAAACGAAAGTGAAAGAGAACACCATATTGGTCGTAATTATTAATTTCGCATAGCGAAAGTATTACGATAGCCTTTCGCGGTGTCATCGGAAAAAAAATTAGAAAACGAAAGTGCTTGATACGGTGGACGGACTCACTAAATTTAATTTACAAATTACACGCTCGTATAACCACGGACGATTTTCGCGGGTTTTCTTTGGATTACGTCATTTATCTTTGTGTTTTTAGCTCCACAGTTTTGATTTTTTCTTTATTTTCTTTATAAGGATGGCGCACAATATGAGCATATTTATTTTTCTTATAAGCATATACTTTATAAGAATCAAATCAATAACTCTTGATAGACGGTGATATAGCTTTCGGTAATTAGTTGTTACAAAGTAAACAAGGAATGGCGCATAATTTGAGCTCATTTATTTTTCTTATAAGCATATACTTTATAAGAATCAAATCAATAACTCTTGATAGACGGTGATATAGCTTTCGGTAATTAGTTGTTACAAAGTAAACAAGGAATGGCGCATAATTTGAGCTCATTTGTTTTTCTTATAAGCATATACTTTATAAGAATCAAATCAATAACTATTGATAGACGGTGATATACCTTTCGGAAATTAGCTCTTTCAAACTAAACAAGCAATGGCACACAACATCAGCATTTTTATTTTTCTTATAAGCATTTACTTTATAAGAATCAAATCAATAACTCTTGATAGACGGTAATATACTTTTCGGTAATTAGTTCTTACAAAGTAAACAAAGGATGGCGCACAATATGAGCATATTTATTTTTCTTATAAGCATATACTTTATAAGAATCAAATCAATAACTCTTGATAGACGGTAATATACTTTTCGGTAATTAGTTCTTGCAAAGTAAACAAGGGATGGCGCACAATATGAGCTTACTTATTTTTCTTATAAGCATATACTTTATAAGAATCAAATCAATAACTCTTGATAGACGGTGATATAGCTTTCGGTAATTAGCTCTTTCAAAGTAAACAAGCAATGGCACACAACATCAGCATTTTTATTTTTCTTATAAGCATTTACTTTATAAGAATCAAATCAATAACTCTCGATAGACGGTGATATACCTTTCGGTAATTAGTTCTTACAAAGTAAACAAGGGATGGCACACAACATCAGCATTTTTATTTTTCTTATAAGCATTTACTTTATAAGAATCAAATCAATAACTCTCGATAGACGGTGATATACCTTTCGGTAATTAGTTCTTACAAAGTAAACAAGGGACTGCGCAAATTATGAGCATATTTATTTTTCTCATAAGCATTTACTTTATAAGAATCAAATCAATAATTCTCGATAGACGGTAATATACCTTTCGGTAATTAGTTCTTACAAAGTAAACAAGAGATGGCGCACAATATGAGCATATTCATTTTTCTTATAAGCATATACTTTATAAGAATCAAATCAACAACTCTTGATAGACTGTGCTATTCCTTTCGGTAATCAGTTCTTACAAAGTAAACAAGCGATGGCACACAATATGAGCACATTTTTTTTCTTATAAGCATTTACTTTATAAGAATCAAATCAATAACTCTTTATAGACGGCGATATACCTTTCGGTAATTAGTCCTTACAAAGGGCTACAAAGTAAACAAGGGATGGTGCACTATATGAGCATATTCATTTTTCTTATAAGCATTTACTTTATAAGAATCAAATCAATAACTTTTGATAGACGGTGATATTACCTTTGTTTATTAGTTCTTAAAAATTAAACAACAATTGTTCTTAAATTGGTCTCTTTTTTTAGCGATTTTAAGCCTCGTTGTTCTTGCAAAATTGTTTCATCAAGGCTCGATGTGAAGTAGATTTCAAATTGGCTTCAATCTCTACTTCTTGTTTTTCCTACGCAGTTCAAATTCTAGGCGAAATTTTCGACTTCAAGTCGTCTTGTTTTATATTTGATTAGTTGCTATCTATATTTTCTCGCTAGTTCCAGACCTTTTTTGTAGATATCGTGTGAGCACGTTTTCAGCCCACCTTCTTCTTTCTTGGACTAGGGACATGTTCAGACGTGTTTAAAACATATATAAATTCTTGTGTCTTATTTCTTCGTCCTGATTCCATCTATATCTGAGAAACATTAAATTGACCATGATTGTAGAGGCTAAGGTTTTGTTTGCTCTCGTATCCCTTTATTGGTGGTAAAAGCGTATGTGGCGATTATATCTCATCAGTGTTTTTTCCATAATGACGTTATCAGGATAAATGATGGCGACAAATTACTACTGATGACGTATGCACATATGCAAAAAATAACTTGATCAGATTTTTAACTCCGCTAATGAGATTTTAACTTCATGAATTCGAGAGAGTTTTATCGACAGTTAATTAATTCTTGATTTGAACTTTGATTTCTTTTTAATCACGCACAAAAGAAAAAGATTTGGTCAAATCTATCGTCTCTGATAGAGTGGTTTTTCAGTCGTTACGCATATTAAAAAACAAACAAAATTCACCGAATGCAATGTTATTTTATTTTGAGTAAGAGGGTTTTTTGCCAACTGCAAAAACTAGGTCCATTCAACATATTGAGTCTGAGAAACCCTTGCAGATCCTTTTCGTTCAGGACTGAATGAGAAAATTTCTGTGAATTTCTTTTCAGATTTTTTTAAAGGACCTGTCAAATGATAATGACTTCTCAGAGATCTTTAGTCCGCGATTGTATATTAAGTTTCATCCATTTCTAATCATTTTAAGTCATTTAGAATTGAAAAATCACGAGCCTTTAGATCAAAACAACCACTGGCAAGCAAGTTGTAGGTGCATTCAGGGAAATGGTACAGTAAACATTTACTATGCTGCCAAATAAGCACTGTATTTAAAAGCTTTGCTTCTGCAAAAAATATAAAATAGAGTCATTTTGAAGCATTTGAGATAATCAAAATCAAAATTTTCTCCCGTCGGCGCAAACCATGGTTGCGCCTCCTTATTCAGTTATCCATTAGCTGCTCTGAGAAAGCCATATCACTATAAGCGGAAATTGACACTTTTGCCAATGGGCGCAAATCATGGTTGAACTCCCTTAGACTTCTAATCACAATATTTTGATCCTCATGGCTATAAGAGCAAATCATTCACTGGTCACTACAATCCCCAAAGGGGGGAATCTTACCCTGAGTATCAGAGGTTAAGTTTTCAAAGAAAATAGTAACCTCTGAAGACAAATAATAGAAATTTTATCGCGCATGTGTCAATCTAATCACTGTAGAAAAAATCAAAGATGAAGAGCAAATATTACCATATTAATGTCTAGCAGACTGTATCAGTATGCAGTTTACTATTTACGAATTCCCCAGAAACCTCCAAGTGTAGTTGAAATGAGTTTATTTCGAAAGAAATCCTTTACATGATCCCCAAATGTATAACAGTAATTACTAAACTTTTAATTATGGAAATGTCACTTTAATTGAATCGAAATAATAGACAGACTTTATGTTATGATTCTCTATCACTGACTCTTTTTACAAAGCATTGATGACTTTTTGTAAGTTGTGTTTTCAACGACGGGAATAAAAATATCGACTATGACGCTCATCCAAGATCTTGGATGGTCGTCATGGTTACTTTTGTCTTCGCTGATTGCGCGCGGCACAGCGTAAATATATGATTTTGAGCTGTGCTTTTCACGGTAGGGGAATCTTACAACCAATTCGATTGACTTCAAAATATGCCCATTTTGCCCTGATTGCTTGCTTCGTTAGCAGAAAACTGCTAACGAAGCGTTACAAAACGGAAATCATTTAAATTTCGATTTCAAAAATCATATTTGGCAGGATTTGTGGCGTGAATTTAAGAAAAATGGCGTAATCGAAAATTGAAATTTTCAGGCATGAAAGAAATTGTTGTCATGGCATGGATTTTGGGTCCGCTGGGGAGGGGCTCATACAGGTATACAGCTAGACCAAAATCACCAAAAATTTTATACTTTCTTTTGTTTTTCCGTCACTAAAAGTGGTATGTTTTTCCAATCATTTCTTCATTTGTTTTAATTTCGACATTTTATTTCATTTGATACACGGCTCAGTAACCTTAGAACAGCCCTGTTTTAGGCAATCAAGGAGGGCTGACATTAAAAAAAGTTTGACCGTTGGCGCCAACCATGGTGGTGCCTTCTTAGCCAGTACATCATAGCTCTATTACTTTCAAAGTTAACACATCCTGCATTGACAAATCAAGTTTAACCATAGTTTGGTACCAAGATTTTATTTGAACTATTTTTGCCTAAAGTCAACTATGGGGCTAAACAGTACTGAAAAAAAACAACATTTTATAACAGTTCTGAGCTTGGAATGACTTAATCTTAGCCAAATTGAGGTTTAGAATTAAAAGCAGGGGGTATAAACCTGAAATGTCTCAATATTAGCCACGAGAAAATCATTAGAACAATTTGAGGCTTAAAATGAAAATAGAGACGTCCTAGCATCAAAAACTTTAACTTGTCTTTATATAAAAAAAACTGTACCCCAGTGAAAATTTACTTCAAATTTTCCAACCTGGCGAATATATTCAGTCAAAAAATCGACCCCAGTAACTGGGCTACTGAGACGGAGATGTTAAAATGGCAGTATTTTGCATATTTTGAGTGAATTTTTAAGTGCCACAGATCTTTTTTATCGGGTTTGTGAAGATGTATTTATTTTTGTGTTATATGCTGCCAATAAAACGGACATAAACGAGACCTTTGTTAATTGACCAAACTTGTTCTAGTACAGACTCGTTGGAATTAAAGAAACATTTTGTAATTTTGTTGTAATTGGTGAAATTTAATTTCATATAAATCAATCAATCCTCTAATGAAAATAATCCTCAATGTAAGTAAGTAAGTATATTCATCAGGTGGCTGACGGTGGAGCCAGGAGTGAGGGAGTCTATCCCCTTTTCTATTTGCGCTAGACCTGGGAGATCGAATACTGAGGTGGAGCACTACACCTACTCTAAATTCCCAGTAACTTACCGCCTAGATCAGATTACCCATTCTAAGCTACTCATCTGCTGAGTTGGCGGTGACCGGGGATCGAACCCACAAACCTTAGATTGTAAAGCGAATGCTCTACCGACTGAGCTACCCGGTCACCAATCCTCCATAACTTGATGTAATTTAGAAAAAGAAGGCTAAAAACGAACGTCTGAACATCTTATTCTAACCAGGGAAAATTGACAGCGAAAGATAAAGAGCCTGGGGGAGACCTAGGCAAAATGGGAACCGGTAATATGCGCGATCGGTAAGGTAGTTTTTCCACACTTCGAAATTTTCTCTAAAGCTTACTTTCGCGATTTCTCGTAAATTTAAACAATAATTTATGGAAAATTTTGAAAAAATATTAGTTTTGATCTTTGAGGTGACTGGAAAACTTTAATAGACTTAAGTTTCATCTCAAAATTATCTTTCCAACGAACTCAGTTTTTCCTTCAAGGGAGATCTTGTAAAATGTACACCTGTCATATTTTTAACAAAAAACTTACGTTACTTTGAAAAATATCCTTGCTTGATTCCATACGAACTGCTTCAACGATTTAACTTGTGATTTTGACCGTCTCTAACTGACCGTTATACCACTCCCAAAATAAAATTCATGACCTTTATATAAAGAAGCCATCTGACCACAGAGCCATTATAAGGTGCCAACTCCCACTAGCTCTTGATTTGTCGGAAGGCATTTTTAAAAAGTTTCCTCATTGCTTTTCAACTCTCTGTCAAAAAATTTTTGATTGACATCTTTCATGATTGATAACGGCCGATGAACCACGTATTTACGTTGCTTCAACTGACCAATCAGGTGCCTTGAATAAAAAAAATAAGAGGTTCTGACTCATAAAGGCTAGCCTAGAAACTAGCTGTGTTTCTTGACAATTATCTTCATATTGTATTTGCTCTGCATGAAATAAAAAATGTTTACTCTTTAAATAGTATAACATCGGGGATAACCTCAGCTAAAAGGTCCCAAGTAGTAGGGTGGTCCGAATAAAAGAAGGAGGGCTGATTGCTGGGGGTAGGAAATTGTATTTCCAAAAGCACCCAAAACAATGCTTTTGATTACTGAAAATATTTATATAAAAAAATTGATAATTAGGTGGGGGTTCGAAAATTTTTCAAAAAAAATTAATAACCGGGGGAACGTTTATTCGGGACATTAGAGTCCTCACCTCGATGACACATAATATTGTGATCTGGGATATACTGGACGTATCTCCTCTGATATATCATCTACTAACCTTGCTTTTTGCGTTGTTGTATTTTTGGAAACAAAACGTTGCCAGGCCTTTTTCTTACTTAATTAAAGCCATCCACCTGTTCATAAGGAGATTTACTTGTTTGAATTTTCGAGTGGCAAGGCATGGACATGATATGATATACTTTAGGCGTACAAACTTTCGCGAGCAGAAACTTTCGCGGGGTCGAAAATTCGCGAAATGTACGACATTTACTTTCGCGAATTTGAGGAAAAAATATTTTTCGCGAGCATAAACTTTCGCAATTTTCGCGAATTTTGGCCCGTTTGTACGCCTAAAGTAGATTTCTGAAAACAGGTTTTTCTGGGACTTTTGCGATCAACCTTCAGGAGGGGTGAAGGGGAAGCTTTCGTGTAGGATTACTCACGAGTAAAGCAGTTCAAGGTTATGGGTTCGGCACTCAAACCCCTGGATATATCACAAAAAGAGAAAAGAGAAAGGCGTCTTTGAGATTCGGTAGTCTCAATGGTCAAATTACCCCCAACTAAGCTTCACTTTCTCATGGAAGTAGGGATGACTTAGATTTCTTTCCATTTTAACTTTCATTATTCTATTAATTCCATATAACGTTATGACCTACGGATCTCCTGCTGTAACTTTGTCAGTTGTTATGAATACCCATGAGTCAGCAAGATTACTTACTTCTTTTAGACTTTAAATTAGAAAATGATTCCGACAAAACCCACTCGCTGATTTTAAAATGACAGGTTGAATTTATTTATATTGGTGGGCGGAATATTCAGAAATAACTCGATACTCTTTGTGTGTTCTGCAAAAAGAAAATTTTAATTACCGAGTGGGCGCATGTTTAAAGTTTTCCCACAAACTGAGTCTTCAATTTAGATTAAGTACTTTTTACAAACAAACTATTAAAAAACCAAAAGTTTCTACAAAAATCCAGACTAATTTCAGATGGCAATAACTCTCTTGAACACGAAGAAAATTTTCATAAACACAAAAGAGGTACTGCTTTGAAACTGAAGAAGTTCCAAAACATTGCGATAATTCGTAGGCGATCTAATTGTAGCCGAAGCTTGTTAGCTTTTCTCTGACGCTTTATTTCTAACGCTAAAAAGAACATTTTAAGGCTTTGCGGACTGTAAAACACTCCTAACTACACTTTTTTGTAATCCTCTAAACAACGGATCTTCCTTCCGAACCTTATTTCGGTGTCCTCATCTCACTTGATTCTACCAAAAAGTGAAGACCAAATGATACAATGCCATAATGATTTTTTTACCTCCGGCTCGAGTTATAGTATTTATTAACAAGTTTATGTTGGCACTTTTAAGAACGGGTGGTTTGACTGAAGTGATCTAAATAACACGCCGTTAGTTTTAACACGCAAAGTCGAGGACAGTAAAATGCTAATCTACCGTCGCTCATAGTCAATCAGGATCTAGACAAGTCAGAAGCTACTTTAATGGAATAAATTTTCGCGGGGATTAAATTTCGTGGATCTCGCGGATTTTGGTGTCATCCGCGAAATTAAGTCCCAATTGAAATTTGGAAATTTCTTATCCGCAAAATTTTTTTAAACAAAACTGATTGTCATATAACTATTTTCAAAATGTTAACTGGCATCATTAAATGGCTAATAATGCGTATTTCAATATCCAGTATGCATAATTTGGCAGTAAGAAGGCACAGAATCATGAAAGATATTGTCTCCTGATAATGCCATCCACGAAGTTAAGTCCCCGCGAAATCTTTTACTTTCGCGAATGAGTTCAATCTCCGTCGTTAAAAAAATAAATACATAAACACATTACACAGGGTGTATTTCTATTTTCAGCAAAATAGTCACATGTGTTTGTTTTCGCATGATAACTGTCGGAGACCGTTAAAAAGGAAATCAAGCTTTCTATTGAAGCACCGTTAACAACCCTCTACAAATCAAAAATAATTAATCACGGAAAAGAGGCATACAAAAAACATTAGCCCACTTGTTAAATTATCTTGTAGCCACCAACAATTTCCTCTGATTGGATAAACAAGTCTTCAAATACCGATTTCATGTCTCTTATATTATAGAGGTACCTATATATATATCTTGTATTTCTTGCATTATAACTGACTGCAATCGCAAATACCAACCTCGTTCCCTGCGTATTTTTGAACCTTACTAATAGCGCTAGAGAATGCGCTGGTATTGTCTGTTTTTCGAATGCAAAAGATTATTTAATCCAAAACAAAACGTCAGATTTCATTTGTCCTTCTATTTTGAAGTCATTTCATTTTTTTTGTATAATGCTGAATACATTGGTTATGTTACATATATTACCTCAAAAATGAGAAAATGGCAAGACCAAGACCTGCGAAAGAAAAGAAATAAAAAAACCTGAAAAACGCCAAAAAGGAAAAACCAAAAAAATACCCCGAAAAACGCAGATGTTCTGCGTCCAACAACAATAAAACAAAATTAGATGTTACAAATCAAATGTGTGATTTCAGCATCACCTATCTGAAAGTATCTGAAAATGCACATTTATTTTTTTTCACACAACAGTTCACTTAGGCGAGCGTGAAATCGTTTGGTCTCTTTGCTCAAGCCACCATTCGAGGAGAAAACCAGTGGGATGAATGTCCCACTCTCCTGTTCTACAATGTAATTGACATATTTTCGCTTCTTCTCTTTCTCCATGAGCCTCGTATTACACTAGCAAGATTTTGGCTGTGATAACTTCTAGCAAAGAATTCACGTCAAGAAATGCCTTCTAGTTTTTCTGCCAAAATCCTCTCAGTGTGATATTAGCCCGGAGATAAGGATCATTGTCAAATCGCTTTAGGAGGATCGGTTCTTTCTCCGGGTTTTTGCAAACTATAGACGTTAAGTTTGCGGTAGTGATCACCAACTCATTGTGACACATGTGGATAAAGCCACCAACTTTACATTGAAGAGCATAGCCAACACTGAACTTTCGAACCACAGACGCAGTTCGCTGGGGAGATTTTTCATATTCCAACCATATCTGAGGTAGATAGCATCAAAGAATTCCCTTTTCGTCAGCGAGAACTCTTTTGATTTGATTGGCAGTGATGATAACCACGCTGAAGCACCATGCGAAGTTGCAATTTTGATGGCTTTCAGTTCGATTGGAGTTCCGTGAAAAGCACAGTTCGAAATCATATATCGACCTTTGCCGACAAATCCAGATTCTATTCAGCGCGCAATCAACGCTGAGAAAAGTAACCATGACGACAATCCACGATCTTGGATTAAGTTCAAAGTTGATATTTTTTCCGCGTCGTTGATAACACAACTCAGAAATGCCATCAACGCTTTTTAAAAAGAGTTAGTGATAGCGAATCATAACATAAATATTTGTCTATTATTTCGATTCCATTGAAGTAACATTACCATAGTTAATAGTTTAGTAATTACTGTTGTACATTTGGGAATCATGTAGAAGATTTCTTTTGAAAGAAACTCGTTTCAATTATACTTGGAGGTTTTTGAGGAATTCGTCAATAATAAACATGTATGTTGATACAGTCTGCTTGACTGATATGTCGGTGTTTTTTTTAGAATGTACCTGAATGATTTTTCAGTCGTGATCTTTAAAATCATCTTTTTCGTGATATCTTCTTCAATTTTAGGAATTTTTGGACCTTTTTTTTCAGAAATGACATATTTTTCCACAGTAATGTATATGGTAATATATGGTAATACCGGGTGGGCTTAAAAAAACAAGTCCAAATTTCAAATTCGGATGTTTGACGCGCTATTCGTTTTTTTTAGCTGGCATCTTTGGATAGAAAAAAATAAAGATATTATATTATATTAGATGAATAGGTTGAATAGGTCAATCTTTAGGTATTTTGAACAAGTCGAATAATACCACTAATCGTAAACTCTTAATATCTCCCTCTCACTTTTAGACTTGATGCTAAAACTTGGCAAAAAATCGGGAAAATACTTATAGAAAAAAGTGCAAAATCGTGATTGCACATCTTTTTTCGATCTATCGTCAATTAAGAATGAAATATGGACTTGTTTTTTTTTGCCCACCCGGTATTTGCTCTTCATCTTTGATTCTTTCTACAGTGATTAGATTGACACATGTGCGATAAAATTTCTTTACTTGGTTCTCAGAGGTTGATATGTTATATGTTCTTTGAAAACTCAACCTGCTCTGATACTCAGGGTACGATTGAAGATGAAACAGACTTCAGGTTTTCGAGTTTTCGTTGAAAGAACGAGGTCTTTGATTCCGTATCGCTATCGGTGTCATCGGATTCACTGAATTTTTGACGTTCTGCATTTTTCATTGTATTTTTGTTGATCTTTGTAACGTCAGAATTTTATTACGTATTGTTTTACACCAGGGTATTCTCTAGAGTCAATCAGTAACGTAAATAAAGCCTGGGATACAAGGGGACGAGGTTGCGCAAATACCTTATCAATCCTTTTCACGCCACCCTCATTTAAAACGGTACCATACGATACTTACTCTGTACCAGAGTGTATCCCACGATTATCGTAGCGTAGTTTCTCTACGGTAATGAATTTTGAAATTAGCCGTATATATCGGGTTTGTGTACAGACTATACGATACTATACATACTTCTTGAGATGCATGAAATCGTTGCGGGCACCGGGTGTTGGAATGTATTATAGACGATTGCATATAGAAAATCTCATCATCAATAAAAGATAAGATTAGGCATGGAATGAGGTTGTTACAGCCTAATCTTATAACATATCATCCATTCTGCGTATACCACGTTCTGCTCGAAAGGGATATGATGTGACTATCTGACCTGGTTGTTCAGTCAAAACCGTCAAAACAAACAAAGCGAGAGCGAAAGCGACTGGTTTCTATTGTTTATGTTTGTGCTTGGCGCTTTTGATTTTGGTGCGATTGTTTTGCTTCAACCAATCACCGCGCTCAAAAACTCATTTGATATTTGTCCCGTGAATGCGTGAATGGGCTTTTTCACATGCGTGAATGCGTGAAAATAGAATAAAAAATGCGTGAGTGCGTGAATTGAAAAGCTTTGAGTGAACAAAAATTGCGTGAATTTGGGAAAAAAATTGCGTGATTGCGTGAATTTAAGGTCCGCTGAGCTAGGGGGGGGGGCTCATGAAACCTGGGCGTCTATCAGTAACGTAAATAAAGCCTGGAATACACGGGGACGAGGTTGGGCGATAGATTGATAAAAATTGTCAAAAAGGACCCTAGATGGCTTTCGACCCAAAATGTAAAAGAAATAACGGTATGATATGAAACAAAGGAACTTAATTGAAAAGGAATGTACTTTTGTTAGCGCATCTGGTGGGTATTTTACCGGGAATTCTCTATTGGTGTCCAGGACCTTTTACATGGTTTCACTTTCGCTATTCGTCAAAAACAGGGAAAAACCTAAAGAACATACCCAGAACAGTTGGCCTCAGCTACATAATATTCTATTTCCCGCGGATTGTATTACACTTTACCAACAGTCCGTATAGTATCTATCGAGAAAATGTCAAGCAATGTCAGCGTATTTTTGCGATAATGCTGTCATGATGGATTTTATAGTAAATCTTTGCAGAACCCGACTGAAAAAAAACACGCGAGATATAAAACTTTAAAAGTTTTATATTTTTTTATGGATAAGGTTTTGAAGTGAAGTCAACTGAAGAACTATACTATAAAGCATCAAGATCTGAAGTGATGTATATCATCATGTATAGTATAGTATAAACTGAACTCACATTTGGTTAGAAACAGAATTTATCAATAATTGAAACTTGCATGGTTATCCCATCATCCATATTTTATAAGCTGGCAAATCCATTCTACGTACCCTTTTAATAGCGTTGTTGTTGGATTATTTGATTATTATTGTCGAGATATGTTTTTGTCTATTACTCATGGTATCATTGCATTCTTGACCTACATACAGCAGGTACCTACCGTAGATTTGTCTATTATTGACATGTCTCCTTTAATTTTGGCACATTTAGTAGGGGGAAATACCTTTCCCGTAATTCAAATTTCCCAGAAATGACCCGGGAAAATGTGCGCTCCACCGTTGTGTATAAAATTGTTTCGGAGGTAAAAAATGTGTTTTTGCCTGCGAGGGGTTAGGGAAAGTGGGATTTGAGCCTCTAACTTTTGACAGCGACCTTCTTTTGGCAAAATATTTTCAGGGTGGTATAATATGATGAATAGATTGAACATACTAAAATTTGAGGGGATTTTGTTTGACAGAACCAACCTTCCCTATGGGAACGCAGGCAAAAACGGGTTTGTTTTACCTCCAGAGACCAAACGGTGGAGAGCATCAAAATAATGTGCGCGCATTAGTTTTACGAATTACGGGAAAGGTGTATTTGTTCGTTTTTTCGAGGTCGCTCCCGAGAGACCTTTTTTCAAAGAGGCCACCCTGTTGAATAAGTAAGTAAGTAAGTAAGTAAGTAAGTATTTATTTACCATTTAACACTACAGAAAAGATACAAGTGATGATATGCACAAAAAATATATGGAAGGAGACCGCATGTCAATAATTATGTAGTCCAGCAGAAAAAAAATGATAAAACCATGCATAATTATTACAATATGCATGATACAGTAATTATGCATGGCTCTATCATTGTTTTTATGGCTGGACTACATAATTATTCAACAGGACGTCCTCTTTGAAAAAAGGTCTATTGTTTTGGTCAAAGCAATTGTTATACATTTTTGGAAAGCTACCGTAAGTTAGTCTAATGTCGACATCCGTCTTCTAATTTCGACACCCTTTTTTAGAGATAGGAACAATAGAAACTGAGGAAGGTCAGAATCGCTGATTGACTTTCATTAGCATGCTGGGAAGAAGTTATATCGGATCGCCCAAAGTTACCTTCATGTTTTTATTTTATTTTCTTATCTCTGATCCTGTCTTTCTCTTTTCTGACTGTTTGAGTTTCTGAGACTTAGATTCTCATTTCTGACTGAGTTTTCATGCCTATCAATCATTTTTCCATCAATTTCGACCAGTCTAATTTTCGCACCGAGTGGGATTCAAACCACCACCAAAGAAAGACCTTCGAATTCGGAAGCCAGCGCTCTATCCGTCAGCTTGGTAAAACCCGTGTGTTTTCATCATGAGAAATATCTCGCAAGTCATCAATGACGTAAGCAATTAACAAAAGAAAAAAAAGAAAGATCAAAGAGATTTTTTTAAACTAAGATTTAAGATACCTTCGCCAATCTTGGGAATCTCCATTTTTCGATATTTTATTAGCGCTTTTCGTGACGATTACTCTCATATAAATCTTATCACCACCAGGATTGGCGAAGTTTGTGAAGTTGAAGCACACGAAGAATTGACTTTTTCAATCATCTGCGGTGGAGCTCAAGTTATCTGAAATTGGAATCGTCTAAAACACGATGTGTAATGAATTGTAACGAACGATGATTGTTGATTTTAAAGTCGTTAAAAGTGCGAAGTAATTATCTTGGGAATAAACGAACTGAAAATCAATTAAAACAATGTAACAAAAAAGTTACAGAATTATGTCAATTATGAACGACAGGTGAGACTTTTATTTATGGCTTTTATTCGCCAATACGATGACATAGTTTTTGGCTAATTTTACGAAAAGAAACACACCCCTGTCTCACATATCCCTCATATCTGTTAAAGAGTTTTTATGAATACGGCCGAAGAGTGGGGAAGCGGTACATCATATTATCTCAGTGACGCTTATTAAAAGGGACAAGGGGTGAAACTTTCCACCTCTTAGCGAGTTTATTTCGATTTTCCTTTTAGTTCAAGCTGCAAAAATATCTTGTTTCGATGTTTTTCCATTCGATGTAATTTTTACTTAAAAAGGACGTGAGAATTTCGGTACGGTTTTCCTTTAAACTACCTTAAATTTCCATTTGATGAGATAGGGATATGGAGGCCAAGTAGAAATAAAGAGCATTGAGAAATGGGAACTTTCATCGGGTAAAATTTGACAGGCTCGGAGATGCTTCGGTCGAGGTCTTGAAAAGGCTGAAAGATGCTTATAACGATACTAACGGTGTATTTTACCTTTTTCATAGTCCACCTGGATTTCAAAACTTCACCGAGACAGGGGTGTATAAATCTTACATTTTACTTTAAGGAGACGGGGGTGTGTAAATGTTAATTTTTATTCCCAGTTTTACAGATGTTATTTTCTGTCTATAAACTTTCGCGAATGGCCCTTTTAAAAGAATTTTCAAAAAATGCTGTGGCAAAGGAATTTGTCCGCGCGGTCATATTTTTGGATGCGGAACATACGAAATTTAGAATACGGGCATTGTGAGATAACGATGTTTCAGAACCCTGATCTTGCCACTCCATGCTCATTGCTAGGTCTCCAGTGGTCTAGATTGGATGAATCACAACAATTCTTCTCTCGTGCTATTTTGTTTTTTTCTTTTTCATTTCAGTCATTTTCATTTTTTATGGGAACACAATTGCAATATCATTTATCCAGATGACACGTGTATTTTCCACATTTCCACTGTCGTAATATCATAATGATACACATTCATTGGCGAAGTCAAGAATCTGGAAGCCTTCCGGAGAATACCTGTGTCAGAGATCCGGTGGAGCCCTGCAAAACCATCCCCATTGTAAACTTCGAGCTGGAATATAGATTTTCTAACCCAATCGGGACAATACGATTAGATAGAAATTTTCATCCACACTGAATAAGCAAAAAGCTCCACCGGGGCGGCATTGAGACAGTGGTGCGTGTGGTGAGAGAATGAAAAGAACGCCCAGAAAGAAAAGAAAGACCAACGAAGTTACAGTATATATTCTATTATAACTTGATTGTAATGATCAGTCCCTGGTAAGAATTCTTGATATGATCTGAAAAGATCGTTGAAGATCTTTCAAGATCTTTAACAAGTAAGAATCTTAAAAAATCTTTGTAAGATCTTACAACGATTCTTAGGCAATCTTGAAAATTTCTTCCAACAAAAAGATCTTTAAAGATTTTGTAAAGAAATTGTAAAGAGTTGTCAAGATTCTTCCCGCATATTTATAGTAAGAAAATTTATTATTTCTTATTAAGTTCTTAAGCAGAATCTTGAGCCATAAAATATTTTAAGATTCTTTGCGTAACTTATAACGTTTTTATAAAGAGACTTTCCAAATCTTAACTAACTATTATGTACAAAGAAGCTTTAAGATTCTTAGTGGTTCTTATTAAGTTCGGGTTAAGAATCTTAAAAACATGTAAATTTCTGGTTATGATTGTTTTTCATAAGAAGGAGTCTTTAGACTCAAGGAGAGCAATCTCTTAGGATAGTATTTACGAATCAGTTTTTGGTTAAATTCGAAATACGGTAAGTTTTTCTTGTGTGTGTTTGTTATCATTGATTGTATTATTAATGAAATAGGTGATTAATGAGAAGCATTCACGAGGTCATCGGTTGAATGATGTTACTCGAGCAAAGCTTTCGGCCCTTATTCAATAACTGAAGGGGGATAGTAGTAGTAAGATTCCGTCAGCGACCGTAGTGCAGTGGTAGAGCATCCGGCTACGGTGCGCAAGGTTGTGGTTTCGACCCCCAGCCGGTTCAAACCAAAGATTCCCAAAATGGTACTTGGTACCTCTGTGCTTGATGCTCAGCAATTAAGAGAAGGATCAAGGGTAAGTGGAGCTATCAAGGGAGAAAGAGTGACGCCCTCCCCTACCTTCGGGTAGAACTGCTGGCGTAGACTTATTTTTACTTAAGATTCCGGCAAGATTCTTGAATCACTGTAAGGGACAAGAATCTTATTCAAAACTTATAAAAAAGTCTTATCAGATCGTCAAAGATCTTGAAAGATCTTGAAAGATCTTGGCACGTTCGTAGTAAGAAACTGAAAAAGAATAAGCAAAGTTTCTTGATAAGATCTTTTCAAGAACTTTTCAAGAATTTTTACCAGGGAGTGACCTCATTTTTAATTTTCGAGCCACTTTTTTAAATGTTTTATGTATTTCGTAACGTATATTATTTTATGAATTGTTAAATTTAATAAAAAAGGTGGTTCTTATTTTCTTCTTCACGACTCTCAAGCAGCACGCTCTCCCTGAACAGCTCATAATGGTAACAATCGGTAACTAAATAAAGAAGAACAATTAAAAATACTATCATTCATATGACCGTTAGAAGATCCATGGTACAGTAGATTTTTCAGCTTCAAACTTTAGACAAATTGACAGTCGCTCAAACTCAAAAAGCTCGTTAGATAAACTGCCGAAGTTACGGTGACAAGAAACAACGCACACTAATTGATGAGAAGCACAAAAAACAATCTAGATTTCAACATAGATGAGATAATTGTTTCATACATATAACAATGTAACTTACATTGTCTCGGACACTTCTCAAGTTTAGTGAAAGCAGTCCGCAATGATTATGTGATATTGACAAAACGTCTCGCTTCATTTGATCCGTTTTTCCTGAATAAAAATAAAGTAAAAACATCATTTGAACTTGAACTTTCAAAGTATTGAAATCAACGGATCATCAGTCGCTTTTGTTAGCAGTGAAGTAAGTAAGTCTATAATCTTTAGTAAGAGAAAACGGATATGAATTTGATGCAGTGGTGTATTTAGGATTGTTAGGCATCGCTGAATAGTATTCTATATGATATAAAAAAGATTGAATGGGTGAAAAATTTTTCAATGGGCACAATACCTTATTAGATTTAAAGAATGAATCTTGTAAAGAAAAAATGAAAGCCCCGTTCATCTTCATTTTCCCCCGTTTTCACTTTAAAGTTGAAATTGGCGTATTTGTCTGACGCGTTCTAGCTCATTTGCACAGGGTAGGGAAAAACCCAGGGGGTACTTAGGCAAATGGAAGTACGGTATGTGCCACCCTTAAGAGTACCTTTTTTGGATAAAGTCCCGGTAAGGGTCGGAAAATTCACAAAATTTTCCTTTGTTTTCTCCTTTTTAGTCTCGTTAAGGGTCCGAGGGTCGAATGTCGGGCGGCACCCCCCTCGTCAGATCGCAACCCTAGGATCCTCCCCCCGGGGGAAAACCCGTTGCAAATGCACACCCCGTGCAAATGCCCAAGGATTTTTCTGACTGCCAAATATAGTCCATCTAAAATCGATGCAAATTTATGCCAAATTCATTCCATAAAGGCAGGTGTCCACTTTCGTGCGAAGCATTTATGACATTAAGTTTTTCGAATATAGTCGCCTGGTATTCAACTTTTATAGCTTAAAAAGTCACTCACGCATTAAATGTAATGCGCCGTTTTTAATTCTCCTTTTGGAAAACGAAAGCTGTTATGCAAGTTACGATTGATTCGTTTTTTTATACTACTTAATTGACAAGGAATTTACGATGTTCTCTACCGTTTTGACTTTCTTGACGTCACAACTATGTGTAAGTACTTTCGTTTACATAATGAAAACACACGGGTTTTACCAAGCTGTCCGTTGAGCCATCGCCGCACAGCAAACTCACGCAATTCATAACATGTTATACCGAACTGGCAAAAGACGGGGGTAATGTTATTATAATATGGGTAAAAGTACACCTTTTTTTAACCTGACTGAAATTCGAGCTGTTACTAGCAACCCTGCGGGGCCCAAGGCGCCGAGTATGCACCCGGCACAGTGACAAGGCGTTACTAGCAACCCTGACCCTACCTAACTGTTAGTCAATCAATTCCAAACAACAAAACCCCCGGAAAGGTGACTATCAGCGATCCGTGGATAAGAAAATAAAATAAAAAAATGAAGGTATCTTTGGGCGATCCGATATAACTCTCTCCCGGAGAGGATCATATCAGTGATTTCGACCTTACTATTATTCCTATCTATAAAGGAGGCTGTCAAAATTAGAAGACGGATGTCGACATTACTTTTAGGTTCCAATTTTTTTTTGGACACTTTGGTGTGATTTTCAAACAAATATGACGGTCTCAGGCAAAAATCGTAGGGTCAAAAATTAAAAAAAATTTTAGCTCGAGAAAAAAAAGACCTGTTGTATATTTTTGGAAAGCTCTCAAAAAATTAAGATTAGAGATATATTGCAAGTATAGGTGATTTCTGTACCTAACTCGAAATATATATCAAAATTACCAATATCAATCATTAAATCGTACTCTTCCTATCACGTCACAGATTGTTGATGTATGAGAAGTCATCACTAAACACTAATTAACATGCTTTCCACACGAAAAGATATCCAAATTAAAAAAACTTTTTGCGTGCAAGGGTTTTTTTAGTTGGCCTTTACCGTGAACCAAAAATAATAAAAAGAACCTGGTTTCCTTTTAAATTTAATGTGACTGCCATACCGCAAACAACTCCACCCAGCTGTCTGGGTGATCAAAATGAAAATAAGGAGACAAATGAGTGTGCGGCCTCTTGGTGCCTCGAGTGTGTGCTTACAACGATAAGTAATAAGAAAGCGCGCAAATAATTTTTATCACATGACTGGCAGCGTAGTAAAGTTATAAAATGTTAATGACGGACACAAAAAAATGTGCAAGCACGTTTCATGTTGTTTGAAATGGCTTCCCATTTGAATGTTTTTTATTGAAAGAATTGAAATGTTTTAACAGAACTTCTCGCTTGATGGATGAACTTGTTCGATATAAGTATATTTACCAAGAATTTTATTAAAGGTTTGTTTTTACTATTTTGCAGATCCTGTGTTGAGATTAAAGGGGGTGTTGATAATAGATGAATCTACAGTATAATGCATAATGCATCCTGTCAGTATAGCCCTAACTCTCCATACAAAATTTACGGGAAACACATATTTGGATTTTATACTCAATGCTGCACACAAGCACAAGAAGCTAAAATCCCACAGAAGCAGGATAAAAATCAGTTTGCAAAAAAGAGTCACATAGAAGATTTTTCAAATTCACTTTTCTATTTTCCCTTTTTTTTTTTGCAAAAATTCCAGAAATAAAAATAAAGGGATAGTGATAATTGAGCACTACAGTATCCATTGATGATCCGGGGCACTATATATATTCTATCAGTGTAGCTCTAATCCTTCAGAGAAAATACAATATAAAGAAAACGCATTTATTGGACTTTTCTGTGGGCCAATGCTGCACTTTCGATTTCACCTAAATGTGATTGGTTTGAAAGTAGATGAGTTTTAAATCATTCAACATGACATTGCAACTAGCAAAAGGTCTATTGTGTAAAGCTTTAATCACCCTGTGTACTCCTAACTTTAGAAAATGATTGAAAATGTTGTCCACCCGTCCTGTGTGAGGGAGTTTGCAGGTGTTTTAACTCAAAATGATACCCTGGAGCAGACAAATTTGAGATCATTTGTAATTCAATTTAGGCAGAAATAAGGTGTTGTTGGCAAACTGAACAAAAAAAGTTTTGCAGAGAAAACACTCAAACTACTGAAATCAAGTCAAAGTATTGCAAACATTAGTGATTCTAATCAAGGTTTATTAAAGGTTTTCTGCAAAGTTCAAAGCTCATTTCTTTAAAGGGATAATCAGATGGTTTGAGATATTTGGCCTGCAGATCCCTTTCATGGTCCATTTTTGTCAAACTGTTTCATATATCATATAAGACATTCATGCTTCAACTTTTTTTCACTTTTAGCAAGAAAACGATATAGTTTTTTAATGTAAAGAACCGATATTTTGAGAAATCAATTTTTGGAAAGTAGTGAGGCCAGTGTGGGCCAATAAAATAATTGTACACTTTTTGCAAAAAAACATTAAATTTGGCACAGACCTAAATAAACAATTTCTGTCCGGGAGCCCAAATAAATTTTTCCTTTTTTTCCCTGTTTCAGCCCACTTTCTGCAGACATCAGCGAAAAAATGTTAGCCTAGAGGTCATCTCGGAAAATATGGCCATTTCATATATCGTTAGATCGGAAATTGTATACGTAGTTTCCAAAAAAGGATTATCTAATACCGTAAAAATCAACCCAATAAAAGTTATTCATCCTCTAACTAGGGTTAATGAATAAAAGTAGAGCCCAGACCTCCCAAACCAGCCCTTACAGAGACTAAACTTTCGAATTTAGGAGCGAAAAATTGGATTTTTGCAAAGGAGATTAAATTAAGCAACCTTTGACCAAGGGAATTTAAAATTGATTGAAGAAACTTAATAATTTTCCCTCATTGTTACCTTTTCTGGGCAAGAACATTATATGGCAAATTTGCGCAACCACTGAAACCTTTTCTTAGGGAAAGCCTGGGAAAGCTTGCATTGTTTGATGCAGTGATCATCTCGCAATCAGGGTTTTGCTTAACTGGTGGTCTTAGAGAGACTCAAAATATTTATTATTATTATTATAGTATTATTATTTTATGACCTAATAACTAAAAATGTTTATTTTTGGGAACTTGCCTACTAGTACTGTAAAACATTTTATTGATTTAAGACAAAGATGGCACACTGTATCAGACGGACTTGAGTAAGATTAGTAAAATCATTTTGATAAATTATTTCTAATTTTTCAGAATGATGGCAAAAATGAAGATACAATAGAAGCAGATGATCCCTTGGATGAAAATGTATGTGAAATAAATTCTTTAACTTTTTAAGCCTTGTCTTTTCCACTTTGACCTTGTCTTAATGAAATGCATCCTTTTAAAAAAAGATGTAAGGGTTAAGTAGTAACTCAGTATATTATTTGTTAGAGTTCAGGTATTGGTTAAAGAACGCAAAGCAAAACAAGAATTAGTACACGCTTAATTAAATGGAATTTCAGTTGTTTTTCATCATCCAATCTTGACCACCCACCTGGCATTGATCCCTACATCAAACTACCGATCCGACCCCACCTTAATGAATAAAATTGCCCACAGAAAAAAACTCGAACTTTTACTTCACACGTATATTACAATCCTACTTGGATTCTTTTTAGGATAATCCTGACGGTCAATATCTCAATGTCAAACGAAACGATGATAAAGTTCAATTAAAATTAAATATTTCTTGGCAGCCCAATGGTTCAAACGAATACATTTCAATCAAACGATATATTGACGCAAATTACCACAATGCAGAAACAGTGTTTCAGAATGCATTAAAAGATGAAATATTTACTTATATTGTTGAGAATACTAAAGATGATAAGAAAGATCCTGATTTGATAAAGGCTGTGCGACAAATGATAAATACTCCTGAAAAGGTCCCATTCTACAAACTATATCAAAACAAACTGAATAAATGTGCCATCAAAGCCAAGCTAGACAGAGGTGATGACCCTCTAGCGCAGGATGAAAAGCTTGGTGAAACATTTTTGCATTTATTGTGTGGTGGAAAAAGAAGGGATAGGCAAATTATGAGAGATATTGTGACGATGATTTGCGAGAAAGCGCCTTACATTAAGACCAAAAGGTCCAAAAAAGGCAAGACCCCATACCAGCTGGCTAAAATGACACATAAAAACGATATCCTACATCTATTAGGTAAGAATCATATTACAGTAGAGTTTCCTTAACTCAAACGATCAGATATAACAGGAAATCGTTCAATTAAAGACCGACGTCCAAGTTATATCCAGGGGGTATCGAGTCAGTGTACTGGCCCATAGCTGGTGGGGTGGTGTATTTTTTAGATTAAATTGAGTTAGTACAGTGTACTAAAAGGGTGGTCCTCTGAGAAAAGTACAATGAAAAAGTTAGTACAGTGTACTAAAAGGGTGGTCCTCTGAGAAAAATACAATGAAAAAGTTAGTACAGTGTACTAAAAGGGTGGTCCTCTGAGAAAAATACAATGAAAAAGTTAGTACACTGTACTAAAAAGGGTGGTGTTCTGAATTGATACACACTGAGAAGTTAGTACATTGTACTAATGGACCGCCAGGTCCAAGATGGTCCGAGACCTTCAGGTCAAGGCTGGTTAAGCTATACAAATTGGTACACTGATTTTCTCCCAATGTTTCCTGTTTACTTGATTGGATTTGTTTCAGAGTTGCAGCATGCGCAAGTGGAGACCGGCCTTAATTCCAATCTTGTTTACGTTTTCTTTAAGGCCCTATCTACATTATGGCAACAACAAGAATTTAAATGTGTAAACGTTCGAATCGAAGCTTTCAAGTTTTATAAAAACAAATTCGCTCTATTGTTTTATGTTTTTTAGTTTTGTTGGATTGATGTTAATTGAAAAAAATCTGTATATAAGTGAAATCACCGGGGGGAGGGGGTGAAAATGACCGTACGTTTGGCCAAAAATCAGGTCCCTAAAATCGGTCCCTTACAGTGCAGGAAAAATTTGGCTGAAGATTGACCCTTATAGTGTCATTTTTCGAAATTTTTTGCCCTTTTCAGGGCAAAATTTTTTGAAATTTCTCAAATTTTACCTCAAAATTTGGTATTTTATAAAATTTTACACCCTTACAGTGCACTTTTTCCCACTTGCTCACAAATCAACCCTTACAGTGCACTTTCCAAAGTCCAAAAAACCTACCCTTAATGGCCGCACGTCCGGTAAGTCACTTACCTGGAGTAACTCAAAGTTGGTTTTGAGTGTTTTGACGTGCTAATTTCAGCTAATTTCACTGTATTTGATTGACTTTGCTTTGTCTGTTTCATTGTTTCAGTGTTTGTACTATATAAGGATTCAAGTATCTTAATATTCAAATCTTTCCTTTTATATAATTTGGTGCTTTTCCTAGCAAAATGCTTCAAAACCTTTGTATATGGTGGCAATTAAACTTATCTGGCTAAGAAGAAATTAGAACAGTGCACTATAAGGGGTAGTTTCTAAACTTATCTGATCGAAAAAACAGCTAGTACAGTGTACTAAAAGGGTAGTATCAAAAATCCGGTCATGGAGAAGTCAGTACAGTGTACTGAAAGGGTGGTAATAAAAATCTAGTTGCGGAAAAACGTCAGTACAGTGTACTGAAAGGGTGGTATCAAAGCTCCGGCTGTGGAAGAAAGTTTGTACAGTGTACTAAAACTAAAAGGGTGGTGTCAAAGCCCCGAACGTGAAAAAAAGTTAGTACAGTGTACTAAAAGGGTGGTGTCAAAGCCCCGACCGTGGAAGAAAGTTAGTACAGTGTACTAAAAAGGGTGGTGGTCTAATTTTTTTGAAAAAATCCAAAAAATCAAGTACACTGACTTGGTACCCCCCCCTGCAGTTATATCTCATTGTATTTTGTATTTTGGGATATTTGCCTCCTTACTAAGCTCTCTCCAATAGTAAGGGGTTCGAGTTCCATTGTGTGCACATCACCCCCCCCCCCCCAGAATAGTGGGGGAGGGTTTGATGTTTTGGGTCGGAAATTTCCAGGTGGGATTTGGAAATTTTCAGGCTTTAGGTGGGAGAAAGTTAAGGTGGAGATTAATTTCTTTAGGTGGGATTTTTGGTGTTTTGATAAAAGTTAATGTTAGTTTTTTCGTATTTCCAATTTAATTATAATTTTTTCTAAATTTCATATTCTATAAATAATTCTTTTACTATACTAAACTTTTCTCCTTTTTATTTTTAAACAGTAAGAATTTTTGTTTAGTTAATCGAATTGGTATAATTTTTCGTTGGGATATCATTTTTTTTAGCTGGGATCTGGGAGTTTGGATTGAAGGTGGGATTTTTGGGGTTAGGTGTGACCTAAATTTTTAGGTGGGACCTGGAACCCCCTTGCACACTATGAGTTCTATTATGCGAGGACTACAATTCCTTTCTTTTCGATGACCCCGCACTCTATTTCTTAAAGATATAGTTTACAAGAAGGCACGCCTCTTATCCTTAAAAAGCAGAATCAACAAAAGGATTTCTCAAAATAATGTTTTCATTTGTTAAAAAATACTGTGCAAGCAAATGTAAGAAGATACGTTGCTTGATGCTCTTTAATGCATATTGGTAAATTTTGTCTGGGCATCTTAGAAATTGACTTTAAAGTGGAGATCTTTTTTTTTTCAGCTTATGACGATGAGAAGACTCAGATAGAGGAGAAGTTATTTGATACCACTTGCACCTCTGAAGCCAGAGAGTTAGTCAACGCCTTAAGCAATGGCAATAAAGACAAGATAAACAATTTTTTGAAAGATGAATCTCGTTCGCCAGAGGAAAAAGAAATTATTTTACGGATCCATTTAAATCGGAAAATGCAAACGATTGTACATTTTGCCATTCTCTTTTGCCAAAACGAAATTGCCATCGAATTGCTAAAGTTTATGAATATTGTTGACATGGAAACATTCAACGATTCTGACGGTTTGTCACTCCTTCATTATGCTGTTCGAGAGCCTTCGAATAAAACGTTGGTCGATTTTCTCGTTGAAAAACATGAAAATCAAATTAACGTGGTATGCAAATCACAGAAAACACCGCTAATTTATGCCGTTGAAAATATGTCCGACACTATCTCCCTTCATTTACTGGACAATAAAGCTGATATAGTTGCGACGGCGAACGATGTCCCTGATTATAACCCTTTGTTTTCCGCCATGACCCGTAAAAGGAGATCTTGTTGTAAAAACATTAAGACTAACAAATGTGGTAGATGTCTTCGTCACCGTGAGCTGATGGTTAGATTGGTCAAACACCAGAAATTTGAGGTTGATCATTTTGTTGATTTCATCAGAAATTGTCAAGATTTTACTACTCTGATTCAATTTTCAGAAAGTAAGTTTATTTCTTATTTACAAATCTTTCTATCCAAAGTTAGGTTACTTTTTTTAAGTCGTTCTTAGTTGCCTTAAAAGCTTTCTAATATGCAAACATTTCACGGCGTTCTGATATAATTGCGACTCTTTCATAATTTCTACTGTCCATAGTCGTAAAAGCTCAAACCTTGAAATAAACAGAAATAAATCATATGTGACGGTTGACTGAGCTCTTATTTCATCAAAGTTTCATTTATTTTTAGAAATTTATTTTTCAAAACTTTTTGAAAATCTTGTTTGCAGGGGTTTGTATTGAAAATCGACGTCATTATAAAATGCCCGGAAAACCTTTTTAGTAATTTTTTTTTTAAGACAATCGACTTTTTTTTACAAAGTTAAACCTTCAATCCTCAATATTTTAAGCAAAAATTAAACTGCCAAAAACTTTGACATCGATTTTTTTGCCGTTACTTAGTTACTTTTTGACTTTATTACCACTTTTTTTTCAACAAAGTACATTTTTTTTTTTTCCAACTTTTTAGTTTCCACCACTTATCAATTCTTTTCTCTCACACAACCACCTTTCACCAACTTTTTTTTTTTTAACCATTTTTCTTTTTCACCACACTCTTTTTCCCCTCTTTTTCTCGGTCCGACAAACCACTTTTTTGTCCGATCGTAAGAACGAAATGAACGTCCACTTTTTGGTGAAAGGTGTTTTCCTCTTAATGGCAACGAATATCAAGGAGCCAAAAAAATTTTTCCAGGTTGTTAAAATTTTTGCCCTTTTGTGATCCCCCCCCCCCCCCCCCCCCCCTTTGGTTTTTCCCCCTTTCCCTTTGTCCTTTCCCCCCCCTCCCTCCCCCCCCCTTCAGTTTTTTTTTCCCTTCCCCCCCCTCTTCCCTTCTTTTTTTTTCCCCTCCCCTTCTCCCCCCCCCTCCCCCCTTCCCCTTTTCCCCCTCCTCCCTCTCCCCCCCTCCCCCCCCCCCTCCCCCCCCCCCCCCCCCCCTTAAACTAAACTTTTCTCTTTTTATTTTTAAAACGTTTTCGTTTATTCTATCTTTTTCGTTGGGATATCATTTTTTTCCCTGGGATCTTGGATTTCCCCCCTTTCCTTTTCCTAAATTCCCTTTAGGTGGGACCTCCCCCCCCCCCCACCTATGAGTTCTATTATGCCTACACTTCTCTTTTCGCTGCCCCCACTTTTTCTTAAAGGTTTACTCAGCCTTTCCTTAAAACGAGACTCAACAAAAGGATTCTCAAATAATGTTTTAATTGTTTTACTGTCAATGTAAGATACGTTGCTTGATCTTTAATGCATATTGGTAAAATTTTGTTGGGCATCTTGAAATTGACTTTAAAGTGAGATCTTTTTTTTTTCAGCTTATGACGATGAGAAGACTCAGATTTATTTACCCCTTGCCACCTCTGGAGCCAGAGAGTTAGTCCCTGTGGCAATAAAACAAGATAAACCCTTTTTTCTGAATCTCGTTCGCCAAGGAAAAAGAAATTCTTTTACGTTCCATTTAATCGGAAAATGCCTTGTACATTTTGCCATTCTCTTAATGCCATCGAATTCTAAAGTTTATGAATTTTTTCACCGATTCTGACGGTTTGTCCTCCTTCATTATGCTGTTCGAGAGCCTTCGAATAACACGTTGGTCGATTTTCTCGTTGAAAAACATTTCAAATTAACGTGGTATGCAATCACAGAAAACCACCGCTAATTTGCGTTGAAAAATATGTCCCCTATTCCCTTCATTTACTGGACAATAAAGCTGATATAGTTGCGACGGCGAACGATTTCCCTGATTATAACCCTTGTTTTCCGCCAACCCGTAAAAGGATCTGTTGTAAAAACATTAAGAACTAAACTTTGGTAGATGTCTTTCCGTCCCTGATGGTTAGATTGGTCAAACACCAGAAATTTGAGTTGATCATTTTTTTTTCATCAATTAAGATTTTACTACTCTATTCAATTTTCAGAAAGTTTACTTTTTCTATCCAAAGTTAGGTTACTTTTTTTTCGTTCTTAGTTTGCCCCCTTTCTAATATGCAAACATTTCACGTTCTGATTAATGCGACCTTTAATTTCTGCCATAGTCGTAAAAGCTCAAAACCTTGAAATCCCCCCATATGTGACGGTTGACCCTCCTTCATCAAAGTTTCATTTATTTATTTTCAAAACTTAAATCTTGTTTGCAGGGGTGTATTAAAATCCGTCTTAAACCCCCTTTTGATGATGAAATAAGAGCTTAGTCAACCCTCAACATAATACTGATTTATTGATTTATCGAGCACTTTATGAGGAGAAGATAAAAACCTTAATCTTGCCTCAACAAGGATCCGGAATTTTTTTTTGTTAAGACGGTCGACTTGCAATCTACTTTTTTACAAAGTTTGGCAGGCTAAATTCAATCCCTCAATATTTTTCAAGCAAAATTTGGAAACTGCCAAAAACTTTTGACATCGATTTTTTGCCGTCACTTAGTATGGCGCGCCGAATTACTTTTTATTACCAACTTTTTTTTCAACACCAACTTTTTTTTTCGACACCAACTTTTGTTTTTTGACATCAATTTTTTTTTCTGATACCAACTTTTCGTTTTTTGCGACCAACTTCATGTTTTTCCATACCATCTTTTCTCTCCGACACCATCTTTTTTTTCTGACACCAACTTTTTTTCCGACACCAACTTTTTTTCGACCCACTTTTTTCGACCCAGATACGAAACTTCTTTTTTACGACGTCAACCTTTTTGGTTATTATCTCGCCCACCCAACCTGATTAGTATAATGTGTAATAATAATAATCTTGCCTGAGAAGGGTTAAAAATTCGCCTCTAGCACTTCGGGCTTGAAACTCGTCATCACGCCAATCACGCCTTTAGAGCAGAATAGATGATCGGCAATGATGTAGTAGTGCCCGAAGGGCTAGATGGCGAAGTTAGATAGGAAATCCTAAGTCACGTGACATTATAATAGAATTTCAGCTCTTGACCAATCAGAAGCTTTGCGGATTTTTGGAAACAATAGCAGAAATATTTTTTCCGATGTTCACTTTTTTGGACCTACCCCGGTGGAGGTCCTATAAATTAACCTGTGTTTGTTCGTCCGTCCGTCCGTCCGTCCGTCCGTCCGTTCGTTCGTTCGTTCGTTCGTTCGTCTGTTACCAACTTTTCTCAGGATTGAATCATAGAAATCTTTTGATTTTTGGTGCAAAGGTGCAAAATGGTGGTGGCCAAAATGTGACGGAGCCCGATTTTCAAAAAAAAAAATTTTTGGGTAAATTTGGGCCAAAAAACGGCTAAAAAACGGGTTTTTTGGACTTTGTGAAAAATTGGATCATTAATTTTTTCTGATTTTTTGCATGAAAGTAGAATGCCATCATAGGTAAAAGATGGCTCAAGCAGAATTTTGCAAAAAGATTTTGTTGGCTTAAAAAACGCATGTTTATCTATAAGAATGACTATTAATAAGCATACATCAATGTTCTTAGTCAAATTACTCAATTTCTTTATGAGATAGATGTTTTTTTTGCTACTTTTAGAGAGTATGTGTGTTTAGACATGAAATTTTGGTTGCTTAGCGTGTTTTTATAGAAGAAGTGGCCAAGTTCTATATTTTTTTATAAGCACATTATCAATTACTTAAGTATTAGCTTTTCTCGAGATTGGCTCTTTCATTGTTTATGATTTTTTGCACAAAGATGCATAACTATAAACCCTCGAATGTGAAGGAGCCCGATTTTCGAAAAAAAATGTTTTTGGGCAAATTTAGGCCAAAAAACGGCTAAAAAAGGGTTTTTTGGACTTTGTGAAATATTGGATCATTGTTTTTTTTCTGATTTTTTTGCATGAAAGTAGGTAAAAGATGGCTCAAGCAGATTTTTGTAAAAAAGATTTTTCAGCTCAAAAAACGCATCTTTATTTATAAGGATCACTATTAATAAGCATACATCAATGTTCTTAGCCAAATTATTACTCAATTTTTTGATGATGTGTAGATGTTTTTTTTTTGCTCACGAAGTCTTGAATATGAAAGATTATTTCAAGAGCATGAAATTTTGGTTTCTAAACGTTTTATTTATAAGAAACAAACGACTAATTTTAATAGATCGTCACTATTTGTGTTGTGAATGATTGTTTAACGGTCATGCTCACGTAGATATCAATTATATTTGTTAAATGCATAACCAGGTAGGTCCATAAAAGTATCACTTGTTTTGCTTCATCTAGCCCTTCGGGTTTTACAGAAATTTGTGATCGGATGCGTATGTGCATGTATTTACCGCGCGCTATATAAACGTAAAGGCCTTTTTACACTTTGAGTAATCAACGTTAGCAGGTAATCGAGACAAGAGTTAGTATCGGAAAATAAGAAAAAAGTTGGTGTCGAAAAAAAAGTTGGTAATAAAAAGTAATTCGGCGCGCCATAACTTAGTTCCTAGAATCTTTTGTGAGATTGCCATAATTCAATGCTTTTTCCTAAACTTTCAGTATTACTCAATGAAGGTGTCACCATTTCATGCTATATAACGAAAATGTCTAAAAATCGAGGGAAATTGAGAGAATTCTACACGACTCTGGACGATTGTGGAGTAAATCAGCCACCATTATGGAAAAAGATTTCCGACAATTTCAGTTTATCAAGAGAAAGAGATGAAAGCAAATCAGAAATGAAGATTTTCACCGCTTTGGAGATTCAAAGGTTTTCACCACATTGTTTCTATGAAATAGGAGTCAGAATTGTCGTTTTTCTCAAACAGCGTAAAGTCAGCGTCAAAGAAATACACAATGGTATAAAAGAGAAGTTACCAGGTCGGCTTGATTTGCTGAAATATTTGGAGCCATTTGTAGAGAAGAATTGCATTTCTGCGTTATCAGAAGAAGAACAGGAACCGTTCAAAGTGATGCTCGGAAGTTGCCGAGTGAGGGACGATGACTGGCGGACTTTTTGCTCTCATATTGTTAAACTGGAAGATCACGAGATTACAAAAATTAGTCAAGTAAAAAACCTTCAGAGAAACGTTTCACCCTCCGAAGAAATGGTTAAAAGAATGATTCAAAGCAAACCTGACATGTCACTCTATAAATTCCATCAGGTTTTGCATGGAGTGAGTCAAGAGGCAGCAAACATGATTTTTGACCACGTTGCTTTATTGTTGGGCGATCATTTGAAAAATGTACCAGATGAAAAACCTGAGATTGAAAACATCTGAAACATCTAAAAAGTGATTTGTCTTTGGAAAACTTAGTGCCAAACATTTCCATTTCAAACGATAAGACTTTTTTTTCTTTAAAACCTTTATAATTTTGTACATTTTTATTAAGATATATGGCGTGTTTTAACGTTATGCACAATTTTAAATACAATGACTTGATGTCAAGTTGATGCCCACCTTTTGAGGAAAATTTTACATTCCCATAATTTTTATTGGAATTTATGAAGAATTTTTACAATTTAACAGACCTTTTATAGGACTTTTATAAGAATTTTATGTATATTTTGGTTGGTTATCTTACTCGGACTTGCTGAATTGAAGGGCTCCTCAAACCGAGAAAGAACTCTCTTTTTGTCTTGTAAATTTGATGATAGTTTAAGCATAGTATAGGAAAGCCGTGCGTTGAACAAGCAAACAGTGCCTTTGTTTCTGGGGTTTGTTTTATATATTTATATAGTGTATATTTTTCAAATTTGCATATAGTAACATAAATTCTATAAATTCTAAAATAACACATACACCAAAACTCGATTCGTTTTCTATACCTTGATAGTCAGGCAGCTGAGGTCACCTAAAAAGTGCAGTAGCTACAAAGTTTGCGAGCAAACTTTAAACAGTTGCTTTCAATAGATATGACCTTTCTGAACACAAAATCATCAACCGGACAGTTTGAAAATAATTACCGGACGCGTCCGAAAATATTTTCGTATTTGATGACGTCACAAGGAAAATGAAAATTTTTATGAAAAAAGCATAGACATATTATATACCAATCGACGCGTTTTTTGACGTAGATTAGGAAAAATGTCAGTAACTATGTCTAAAGATTTGATAATAAAAAGTTAAAAGCTTCCGAAGTTTTGATGACGTTCTTAAAGATCGATTTTCTCGAATTAGGTTGAGAAATCATATATATCCACTTAAAAGTCTTCTATATCGATTTTTTAGAGCTTTCGAATGGCGTCTTAGATTTCAATTTTGATAAGTTTGAAAGTTTGATTTTTTTTTCGTCTCGGACAGGTAAAATTGACGTTACGGACATAAAGGAAAAGCGTTCTAACTTTTTATTGCAAAATTTTCAGATATGGTTACTGACCATTTCCTTAATCTACGTTAAAAACGCTTCGATCGGTATATAATATGTCTATGTTGGTTCTCTTATTTTTTTCAGTTAGCCTATGGGCACGCATGACATCATCAGGTTCTAAAATATTACCGGACACGTCCGGTAATTAATTTCAACAACTCCGGTTAATGGTTTCTAGATATTTAGGTTGTATATTTTCAATTAAAAGTGGTTTGGGATTGTTCGCACCCCGTCCAATTTTTTTGTGACCTCAGCTGCCTGTCTATGAAGTCATCAATTTGTGCTCTGTTTTAACTTTTTAAAGTTTTTATCATGTGTCTGGATAAGACAACTAATTATTCAGGGTATTTGAAGAGTTTCACAACTTGGTTTGGCAAAAAATATCCCTGAAAGTAAGCCCCAATCGGGGCTCCAACCTCAAATAAAATCGTTAAAGCCTGTGCACTAGATCAATGAGACCCTCCAGTATTTTCGTACTGAAGTCTCGACTTTTCAAGTACTTTAATGGGATAAACTTTCGCGGGGATTAAATTTCGTGGATTTCGCGGATTTGGGTGTCATCCGCGAGAATCCGCGAAATTAAGTCCAAATGGATATTTGGGAGGGTCTCCTCCGCGAAATAAAACTCAAAATATATCAAACAAATACTATTTGAATGTTTACTGGCATCAAAGAAGCGCTAATAATGTGTATTTCAACAACCAACATGTATGATTTGACAGTTAAAGTCACAGAATCGTTAAAATATTTCCACCAAATAGTGCCACCCGCGAAATTTTATTCCATTAAAGTACATCGGTGTACCATAAGGTTTTTGACCATAATGAAAGAAAATCTATTTCCGTATTGACGATTAATGCCTGCCTGAAATGTTTCAATTTTAATCAAATAAAATCAAGAATAATTAAGTGCTCTGACCATAGGTAGAAAATTGGATAATTGTGTTCAAATGAAACTTTGTTTCTAGGTCCATTTTATCAAAAGATTGTTCATTCAATTAATACACTCTTCTCAAGATGCATAAATTTATTGTTGTCCTCGTAAAATTACATATTCACAATTATAATTGTGTTGTTTACACCCTTATGAGACATTTTGAATTTCAAGTACTTTTGTTTTAGAGTTAATGTTTGCCTTTTGGGAATTTAAATTGGTTTAAATGTATAATTTCATAACAATGAAATTTGTTTGAAAACGAGGACAACAATGAATTTATGCATCTCTAGAAGAGTGTATTAATTTGGGACAAGCTGGAGTTTTTACAAGCTCTTTCTTGTCGACCTGTGCTTTTCACGGTAGTGGCGGAGATGTTTACGTTTGTTCCAAACGCCACTATATTTTTCCTCATAAACCACCGTGATGGCTGTAAACTCTGCGGATATATTTTTTCCTGTGTTCACTATCCCTCTGACGGTTGATGGCATCGTCTACAGCTACTTTAAGGGAGCTCGCTTGGGCTAGAACTAAATATGGTGAGTTTTCGACAAAATTTGATAAAATTAGTTCCCTCTCGTGTAACTTTTGGCATGTCCAAAAATTTTGGCTAAAAAAATGTATAAAAAGATTCCCATTTCCGCACTAAGATTCATCATTTTTTCTGGAAATTTATTCTTACAAAAGGCCATTTCTTGACCAGGACAAATGATTCAGGTATCAACTTTGGTATCGTTGGAAATCTCTTTCTCTCAGCTACAAAAAATAGCAGATTTTTTTTCTCTGAATCTCAAGTGGTCAGGAGTTATGACCAATCGGTAAAATGACCTTTTCAAGACGTATATATACGCCTTTCGCCGTCTAAGGGTTAAAGAATATCTCCCATTGTCAGAGGAATGTTCATGCTAAATTTTGACTATAGCTATTATAGGTAAACTTTTGTTAAGGATATATTCCACTTTTTGCTACCACACATGCGTGCGTGCGCGTGCGCAGGCAGAAGAGGAACTTCATCATCGGAAAAAGTAGCCTATAGTATAATCGGTTTAGTTAGCCGACAAAAAAACATCTTTTCATTTATATTTCTGTTCTCAAAGTTCAATGTTATATCAGATTAGATGTTAGAGTTTTGTAGAGGTCTGCGATTCAGACTAACAAACGCCGGGTTAAAAATTAAAATCTATCGCTAAATTTCAAAAAATGTATGTAGTCCTCCAAAACAAAAGAACAGTTAGATACGATCCGTTGTCATGATTACGGCGCGTTTCTATGTGCGTTTTGGAAAGGAAATAAGTGGCTTCAATTTCTCTTATCTGGCACCCAGATGGTTGTCTGATATTCTGATGGTAGATTGGCGGCCGTCCACGCTAAAAAAGCTCTAAAGGAATGATAGTCGGCCTTTGATGTGCCGCATCCCCAGTCGGGTTCAAACCATCTGGGTTATCTGGCACGCAGATGGTGAAATTTTCATCCGACACGCTAAAGCTCTGAAGGTCGGGAAAAATTTCGGGGAAATTGGCCCGCTCCTTTAGAGCTTTAAATGAGATGGACTTTTCTGAAGTAATTGAGGCATTGTGGTTCAGTTTAGCATAACAAACACAAATAAATTATATAATATCTTTATCTCTACTATGTTCTATAAATAATACTCATAATTTTATTGCGTCTAATCTAGAAAATCCTATAAATTGGAAAATTCTATTCAAAAATCTATATTATGTGGTAAAATTTTTAAATTTTTTTAAATTACAGCTAAAAATATGTGTTTGCACGAATAGCGATGTTAAACAAGAGGATACCTTTTTTGTATAAAACGTATTGTGGTATCCATCTACCATAACCGATAACTTACACACTAAACATTACGTACTGATCGGCCCGTAACGTTTTTATAAGGTCATTGGTCGGTTAAAAAATGAAGCAATTCCATTGGTGGAAATTGACGTAACGGATGAAAAAAGTAGAATAGAAATTCCTTCAACTTTTTTTTTGTTCGAGCGAAACTTTATTTATGACGTAATCTTTTCTTCGGGTAAAAAAGGTTAAAAAAAAAGTGGAAAGTGGAGACCGGCCTGTAAACGTTTACTTTATAAAATATCCTCTTGTTTAACATCTCACGAGGCGAAACATTTACAATATACATACATTTATATTATTTAAAAAAAGCTAAATTCACAAATAATTCCTTTAAGAACCATGCAATGCAATCATTAAAAACCTCATCTGTAAAAATATTTCCAATATCTAAACGTCGTCCTTTAAAAGGTGCGTGTGTGATAAAATAAGAAAAAAAAGTAGACCTTAAACTCCTTAAGTAGTGTTTTTGACTCAGACTGAAATGAGACTTTATACAACAAACCAACCCGGGTCCTTCAAACTTTTCTCTTCAGTGTAACTGAAGACGGGAATACGTCTAACATGAAAGCAAATGCTTTGGTCCCTTTTTCTTCATTTTGTAGTTTGATTACTGATTAAGTCTCCCAATAAAAAGAACTAAAAAATAATGTAACGTAAGTGGCTAATGCATAAGGGACCAGAAGGGACGGAGAATAAATTCCAGACCAACCAAGAAACTGTAAAAAACTAGTAACCGAAATTAATAATCCTCCTTGTAGGGTATCAAAATTAGAATAAATATGCGTCCAGCTTTTATTTCGAATTATTCGAAATATCTTTTAAATAAAGAGTCACGAGTAGGGTAGATAGTCAAATGGCAAAGTCAAAATATTCAAAGTGTAGTATTTTTTGTGAACATTTTATCAATTGTAAGACATTTTGCGCAATATTTAACCTCCTAGATAAAAAATCCAGCATTCCCCAGGGGGTCTTTGCTTCTCACTAAAGCGAAAAATGAGTAAAAATGGCATTCTTTGCCCATTTTAAGGCTATGAAAGGCCAAGAAAGGGTCAAAATGGTTTTTAAATGGTGTCTTGTACTAATATTCAACATAAAAAGATAAGATAACCCCAGCGAGATCGCTCAATGTTTTAATTTCAAGCTTAAAAGGCTGATTTTCTCCAATTCTAGGTATCAAAATGCATGAAAGCAGCGTTTTTGAGGACCCACAACTTTTAAACTTTTCAAGGCAGACACTTGAAATTTTCTGCAATGAAACACTTCAGGGATAGCTCCAGGAAAAATCAATTTTCATTTTTCAAAAATCTTTTATAAATCCATAATGGCGCCCTAGAAATTGAGTTTACATGCTAACTGCCAATATTTCGAGCTAAAACTTGGTTTTCTTGGGTCAAAATTTCAAAAATGATTTCAAATATGGTCTATATATATCTTTAGGGAGAACACTCAAGCTCACTCAAAACATTGTGTTTTAAAATGAAATGCAATTCCATTCCAATTTTTATTCATTTTTCGCTTTAAAATCAAAAACCTCCCTGTGGAATGCTGGATTTTTTTATCTAGGAGGTTAAGAGTTGCGCAAAATATCTTACAATAAATAGATTAGATTTTCACAAAAAAATACTATACTTTGAATTTTTTGACATCATGCTAAAAATTGTAGTTGACGATCTACCCTACCACCAGAGAAGTTGCCAAAGATCGATAATCTGTACTCCATGCACAGAAGAAAAATTATTCTTATAAATGAGAAGAACTAGCGAGATGTTTCATTGGTTTCAAATTACCCTTCACCTTTTTCGATTGTCTATTTATTTCCTTGAGTTTTTTCATAATAATTTTCACCAAATAATCCTCAAGTACACTTGCTGCATCTTTATTTTGTTTTGTCAAAGTTTCGTAAAAATGAGAAAATGTCATATCAGGTTTTCTCTGTTTGACCAACAAAAGCATTTCACGAGATGGTGAGTAATGCCCCGGGTTATTCTTCAAGTTCTCAAGTTGCAAGAGGTCATGCTTTTTAAATCCCTTAACAACTTCCTCACAAAAAGATTTCCAAAAATAATCTCCTTTAATTCCTTGGCAATCACCAAGCAAAATCTTCAAGTTATCTAACTGATATTCGTCGAGTCTGTCTATAGATATATTCATTGGGAATTTCTTGAAAAATCGAATCAAATCTTCACGCTTAGGTGACAATTTTCGCACTCTATGAAGAATTAATTTAATCTGTAAAGTTCTTTTTTTGAGGTGACTGACAATCTCATTGCCAAGACGAAAATGACAGTCTGGGGACAATCGCCGTATATCAAGTTTTTTGCGAGATCCTTTAAGTAAATCAGGAGCGAGTCTTTCCCAAAGGGGTAACTGGTTGTTTGTTTTATGATCTAACTGGTCTTGAAGCTTTCTGAGATCGGTTTCTGACACCTTTTCCATATAATACGACATTGTGAATCCCTTCTTGTTTTGGTACTTGTAAAGACCTGTAAAAATACAAAAAGTTTCTTGTGCGTTAAAAGACTGAATGTATATTTCTCGAAGCCGGAAGTGTCCGTTATCTTACCTCCCCTTTTAAATGACAAGCTCCCTCAGGGAATTGAGATTTCCAAGACCGCCTTTGCTTGGGGATTTTGAAATATGGGAGCCTCTTGTATGCAGGGGGTAGAGAGGTGGATGCTCAAGAGACACCGCATATAAAAATAATAGGAGATGCTTAAAAGATCGGGTGTAATGGCAAACACCCCGTCAATTTTGAATTTAAACAATAAAACTAGTGACAAATGACCGGACTATTTTAGATGCTTCTATAAAAAGTATTACGTCATGAATTCACGCTAATGCCCCTACAATATTAAGATCAAAAGCAACTCACTCTCGGCGATCTTTTGAAGGGTTGCAAAATCGTGATCATTTCTAACGGAGTTGATGAAAGCAATTGAATTGAAATGGCGATGGTTAAGCATTGCATCTATTAACTGGAAGTATTTATCACATCTTAAACATCGATTACCAGCACCTTTGCAACATATATTGACTTTTTGTGCCAAAGCAATAAATAAAACTTCTTTAGGTATTTCCTTAATGTTAGCAAACGCCTTTTTAAGAAAGTACAGAGCATTACCAAATGCCATATTTTCAATAGCATATACCAATGGTGGTTTCTTTGAATGGCATTTAACATTAGTTAGAAATGGCCATTTTTCGACTATAAGCTCGACTACTCTGATGTTTTGAGGTTCTCTAGCTGCATAATGGATAAGTAACAAGCCATCAGTATCTATAAGTGTTTTAATGCTTCCTTTTGTGACCAACGCCAGCAGCTTTAACGTCAAATCATGTTGACAAAACATAATAGCAAAATGCAAAATTGAATGATATCTTTTATTAAGAGGTTGACATAGGATTTCTTCTTTCGTGTCATTAGTAATGGATTCATTTCGAACGAAAGTTTCGATTTTCTTGAGGTTTCCATTGCCAAGAGCATCCAATAATTCTCTTGCACGAAACGTCTCACAAGTGTCGTGTAGTTTTTCTTGCTTGTCATCATAGGCTGAAAGTCAATTATTAAAAACAATTATACTCTATTGTAACTCCTTGTGCCTTAAGCTCCAACTAAAAGTGCGAAATTTTGGATAGATTTTCATTATTTTATCTTGTGTCAGCCAACGACGAAGCCGAGTTATACATCACTGAGGGTTAATAAATCCAATAACCAACGAAAACCGAAAACCTATTTTATACAGTATATGGCCCCCAAAACGGAGACGGCCCCCAAAACGGAGGTCGTCATTAAAATGAAGATTCTGACTTGTAGATTTATCAGAATTAAAAGATTTTTGTTTATTTTGAAAGAATGATGGTTATACTTAAAAATGAGCATGTTTTTGCTGGTTCGAGACAGATTCAAAATAACATATTTGCGTCTAAAGGAAATATTTTAACACCAAAATTAGATAAAGATTGCATATAACTCACTCTAGTTCCTTCGATATTGAAAATAAGTTATGAAAACGGGGTATAGGAAACTTTCTACACCTAATGACGTTCAGAAAATGCAAATACATCTGTGACTTTAGAGGCTGGGTAAAAGATATAGCATCTTGAAGGTCAACCATTATTTTGGAGCCCTAGAATCAGCATAGACAAAACCGAAAATTCTAAATATGAGAAAAAACAAAAAATCTTGGAATTCTATTCCTATCACCTTGAGTGAATAGTTTATAACAAAAAATTAACATTATATAAAAAATTTCGCTGAATCAGCAAAAACGGTAAATTCTGTCATTTTTTTTGCAAAATTTAGGAGAAAAATATCTTTAAAGCTTAATATTTTCAGTTTCAGTTAAGCTTTTTTTCTAAAATTTTCACAGCTTATTCCATACATGAATGGAACTATTTTCAAAAGAGATTTGTTTTCAAAAACCTGATTAAGACGTTGTTAAATCAAAATTGTCATTTAGAAAATTTCTAAATTTTCAGTTTGGACTTTGCAATATCGAAAATCTTGAAATATTTCATAAAAATCATAAATTTCCCATCCATCGGGTCGTAAATTTAAGGGAAAACACAAATATGTTCATAGTTTTTCCCGCTATTACCACTGGGCTTAATAATTTGATTTTAACTACACCTCCGTTTTGGGGGCCCCAAACCTGCATTTTGACAACCAGGGGTACTGTAAAAATTTTATCAAATAAATTTATGCCCAAAACCCTATAAATCACATTTCAAAACTATGGTCAAAATTTTGTATTCATATCTTAGAGATATCTCGAGAAATCGCTAAAATTTCAAACCTCCATTTTCCTCTAGATTTGAGACAAATTTCAAATTTGATCGCCGTTTTGGGGGCCACATACTGTATATGTTTTATTATATACCTAGAGGCAAAAACAAAACATTAATTATGTCAATAGTCGAACGTTAGACTTAAAACACTCTCATAATCGAACGTTCGAGTTCTTTTCTTTTTTAATGATTTTCTTAATTACTTTGTTCATGAAATTGACAATATATTTATTTTAATGAATTTCTTCAGGGGGGTGTCAGGGCCGGGGGGTGGTGTCAATTTTGTTGGTATCGATACCAAAATGAGGGGGTGGGTCCCCCTTTTTTAACTTTTGCTGAAATTGGTATCTGACTTAAAATGTTGTATAATGTAAGTATAAAAACTTATTTCACTATACGGTCCTGATTCCATATAAAAGCATTCTTCATTCTATAATTGAAATTTAATTTTTATTTAACTTTTGCTGTTCCACATAGTACGTACGCACTAAAATGTCGAAAATCGAGTACCCCCTCCCCCCTGTACGCAAGCGTGCGCAAATGGCTAACCCCCCTGGTAAGTACGTACTTTTTCATTCACCCCCCCCCCTCGGTTGAAGAAAATTTCGAATTCAAATCGCTTGACTCGGACCTTTATTTCATACATGAAACTCAATGTTTATTAAGAAACTTTTTCTATTCCTTGATGCGTATAAGAAGCGTAAAAATTGACAAAAAAAAACAAGCAAAAAAGGGCTATGAAAAATTTCTCTGCGTACACCGTACATTTTCCTTTGACCTCTCCCCTCCCCCTGTACGCAAGCATACGCTTTTGAGAAGACGCCCCCTACCCCTATAGTGCGTACGTACTATGTGAACGGCCCCTTATTTGGGTTTTCAGAAGTACAATTTCCAACCCAATTTCCAAGCAATTAGCCCCCCTCCGTTTATTAAAATCTCGAAAATTCTCCAACCCCCACCGTTTATTTGGCACCTAAGAGTACGTGTATATAATAATAACTTATCATGAATTTTCATCTCTTTGATTTAAAAAAGGTCAAACAAAGAAATTACATACCCAAAAGGTGCAAAAGGTCATTTTTGTGTGCAGCCTTGGCCAAGTCGTAGGGTGTCTTTCCGCTCCTGGATTTCTTAGTTTTGATGCTCGGGGTTTTCTCACAAATCATTTTGACGATCTCTCTCATGGCATTTCTATCTTTTCTCTTTCCCTTACACAACAGATGTAAAATTGTTTCACCTTTTTCATCTTGTACCAAAGGGTCATCACCTCCGTCCAACATTTTCTTAATGCGGATTTTATTCAGTTTTTGATTGTGATAGTGCTCATGGAAAGGAAGATCAACGCTGTTGGTTTTTACGATCTTCCTTTTCACTTTTTGACGAACGTGGCTTACCAGATCATGGTCCTTCTTGTTACAATTAGTTTTCGTATTTTGGACAATGTAATTCAAAAGTTCACTGTTCAATGAATTCTCAAAGTCTTGAACTGCTGTGTGACGAGTTGTCTCCACATCTTGGACAATGTGAATGGTTTCTTTGGAACCTAATGGTTGCCAGTCAATCGTGTATTTCAAAACCACTCTTTTTAGCTTTTTGGCCTGGTCGTCAATATTAGCCTGGAAAAAATTCACCCGTAAAAATTATAAAAGGAATCAAAAAACAATTTTGGTTTTTCAAAATAGTAATATTTTCAAAATAAGGCGAGACCAATGAAACCTGCCGGCCCTGAAATTCCAGAAATTGAAATAAAAACAAAATTGATTTTGGTATGTTTTGGTAGTACATTTTTATTTTCATTGCTACAGAATGCCAAATTTTCAAAATTTTGGTAGTTTTTCCAAGGTTTTAAGAATTTAAATGTTCAATTTTTCATTTTATCCATAAAATCAAAATTTCTGTGCTTTTTTATTTTCTATTTTGCATTTTTGTCAGGATGTAGTAGTATAAATTGCTGCCTTTTTAAGGAGATTTTATAGATGAAATTCTGCTTTTATTTTTATTTTTTCGCTGATCAACCAACCCTCTTTTATGGGTAGCTTGGCCCGTAAAACAACAAATTAGAAAATTGGTCTTGGCTAAGATAAAATAAAATACAAATTTTATCAACATTTCCAAGAACCACTAGAAAAATTTCGTGTTTAATAAAAACTTAATTAAAACCAGCCGCTGTTTCCTTAAAAAAAGCAGAAAAATTCGTATTAATTTCAGATTGTGCGAATTTCAAGGCCGTTGAATACTTGCCAAGTAATATTCCTGTAATAAGGCATTTTTAAAAGTAGAAAAATCAGATATGTCTTATATTTAGTGATAAGCAATAATAAGATAGGTGCATCTAGAAAAGTAGGCAAAAAATTTGTTATTTTCAACAAAGTTCTTTTAACCCGTTAAAAAGTGTCACTGGCATCATGTGAGATCTCTTAATTTTTTCTAGTTTTGTATATATGGTGAAGATCAGAGATCTGACCTCAAGGAGAGCAAGTGTTGAAAATACTAAATAAAATAAAGATAATAAAAAACATAAAAAGGGACTAATATTTTTATAATTATACGTTCTTTTTGAATTTTTCTAAATATATAAATCAAACCAATCAAACATTCTGTTAAGAAATGAGAATTTTATGCGAAAAAGAACCAACAAATCAATAGTCATAAAGTTTAAAGTTTGGTCTGAACCTGGAAGCGCCGCTATCTATGCCACTTTATTTTTTAGCCCGCCTTCATATAAAAGATTGGCATTTCATTCTTAATTGGAGGGATGTACGCGCATTTGAAATAAAAAACTATTTGAAAATTTGGAGTTGAGAAGTGAGCATTCTGAAAATCAATTTCACTACACCATGGATTTGCATGGATTTAGATCATACACAACAAAAGTTATATAAAATAAACAACATACTCTTTGATCATCAATATCATCATTTCCATTTTCTTCATTTTCAATATTGTTGATATCTGCAATTTCAATTGCATCTTCTGCTTTCTCCTTAAAAAGAGAAAAGTATTAGCTATTTTAGTTAGTCTGGTCACTCAGCCTCATCAAACATAACAATTCTGCATTTTTGTTGTTGTACGCCTGCAACCTTTGTGTGTCCCGCCTTTTCAAATATTCATTAAAATTAAGCTCAAAGTCAAGTTGTCCCACATTCAGAATTTCAAAACTTGGCAACTATGCAAAATGTCATGGACGTAGTAGATGAAAGGGCGTTGTTGAAACTAAGTCAAATATAGACAATTATTTCAGTGGAATTTTGTCATTGAATCATGAATGAATAACCAGTGCTTCACAAAGTACGATATTTCAATCACACGGAGGTGCATCAAAAAACAGCTTTTTTCGAGTTTTGTATCGTTTACCCAAACGCTGAAATCCCATGTAGGCTTAGGGCTCAAGACTCAACTCAACTCAAACTCCAATATGAGACATTTTACTGACCGAAAACTGTTTATCATCATCAATTTTGTCAATTGTCAGAATCGTTTACTCGCTGGAAATTTTCTGCAACTTTCTGAAATATCATTTTTTTCGATTGTGCGCCTACTACCTACTACCATGGAGGTAATAAAAAATAGAGGAGGTGCATCAAAAAAACAACTTTTTTCGAGTTTTGTATCGTTTACCCAAACGCTGAAATCCCATGTAGGCTTAGGGCTCAAGACTCAACTCAACTCAAACTCCAATATGAGACATTTTACTGACCGAAAACTGTTTATCATCATCAATTTTGTCAATTGTCAGAATCGTTTACTCGCTGGAAATTTTCTGCAACTTTCTGAAATATCATTTTTTTCGATTGTGCGCCTACTACCTACTACCATGGAGGTAATAAAAAATAGATGGGGAATTAACTCCTTTTATTTCATTGTACCTAATCATCGGAAGCAAACGGCTCCTTCTTGGTTGCAATGGGAAAAAATGATCAATTTTGTGTGCACTCATGGGAATATTTACTCTTAGGTTCCAAATAAACGGGGGGTTCGAATAAACAGGGGAGTTGGAAAATTTTCTAGATTTTAATAAACGGGGGGGCCTAATTGCCGGGGGGGTTGGAAATTGTACTTCTGAAACCCAAAAATAAGGTAAAAATAGGCTAAAATCAGGCTATTTAGAGCAAAATAAGGGGCCTTCTCTTTGACAGCTGAAAATATTCTTAGAGATTAATAAACGGGGGGTCCTAATAAGGTCCGGGGGGGTTGGAAAATTTTCGAAAAATTAACAAGCGGGGGGGCCGTTTATTTGGAACCTAAGAGTAAGTTAATAAAAAAATGAATAAAAAGATGTTGGATTTTTAACAACTCTATTGTGAGATAATAGCTTTGTTGATCAAAATAAGAAAAAGCTTGCAGTAACAAACACAAAATTTTACGATTTTTTTGGTATTTTTAATTTTTAATCATTCCGAAACAGAGGGTAATTTAGCAAAAAAATAAAGGGAATTTAAATAGTGGTATGAAAGAAAAACCTAAACCAAATGAAGATAGAAGGAAAGTAATAGTGGAGAAACAATGAATCGCGTAAAACTTTTAAATTGATAAACACAATACAATAATTTACACAAGTTCATCAAAATACATACAAAATTGGGACAAATACGAAAGCAAACACATCAAATACATCAAAAAACATACAAACACAAAACATAACCCGAAGTCCCAGACTTGTGACTGGCAAAGTGACTTTCCACATGTTTAAGGGCCCACACTCAGTCGCCTTCAGAAAACATAACAGAAATAACAAACAACAAACAGACACTACAACAAAATACAGTACAAAAGGGCAATAAAAACACTGTAATAAAAGGTGAAAAAAAATTGTAGCAAACAACCTCTCACACAAAAATAGAAAAAAATCACATAAAAATTGAAAAATACAGAATCAGAAGTCGAATGAGAACCCGGTTCGGCGTCCCGCGACGGGACGACCGCACGGGGAAAAGAAAAGTGGAAAATGAATAACTCCGATGCTAATGCTAATTCCTCAGACGTGAAAAAAAAACACAAAAGAAAAACACAAAAAAAAAACACAAAAAAAACAAAACAATTTCACAATTTGAAAAATATGTAAAAATTCTTTGACGGTTTCCCATACTTCATAAAACAGTCCGGAAACATGGAAAAACATTTGACAACTTGCTTCTTCAAGAAAACATTTGAAGCTCCCTGGTTTCGCATTCGAATGAAAAGCTCAGTGACTCTAGGAGTCAGATCTTCAAATATGAGTGTGCTACGTGCTATCCGTAAAATTTCTGAAAAGATAGATCCATAAAAAATGCACGATGGGATGTTACTGTCGGCATGTGGTATCCTTACAAGACATCTCTCTTATTAAAAAGTTTATATCTGAAAATATTGTTTTCAACGGTGATATCTAAATCTAAAAACGATGCATGGTTTCAATGGTGCTTAACTTTGAGATCCAATTCTTTAGGGTAAATCTGTTTGTAGCAATTATGAAACTCATCTCTGTCATTTAAGGCACACAAATCATCAATAAATCTGCCTACAGAGTGGAAGTTATAGGCACTAGGCGAACTAGCAGAAATGAGACCTTTGACATACACGTTTTTTTTATTTTAAGAAACACACTTTTAAGAAACATGAGGCTCAGAATGCCTAAAAACTAAGAAACATCTAAGAAACATGCTGAGGCTGAGAATGAGAAAATAACATTTTTTATTCGTTTTTTTAATAAACTTCCAATCCAGCCTTCCATGAGGCTGATTATGTCAAAAAGTTAAGAAACATGTAAGAAACATTTAAGGCTCAAAAGGCCGATTTCTTAAGAAACATTGAGGCTGCTTGATAAAACTAGTTTCTTAATAAAAAAAAAACTTGTACTCAGATTCAAAATGGTACAAAAACAGATTTGCCCAAAAAAGTGCAGGATCTATTCCCATGGGAATTCCAATACACTGTTTAAGAATAGAATTGCCAACTTTGAAGAAGCAATTTTTTATCAGAAAGGACACACAATCAGACAGTGAAGTACCGTAAATCACCGATTAAGCGCCCGGGCGCTTATTTAATTTTTCAGGCTCTGAGGGGGGCGCTTATTCAAGCCGGGCACTTATTCAAGCGGGGCACTTATTTTTTTATTTCAGAAATTCGTATATCAACAAATTCGGAATCTGCTTAAACTTAACTTCAAAAAAGGATGAATAAATAAAAATCCAATTGACAATTTCTATCATTTTATTCTTAATCGTTTTTTTCTTTTTAAGACAATATCTTATTCAATCAATAACAATATCTTATCCCGGAAATTAGCCTAGGCCACCAATTCGAATAAGCGCCCCTCCCTGGAGGGGGGCGCTTATTCAAAGGGGGCGCTTATTTGAGCAGGGCGCTTATAAAATTATTTTAACTAAATGGGGGGCGCTTATTCGAGCGGGGCGCTAATTCAAGCGGGCGCTTAATCGGTGATTTACGGTACTAGTAAAGAATCTATCATCCTTCCCTTTTGTAGTCCAGTATGCTGAAGTATTTGAAAAATATTAATATTTCTACAACCTAAATCAAACGCAAAGTTAATAATTTTGGTTAAAATTTCAATGAGAAGATCTTGTGGAAGGGTTTTGTACAGTGTTGCAAAGTCGAATGTCAAAATTCTTTTTGCTTTTTTCTTGGCATTGATTCTGTTAAGATGTCCAATAACAGGCGAAGAATTTTGTACAACCCAGAACTTATTGAAACTACAATCTCCTTCGAAATATATTGAGATTTTAGTGTATTTTAATGTACTTTTCAGAATTTAAAGTTCGGGCGAGATTGCTATTTTAGCACTTCCACTTTCTTCCATTGAATGTTTCGATTTTAGAGGGGTTTGGTGGCTTCTAGGCTATATTCCAAGCCTCATTCGAGCAAATTTGAGCTTTTAAATCCTGAGATCCTAAGCTCCTAAGTCTTAAGTCTCATGTTAAAACTCAGAGTTAAAACTCTTCTACTTTCCAACTGTAGTTTAAGGCGCCTAAAAATCAATTGTGGTGTTCAAAATTACACCGGGAACTCCCCTTTGTCTCAAATATTTCTTGAAGGATTGTAGGAAAGAAACGAGATTTATGATGGAATTGCTCAACATGTTTGTATAGGACTTTGAAGACCATGGAGACATAACGAGTACTACATGATTTGGAAGCAATGATGAAGCGGCAACCAATAGGATTCTTATGCATTTTAGGAATCCAATACATAATGGGGAGAGTTTTCATTTTGTCGGATAATGATAATCCAAATGTTTTACACAAGCTATATATATATTATATATATTCACCATCAGTATATAGAATAAGAAATCATAGCATGGATCTCAAGGCTATTTCCAGTCCAGATAGTATGTATTTTGAAAAAAAAGTAGTATATATGTATTTTGAAAAGATAGTATCTATATTTGGAAGATAGTACCGTCAACTGCTCTAACTTGGGACTATCTGACAAAACAATAGAACATGGGACTGCAATTCAGCCACCATTTCACCGAACCTCCAAAGTCATCTGATTTGAGTTAGTGAACGGCGTATTAAAAAATACATGATTTCTCTTTTGCACCGAGTAGGCTTTTAAATCGAAATAAGAAAAAATCCGTAGTGAAACACAGCGAAGAAGACCAAATTAGTGGCAAAACGATGGAGCGTTTGACATCACTCGTGCGGCAAGTTACACACTTTTTATTTGTTAATCCCATCGGGCGATAGGCGGTTAGGCGAGAGGCGTTCTCTAATTCTCCAATTGACGTCCGGTCATTTTGAATGAAAACAAAAAGGGCACGCTTTCAGTGAAAGTTATCGTGACATGTTGTGACAGAAAGTATGATTGATAAACTTGGTGGAGTTATCAAAACAAAATTGTTGTCAATAAGATTTAACAGTAAGTGAAAATACAGGCCAGATTGTCAACAGTCCCATGTTTCGACCAATCGTCCCAAGTTAGACAGTCACGGAAATCCTTGCATTTGCACGGGGTGTGCATTTGCAACGGTTTCAACAATTTTTTCCGACCCTGTGCAAATGAGATAGAACGTGTAAGGCAAAATGCACGAAAATTAAAAATTATTACTTTAAAATGAAAATGGCATAAAACGAAGACGAATGGCATTTTCATTTTCTCTTTAGGAGATTCTTTAGCATTTTTAGAAAATTTTTGTCTACCCACTACGGGTTAAAATTTTGATCTGTGCATTTTTTTATAATCAAGTGTAACATTTTCTCCTCTCTGTGTAAATTGCAACGAGTCGCAGTGATCGAGTGTATTTGCACGGGGTTTTTTCGTCACTTTCGTTTTCGACCTGTTGCATTTGCCGCATGTTGAACCCTGTGCAAATGCAAGGATTTCCGTGACTGTTAGAGCAGTTGACGGTATGTATTTTTGAAAGATAGTATGTATTTTTGAAAGATAGTATGTATTTTCGAAAGATAGTATTTTTGTCCGCGCCATAGCGTGAGAATTTAATAAGGTATATATATGTAAAAGTTATAAGCCCTTTACAGGATTTGATGAAAAAAAAGAGATGGGAAAATGCTATTTTAAAATCAGACGGTGACAGTGATATAACCTCAGTAATTCTGGTATTTTAAAATTTAAACCTCTAAAAACTGGTGTTGTGGTGACCGGTGTAATCACGTTTTTCAATAGACCTTTTTTTAAAGAGGCAGCCATGTTGAATAATTTACAGTCTGGGAAATCCTCTCAATTGCACGCTTATGTTCGGAGGCCGTAAGCGCGCAATTGCACGGTTATCAAAATGGCAGAATTTTTATGCAGGTAATTACACGCTTATCGAAATTGTTCTGAAATGGGCGGTAAGCGGTAAGCGTGCAATTGCACCCTTTATTATTCTGATACGCAATTCCTTCCGAAAGCTCTGTTGAATTTCAATAGCCTAGGGCAGTTTTACTCAAAATTTATTGTAGAAGAAGATTCCGTAAAAATGGATTGCCCGTTAAACCATGCCTTCGCCCGAATTAGAGAATTCTGAACCCCTTGAAATCCCTAAGCAATTTCAACCGGGGCGGGAGCGGGCGTAAATTATAACCATGCAATTGCGCGCTTACGTCCACGTAACATAAGCGTGCAATTGAGAGGATTTCCCAGACTGAATACACCGTTTAGGAGTGTCGACTGCGCACGCGTCAATCCAATTTTCCATTGTTTAGATTTTAGCGACCACGGAAAATTCACTCTCCTCTGCTCTGTAAAAAAACGGTAGGTAAACATCTGGTCCTCATAAGGAAACATAGCAGAAAAACGGTAGGTAAAGAACTCCTTTTAATCATAACTTCTTTTCCTCTTGATGAATTTTTGTGAAATTTTCAGGAGAGACTTATAAAATTATCATTGATATCATGTTCAAATATCTAAATCATTCTCTTTAAAGGAGAGAAAAAAATCACAATGTTTACATTCCTCTAACCTTTCATTTCTTCACAGTACTAAAGTGCGCATTTTTACCTACCGTTTTTACCGACCTCTGCAATGGATACCATGAAGATAGCAAGACTCCTAAACGGTGTATTATGTACTCCAGCATAAAAATAATGATACAGCCATGCATAATTTTTAGAATATGCATGATACAGTAATTATGCATGGCTGTATCATTGTTTTTATGCTGGAGTACATAATTATTCAACATGGCTGCCTCTTTAAAAAAAGGTCTATTTTCGGGATTCCGGCGGGATTCAGCCAAAATCTTGACTGGAAAACGTTACGGTATTTGAACCCCTAAAAACCACCCCTTTCTTTGGATCTGTAAAATTTAAATTTGTAAAAGATCCAACAGCCAGACAAATATTCTGCAGTAACCTACCGTTTGTGATTGTAAATATAGAATTGATACAAAAGCAACAATTCCACAAGTTACAGATAAAACAACCATGTCACAGCTGACAAATTGACTTCAGCACAATCCAAAGTCGATGACCACCACATGATCAATGATTAAGATATTATAAAAAAAAGAGATTTTATAAGGAAAAAGAAAAAGAGCTAAAATTTACCAAATCTTTTTTGAACAGTCAAGTACTATTGCAAACTAGGAGAAATGCGTGTATTTCGCTTAAATAGGAAGATTTATCCTAAATAAGATAAAATCGATAGCTTAGTTAGGAGAAATAGCAGAAAAAGTTGATTTTCTCAACAACTTCAGAGATCCGCGTCTTTTTAACTCTCTAAATCAATTATACTCATAAAGAAGATCATGTTGGGCCAAATGTTAGCTTCTTATCAGCGCGGAGTAAAAAAATATAAAACATTTATCCTATTTTGGATAAAATATACAAATTAGGAGAAATAATGCTTTTGTTACACGCTTTGCCGTATGAAAAATATGAGCGTGAATGAAAAGTGTCGAAGGACGAGAAAGTGTTCATTCTCCTTGACACAAACCACACAAACGTAAATTGCGCAAATGTGTCTACTACAATAGGATAAGTTTATTTATATCTAAGTTTCCATTTCTTCAAAACATCGTTACGAGCAAAGTTTTTACTAAGAGAGTTTGATGCATAAAATCTGAAGTTTGCCAAAAGTTGAATAACTTCTGAACGCACGCTGACTGATGGATCAGACTTCACAAGCATACTATACTGGCTCCAAATTTCTCAAATTTATGCAAAGCTTGACGCGGATCTCTGAAGTTGTTCAGAAAATCATCTTTTTCTGCTATTTCTCCTAACTAAGCTATCGATTTTATCTTATTTAGGATAAACCATCCTATTTAAGCGAAATACACGCATTTCTCCTAGTTTGCAATAGTACTTGACTGTTGAAACGAGTCGAACCGAACCAGACGGAACGGAACAAGGGGTCCTGACAGAACAGAACAGAACAGCACCAGGTTGTGCACTAACCAAGCAGCTCTTCGTGCTCCACTCATTCCACGCATGCGCTCTAAGGAATGGTTCTGCAAGATCGGTTATGATGAGATTAGTTGTGCACCAGTTAATTAGTATATGTAATCACATGATAACGAGTGCAATTCGAATATAATTGCACGAGTGATTTTTTTGTTATTAATTTTCCGAGTCCGAAAGGACGAGGAAAATTCGAAAGAAAAAAATCACGAGTGCAATTTTCGAATAGCACACCGTTATGCAAACGTCATAATTATTACTTTTAACACTTGACCGAAAATCAATCCCACAATCCTTTTCGTCTTAATTAAAAAGTCGTGAAAGTCATTACTTTTTCTTTGTAGTTGAGTGTAATTTGCATGCAGGCGTAGTTAACGCGAAGGGTGATGGGATTGAATTTCGGTCAAACAGAAAAATCAATGTCTATTTTTAGATTCACTGCGGTATGCTATTGTACGAGTTATCATGTGATTACGAGCTAATCGCGCAATGGCTTTCACTACTTTATCCCAGTTAGGAAAGTAAATTACAGAAATTACACTGAGAGTTTTATATTTTTCTCTTCTCTTTACGTCTTTCTTTTATTGTTGTTTATTGATTTTCCTTCTCACAAAATAAATTTCGAATGCAATTAAAACGTTCGATGCAAAAAAAATGTAAGAAAAAACATTAAAATCAATTTTGTAAACATTGGCGCGGCATTGGAGAGTGTGATTAACGATTAATTGCTCTCTACAGGATGCAATTAACGATTAATTGCTCTCTTTGAAGGCGTGCCAAATAAGAAAAAATGACCCATCGTGCGATTACCGAGTTTATGTATTTGCACTTTTGAGGACGGTAGAGCGACTGAAGCGATTTGGAAAAACCCGCAATTCCGCCCCGCAAAATCGAGGACGGTAAAAGTGCTGATTTACCGTCGTCCTCAGCTGGTCAGGATCTACTCAAATTAGAACCTTACCGTCTCCGTCGCTGAAAAACACACATACATAAACTCGCTATTACTGATAGTGATACGGACATAAATTTTGTTATACACTTTCCTCAAGTTTTTCGATAGAGATGTTACGGAAGGCTGATTTAGTGTAACAATAAAGTGACTGAGACGACTGTGTTCATTTGGTTTTTCCCGACAGAGAACGTGAAAGTGAAAGTGAAACCATAAGGCATGGAGGCAAGAGAAATTGTTATATGATATTCCGATGGCGGATTGGCGGCCGCCCACGGTAAGGTTAAGTTGAAAATGTGGCGGGGAAACGAGCTTTCTAGTTATTCGAACTCCCGGTTATTCGAAGGTAATTTTATCCCCCCCCCCCTTGGAGATTAGAATAACCGGGAGTCTTATTGTATTGAAAAGTCATATTCGTTGAAAAAGATTTTGGATGGGTCATGAATTTTAAAAATGAAGAAAAAACGCAGGAAAATGCTGGAAAATCTTAAACCTTTGAGTTTCGCTGATTTCAGATAAGTAATTCAGATTTTTTATACCTTTTAATCAAAAGTTACAGCCTATTTCGGCTATTCTCACTCTACTTTGCAGAGACGTAACTTTGCCTCAAGTACTGGGGATACATGCAGTTAATGGGTCCGGGGGGGGGGGCAGTCGGATTTCGGACTGATGGTATGTGCGGACTAAAGATTGGCGTTCAAAATAGCACCCTTACAGTGCAGTGGTTTTTCCCGAAAAATACACCCTTACAGTGCATTTTTCGCCAAGTTGAATACCCTTACAGTGCAGTCTAGCTTTTTTCCCTGAAGTGATTGAAATGGGTCAAACAAAGATTTCGTTTGTGAATTTAGGTGTGATTCTTCTATACATACAGTATATATTTATGTAATTTTGCATCTAAAAAGGGATCCAATATGTACTTGATCCAATATTTGAAAAGAATTGGGTAAAGGGGATTGAATCCCTTAAAAAAACTTTGACTGGACAATTTCATTTTTGTTAGAATTTAGAAATTCGTACCCTTACAGTGCAGGCGTCAAAAAACCCGCCCTTACAGTGCATTTCGGATGCCTTGAAAAACACACCCTTGGTGCCCGCACATCCCCATCAGTCTTTTGCTTGGCTGCCCCCCCCCGGGTAATGGGTTCAAGACGGTGTTATTCAAGTCTTTGAAAATTTTTACCTCACTCCCGCCCTAAAGATATTCAATGGTTGTCGGGCGACCCCTATTCTAGTTTTTATGTTAGTTTATCACTAAGCAGGGGACGTTTTTCCTAGAACTGATTATATACTTGATGGTATATAAAATTGATATACAAAAAAGGCTTTGAGAAGAACTTGTTTGAGGCAAAGGGGTTTCTTTACCCTTAAAACAGATATTGGAAGTAAAAAGACTCATTGTATCGAATCGCCGTATTTTCCGCTGCTTTTACCGAGCATAACGTATTTTTTTGCTGTATACAAGTGCATTAGTATATAACATATAGTAAAAAGTATAAAATTTAGGATGGTATGTGTGGGGTTTGCTTTAAATAACTCGCCAACATTTATAAGCATATGTAGCCTCAGTATTTTGTACCCAACCAATACCTTTGTTGTCTATGGGCAATAGCAATAGAATGCTAAGCGAGCATTGTTATACAATGTTTCTTCATCGCAAGGGATTTTTTTTTCATTTGAATCGATGTGCTCCAAAAAATTGAAACATAGCAGTTTGATAATCTTTCATAATACATAGGACAATGATTGGATTCAAAAGAGCTTTCGAACAAAACACGAAAAGTACTTCTCCCTTCATCGTTTCATTCATTCGAACCACGAAATATATCCACGGCGAAACAGATACCAATAAGCATAACAATAACGTTAATATGATTTTCCACATGAGGTCAAGATGTTCACGACCTTCACTGATGGCGTATTGAATATCCACCGCTTCTGTAACGTGCCGTACTTCCGATAATCGGTTTGTCTTTTCTTGTAAACTACGGACACCATAAACACCGGACATAGCCAAAATAAAAAGGGTGGACACTACACTCAGAAACAGAAGAATGGCAACGAAAACCGAATAGTTTTGTGAAATTGGTTGAATCTCGTCAGAGTTGCTGATCAGGACAATCATTGGTATTAACATTAGCAGGAAGGCCAGTGTCCATAAAACAACCAAACTTTTCGGAGCACGTCCATCAAAAATCGATATGAATCGATTTCGAAGAGTTGAAAATCGTTCGATTCCGATAAGAAGCAACGAAAAACATGAAAAGTGGACGAAGAATGCGAATATAACGGAAATGTACCCTGAGTGGATTCGATCGAATTTTGATGCACAGTAACATGGAATCAAAACGAAAGCGATCAGCATATCTCCAAAACTTTGATTGAGGATCAACTTGTTGAGATGTGATTGACGAAGGCTGGTTTCTTTATAAAACAAAACCATCAGCAAGCCATTCAACACCAGAATAAAGAAAGCAAAGAACACAAATGGAAACCAATCCCAGATTGAGACAAACATTTCCATTGTAAATTTAATGTCTTTTTTTCCGATATAGTAATTCCTAAAAATATGAGTTATAAAGTTTATATAAAAATCTAAAAAACAGCAACTGGTAAAAATAATCAATATAAAAAGTTCACAGTTCTCGCACTGGAAGGGAACAGGTCAATTTGTTTATTTTTGTATGCAACAGTTATAATATTGAATGTGAAACTTATAATTGCCCAGTTGTCCGAAATTATGTTGCCTGGGTAACCAATTCAAACCATTGTCTGAGAGCATCACTCAGCACGTTAGGTAGAGAGTTAATATCACGGAGGAGGACGTAGAAGGGGAACGGAAATTCATCAATATAGGATTTGATCTCAGGTAACGCGGTGCCAGGTTTGAAGACTGGAACTTTGATGTCGAGGATGGAGTCTTTGTTCTTTGGATCATCAAGGATAAGAAAGACGGTGAAAATGCCAGCCTCGCGCGCTTGCATCGCTGTCCGTTGTACCAACTAAAAATCGAACAATATGACAAGTTAGATTACACTAAACGTAATTGGTTTACTCAAATTCGATTGGAACTAATTATGATAATGGATCCCTATCTAGAGAGTGTGATTATTTACGTGGGTTCCGTGCCCTCGTGGGTCCCGTGGTTCCCGTGCCCTCGTGGGTTCGTGCCCCCGTGGGTCCAAAAAAAAAAACCCGTGGGTCCGAAAAAAAACCCGTGGGTCCAAAAAAAAACCCCGTGGGTTCGAAAAAAAAAACCCGTGGGCCCAAAAAAAAAACCCGTAGGTATCTCGTGGGTCCAAAAAAATTACGTGGGTATCTCGTGGGTCCAAAAAAAAATTACGTGAACCTAATTTGGCGGATTTCAGTCAAATCCGCCAAATCCGCCAAATTTTCTTTCCGCCAAAATTTCTTCCTTTAAGGTACTTTATTTTGTTTTTGATATTTTACCAACTAATATTACTTATACCTCAATGTTCTTGTAGTTGTATATTTCTTTTAAGTTCGTTTATTTTGTATCACCCTCGCGAGCCAGGGCCGATAAACGATTCTGCGACTTAAAGAGGCCAGTACCGTATAATTGGAGGAACCGTTTAGGGCCCTGGTACTTTAGAAGAGAAAATATCAAGAATCTGGCAGCTTGAGTGTGGGCAATATGTTGCGAAGACAAGTACAGCCGAGCTGCGAGCACACTTACTAAAATAATTTATATCAAAATGCTGTAAATAGTTCTTCTCCGTATGACCATTTGGCATGGGAAAAGAAAATAATGTTGATTTGGACATTTGGAAGGGAAATGCAAGTAGAAAATGACTGTGTTTGTTGTTTGGAATAGAGAATGGCTTTCCTCTGTCTTTTAATGGTTTTTTACTGGCTCAAAATAAATTAGTAGCCTTGCAATAAGTCTCAACTTCCAATTACTGTTTTTTAAATTTGGCTTTCTGATGGGATATTTTTTTGTGGTGAAGTTTTAGGGTTGGTGCAGAAAACTGCTGTGAACTGGTCTTACTTAAACAGTTAAAGCTATAAATGAACTGGCTTTAAACACACTCAGCAAATCTAAAGAAATTTCAACCTTGAAATTATTGCTTTCTTTCTCACTTTTAGATTATGCGAAAAATAAATAAAACATTTTCAACAGCTCTATTGCTTTGCTGCTGGCTCTGCTGATGCTGCTCATCCAAAAAGTAGCCGATAGAATTTTTATATCCAGCCTCAAGAACGACATTTCTCGGAATTTGTAAAATGGCAGGATTATGCTAATCGACATACGTTTCGCGTACATGCCTAAAAGTACTTTCGTTTTTAAAGTGCACCAGGGCTTATATCCCCCGTATCAACGCGTCCATCAGAATCATCAATAGTGTAAGGGGGTTAGATAAGCCATGGAGTCGAGGGTGATTTTGTATTTGAACGAAAAAGCTAAAAGAAATATTTTCTTTATCATCATCCAGACTTAAAACTCTTTCGATATCGCCCAACCAAAAAATCGTTCACTTTGGAACGACGTCTTCTTCACCTTATAGCCTCTGATAGAAACATCCACTCGCTTTGAAACTGAATTTTTTTCAAAGAGAGGCCTCCCCAGCGATTTGCGTGATGGCATGACCGGGGGGTTTTTTCAACATTCAAGCGTGATGGCGCGATTCCGAATTTTTTTGGCTTGATTGCGTGATTGGAAGTTAGAACGTGATCACGATTTGACAAAATTTTGGAGCGTGATGCGTGATTAAACGAAATTTTGCCCTGTATGTATTGCCGATAATTGCGTGATGAACGATTTGGTCATTTTTCGTGATGAGTGGTTGAACTTGAAATTTAGCGTGATCGCCTGATTTGGGTCTGATTAGGGGTCTCTTCAAAGTTAATGAAGTTTACTCTCGATTAAAGCAAGTCTTTTCAACAGTGAAAACAACAAACTTCCTCATTTGTCAATTGCTAGAATCCGGAAACTTTCTCTTTCTGGCGGTATTGAAAGAGTTGATATTCGACTGTTTTTCCTACCTTGAACTCGAGAAAAAGACTTTCGAACACTCAGTCTCCCGCAGACAATATCTAAAACCGACCCGCAGTTTAAAACACACAAGCAAACAATAGAATGTTTCGAGACATTTATTTTTCCGGAACCAAACCAACCAATGAAATCCACGAAGTTGGATTTTAATTCGGGTTTTTTTTGGACCCACGGGTTTTTTTTTTGGACACACGGGTTTTTTTGTGGGACCCACGGGTTTTTTTTTCGGACCCACGGGTTTTTTTTTGGACCCACGGGTTTTTTTTTCGGACCCACGGGTTTTTTTTTTTGGACCCACGGGTTTCGGACCCACGGGTTTTTTTTTTTTGGACCCACGGGGGCACGAACCCACAAGGGCACGGGACCCACGGGACCCACGAGGGCACGGGACCCACGTAAATAATCACACTCCCATCTAGATGTTGAGATTACTCTTTTCACCGTTGACATGCATTGCTCAAAAGATCAGAATACCCTTAACATAAGAATCTCTGAATATAGTTCAGAACCAGTTTCCCGACGTTTGAAAGTGTATTTTGATAAAACACAACAAATCTTACCTCTTTTCCTTCCAGGAAAATTCCTCTGCCATCAGAAACGATCAATAATAATTGTGAGATCTGTGAGTTGGAATTGCTTCTCTGCTTTCTCTTGGCATCATCAAAGAGGAGAGTGCACATCTTCATCAGGTGAGCAATCTTGGTTTTCTTTTGATTGAAAGTGAATTGTTTGAGTATGGAGGCTCCTGATTGCTCGTTGAAATTCTCTTCAAAGGGATGTAATAGCTTGGTATCCTCTCCAAAACTAAAATTGAAGGTGGAGCATCGATAGTATGTAGCGAGCCAGAACGAAAACGATTATTAACCGAAAATTGGGAATAGTAGGCTTTGCGAGCTAATATGTGAAAGGATGAGTTGACTACTCCTACAGCCTCAGCCCCCGGTGGGGGGGGGGATGGTACTTAGGCGAAATGGGTGTCGAGTATGTGCGAGCCGTAAAGGCCCCTTTTTCAAACCCTCGAATGTCTCTCAAAGGGGTACAAAAACCACAAAAAAGCAATTGAGTCTCTGTAAGGGTATTTCGGACGAAAATCGAAATTTCCTCTCTCAAAGGGTCGTAATTTTCAAAAATTTGGACAAAAGTCGAGTGAAAATCGACAAAAATTTTGAGAAAAATCTCTGTAAGGGTTCCAAAAACGTCAAGTTTTCTCTCTCATTTTGGGAAAAGTCTCTCTAAGGGTCCCAAAAGGGGTCCAAATTCAGTCTCTCAAATGGTCGAATTTCGAACTTTGGTTCGGACATACCCGTCACCTCGCAAACCTAGTACCCCCCGGGATTCAGCCTTTAAATCAGTTTTAGAGAACGTATATAAATAGAATGAGTGAAGAGTATACCTGCAGACAGCCAGTTCGCCGGCTTCCAGCCATCGCAAGGCATTACTGATTACTGACAATGACTCGAATGCCAACTGTAAGAAACGAAAAATAAAAATCTTGAGCTTTCATTCCTGATATTGATATCGTAAAAATGCCTGATGTACAAAAATCTTCAAAGCTGACTGGACACTAGTCAGTACCTCGCACACAAACAGAAGTTTCGTTTGAGACAGGCTAAGCAGAAATTTGGTTTAAACCCACCTGTTTAGAGTGGTTATCAGCCATACTGGAAGAATCATCGACCGCCAACACGATCTGATAATCCCGCTTGCTTTTCTTCGTTCGCCGCAACCAGATCTTATCTTTACGAAACTGACTTGCGATGTATGGAATAACCTTCCGCATGTTCAAGCGTTTTCCGGTTCGGTAGTCGCCCCTGAAAGATTAAATTTAAATCGCGTACACACACTCCAGCTCAGTGCTGGAGTTACAAAGGATTTTCCGGAGTTCGGCCAAAAAGTTGCTTATGGATTTTGAGCCGAAAATGCCTAGCAACTTATCTTTTTGCCTCTTTTTTTTAAGGTATCTTTGGTTGCTTTCCCGGTTAATTTTCAGTTTTAGAGCTAGGCTGCTAAGGCCAAGTTGCTTAATTTTTTGGCCTTTCTCAAGGCTGGACCCTCATCAACTCGGTTGCTTATAAAAAAATGTGTACGAGAGGATTGATATATTAGAGGACTGAGACAGTTATTAAAGCGAGAATAGCTTCCTAGTCACGCTTCCCTCAGTTCCGTAGGGGCCAACATTTTAAACAAAAGAAATGTGAATGTTCCAGAAAATTACAAAAGATCAGATCCCGTACCTCATTTTGCTTGCTAACGTAGGTTCAATAACCAACCGTAATTGTTCACAAAGCTGCATGGCAAGGCTTGACGTCAAACGGTCATACTTCAACCATAATTCCATTGAATCTCGGTCCGTCAAACTCATTGTTTTCTGATTGGTCGACCATACCGTTAAATCTTGTTCCAACTCTTTACGTAATGATGTAACCAACGTCTCTTGCTCCTGAAATTGACACAAAAGGCACGTTTATATTTTATATTTTTTTATACTATATTTTTTCCCCAAATTTTGTTGGGAATAGCAAATTTCGATTCGACTCAACGGTTAATCCATAGTATGTAATGCGGAATTTGTAGATTACCTCAAAATTGCAAAAGAACCTGCAGAAGTATCTTGCACACGAGAACATAAACGGTTGCAATTTTTTTCCGAAATTAAAATCCTAAAAAAATTTGCATACAGCATACAAAACATAGATAAACCTTCGTCTAGTAAAAATCGAAATAATAGGACTGGACAAACACCCTCTAAGGAGGCTAACGCCCTTAGACGTCATCACATTTGCTGAAATAATCGAGGGAAAAGTGTTTGCAATTCATAAAAACCCGAACCTGAACACTAGCCATAGAAGCACCGAGGTGGATACGATTCGTAAAGAATTCAGATTTCATATTTCTTTCATCTTCGTCACTCTTCATCTCCTGCTCGTCATCAGATCCCCTCTCTTCCTTTTCATCTTCGTTCATCTTATCTTCTTTGTGCAAAACTTTCTCGTTGTCGAACTTCCCTTGTGTACCTTTGAAATCCTTGATAAAGATATGAATCGATAAGTTGTGATTATCAAGTATATTTATCTGACTATTAAACTTGAAGTGAAGAAGGAAAACCTCAAAAACCAAAAATTTTTACGGATGATTTATTTCTACAGATCATATGAAAAATATTTGAAATTGCCAGAAAAATAAATAAAAAGGGAATGTCTACATCAACATCACGAAATTTAAATAATTATGGACGTTCCCAAAATACCCACACCCTTTTGGATTTTTTTCTCGGAGAAAAAAAAATGTTTTGAAACCTTTTTCCTTTTCTCCTCTTTCTCGTCCTCTTCTCCAGCTTCTTTCATTTCCACGTCACTTTCACTTTCACTTTCTCCTTCCTCCTCGTCGTCATCAAGAGGTATATTTTGCTGACCATCCAATCGTTCGATTTGTTGTTCGGTTGCCGTGTCAACAACGTGAGCGTCGTGCTTGTCGTCGTCGTTCTTCAAATGTTGATACGTCTCGTCTTGATCAAGTTGATTCTATTGAGGTTCAAAAAGAAATATGTGAGAAAACAGAAGATACTTTCCTTGTAAGTATTCTCCCAGTAATTGGGCCACTCATGCATGCGGAAATTTCCTGTCTGTCGTTCTATAAGCTTTCCCTTGGGTTTTTATTCAGCTCAGAAAGAATTCCTCGGTTATTGGAATTCTAGCCATTCGAAATTTTAGATTGCTTTGATTGAAATAGAGACATTGCAGAGGAGCTAACAAAAAATCCAACCCGGCTGTCATCCTCGTTTTCGTCCATTCCATCTGTAGCATCAAAAGCTTTTCGTTTCTTCGCTTCTGATATATTAGATGTTTCCAAGCTTCGGTCTTCGTGTGAACGTTGAAAATCTTTACGTTTGCGACCCTACAAACAGAAAAATTTATCAGAAGAAAGTTGTAAACAAGTACTCTTGTGTCTTTATTAAACTCATAGGATTCATGCATGTGTTACATGATATTTTCATTCAATTTAAAGGGGAAAGATTCCCAAATCTGTGTAGATTTCCCTTCGAGAAAGACGTCGAAAAAATTGATTTTCTGTCACCATTCCATTGACTCGCAAATTCAAGAACTCTATTCCATTGTTTAGCTTTTGAAAAATGTACAATCTCAAAAAAAAGAGTGTCAACCATAGAAAATTGATTACTGCAATGGCGTAGAAAAAAATCATGTATGAAAAACACAAATCCTACGAAATAGGCTAAATTAGACCCGATAATTTGCAAAGTTATTCCGTACAGCAAAGGCCAACAGGGAGGATATTCCATGCAAAACTAACGCGTCAAAATGGTTACCTTTTGTTTATCAGTTTGTTGCTTGGAAACAGAATCGCTTGAGCCAAGATGGCCTTCTTGTCCTTGCATATCAGCTTTTCCTTGGCCTTGATCGTTCGATTCGTCCGCTTGTTGTTGAGTAGTTGCGTCATCCACGGTCGAAGAGTTCTGTTCGACGTCTTCAGGTGCGAATTCAACGCCTTCGACGGGTTGCTGCTGATCATGGTCTGTCGGCACTCTCTGAAAAAAAATATAGAAAAAGTATATCGCAAGAGTCCAATATTATGATTTCAGCTTTTTATAAATTTGGAAAATGTAGCATGAAAGAGGTGTACATTTGAATCTCCTTTAGATTTTCGATTGATTGTCCGTAAGATTAACTTTCCGAAACTGAAAATCAGACGTAAAATTGGCGATATGGTTGAAGTATATAAACATCTTCGCGTTTATGATAAATCATCGGCCTGTCAAAAGTTTGTCCTTCGCGAACGCCCGAAACGCCAGCACGATTACGAACTACAAAGAAACTTTGCAAATGATGGTGTCAGAGGGTATCAAACAAATTCTTTGTTCTACAGAAGTATTGACATATGGAATGGTCTTGGAGCTGATGTTGTAGCTGCAACATCTGTCGCCAACTTCAAAGAAAAATTGCTCACAGAATGGGAAAAAGATCTCCATAAATTGTAAAATGTTAAGCATGATTAACTTATACCACTATACTAATGGTATTAAACCTTAGAGTACAACGAAGGTGTGACTAACTGAATTTCCTTTAAATTTTCTTTTGATCGTTGAAAGTGAGAATTACTGAATGTAGAATTAGTTATACTTAACTAACTAGTGATCATACTAGTTGAAAAAGTTCAAACAAATAAAGTTGAAGATCCTTACTTCTTCAAGAGAGGGATCTTTTTCATTATCATCTTCATTGTTCTCTTCTCCTTCATCATTCTAAAGACAAAAAAAAACGTTGATGATTCTAGCGCCGTGGTTGGTCAAATGTTACCGTCAGTGATAAGCTCTTCCGATTTTAGACGTATGAGTGCTTGCAGACCACGATGATAGGTATCGTATTAGACGAACAACTCGCACTGTGGGTTGATTTTTATTGATGTCAACTTGAACTGCACTGACTGCAGTTTTATTGAATCAGGTGACCATGAGTGTCAAGGCAAGTACAGCATTCACCTCACTCAGATAATTTAGAGGATATCGGATATCCAGAGGGCTAACGATTTTTGTTCAAAAGTGGATATCCAGGGGGTTAAATATCTACAAGGGAGCGGATATCCAGGGGGTAAACTGTCTTTTCAAGTAAAAAATACGATATCCAGGGGGAGGGATCTTTATAAGAGAAGATATCCAGGAGATTGAGCATATTTTTAAGAGTGGATATCCAGGGGGTCTTTACTAATAAAGTAGGATATCCAGGGGGTTCGATACTTCGAAAAATCAATATCCTCAACAGTGGGGATAAATCTTTTTTCTGGAAAAGCCCATTCGACAACAATAGCATAATGAAATTATCACAGAAACCACTGTAATAAATTTACTCTTTATTCTTTAATCCTTGAAAAAAAATCTTCAAACCTTTTCATTAGAATCGATTTCATCTTTTTTAGCCTCTTCTTGATTTTCATCTTCTTCTTGAGGATTTTCATCTTCTTCGTCATCGTTTGCTTCCTCCATTGCAATGTCTTCTTTGAATCCACCTGAAAAATTCGCAAAAAGAGAAATATCATGAGATATGGGAGAAATCATTCCAACCTTCGAAAGATCGAAGCTAACAAGTGAAGCTGCCACAACATATCAGAGTAGTGGTTTGTACCACCCTGGGTTGAATTATGGAAAACACTTGTACGAAATCTACAGAGAGCGGCCATAACATACCATCTTCTTTTTGTTCTTCATTCTTTTCTTCGTCTTCTCCCTTCATCTCTTCATCTTCATTATCTCCACCCTCCTCTTCTTCTTCTCCATCAAGATTCAAATCATCCGGTAAATCTTCCACATCGTTCTTCCTCTCATCTTCCTGTTTCCCATGATCCTCTTCTTGCATGACGTCATCAGTGACGTCATCATCCATTTCATTGATAGGGTGATCTTCTTCGTTTTCATTTTGTCCACCCTCGTCTTTTTGTTCTTTTTCGTTTTTCGGCTCATCGCCTTCTTGCTCCCCTGAGGAAAAAATGTCATAAATAAAAACGCAGATCCTTCTTGATATATTACCATTTATGCGATGAGCGGGAAAAACAAGATAGAAAGTTTGAGTAACACTGTGCCGAGTCTAAGATGACTTTCCATGACAATAAACAAAGGTAAGGTAAGAAAAAGCTATTTCAAAGGAACCTCTATTATCATCCTTGGCGACAAGTTCAGATTTGGACTCTCCGTTTTGTCCTTGAGCCTCTTTTTCTTCTTTTTCATTGTTCTTTTCTTCTTTCTCGTCTTCGTCATCTGATCCCCACATGTTCTCATCGACCTATCGATGAAATGACATTTTCGTGAGAGGGAGACAACGGTAGGAGGAAGTTCAAAGGTGAACAACCTTTTCCTCTGGGCGATAGGTTGAAAGTGATCCTTTAATCTATGCAAACTATATCCAATATCCTTTGTATATAAAGAGCAGAAAATAAGAAAATGGAAGGAAGATTATTTTGAGTTGATGATAAATCTAAAATCTTTCAAAAATTTCAGAAATGAAGATGAAAAATTCACCTTTTCTTTAAGAATATGTGGACTGTCAATTCTTTTAGAACAGACCTTAGTAGCAAGCATGTTGAATTGGTGATATGATTTCTTCTTTGGTTTGAATGTTTTTTACTTTTAGCTTAACATGCGTTGTTTCTGGATTTTCATTACCTTTTTCAGATATTAGAAGATACTTCCCATCCAGCAATGACGCCTTTACATATCCCCTAAAATAAGCAGACTACAGAAAAAGAAAGTTTACTTCATTGGTTTGGTTATCATCTTCCACATCTCCCATTTGTTTGTCCGGCTCTTCACCTTCACTTTCGTTTTCTTCATCATCCTTTTCATCATCACTCTCTTTGATTTCCATGTCTTGAAGTTGCGCTGTGGAATGATCAAAAAAGAAAAAGAGTTTCTCTACTGAAAATAACCTCAGAGAGATTTCATTGATAGAATTCTCCTTAGCAATACGGTCTTTTTCAATTCTCATCTGTTGAAGGATCTGTGAATGGGTGTCATGTAAGAAGAAATGATTACCCCGGGAACGTTTATTCAACATAGACAGGGAGACGGGACTGTATGAAAATCATCATTATCATCATCGATCGCAGTATATGAACAACAAGCTAGATGCTGAATGGACCTAACTGATGATGGTGAAAGTTAGATAGCAATTAGGAGAAATGAAAACAATCAGTCAGAACATATAGTGTTTAGCGAAAATGCATAACGCATTCAATTTCATCATTGGTTGTTGATGGGGAAAAAGGGAAGGGGAATAGGGAAAAAAGAAATAGAAAGTTTAGGTTACAAAAATTAGTTTTTTATTGTCAATTGAATCATTCAAGCATGATGGTGGGCATTGTCACAATGACGTTTTTGTGTGGAAAAAAAACAAAGAAACTTAAGGGAAAAGTCCAATGAAAATCTTCAAAAACGACAATATCCGGCATTTTCGACCGGAAGAAAATTTTTCTCAAAAATCCGAATCGACTGAAATTTGGGCATTACTATTGTGCATAAAATCGGGAAAGACTAGTGATGAAATCTCGAGAAAATGCAAAAAAAACCGACTTTTCAGGCATATTCATATTTCCGGCATTTTCAGCCGGAAAAAAAAATTCTAAAAAAATCGAACCCGGTCATGTTTTGAGCATTGTGAATACGCATCTTTCTGCAAAAATCAGAAAAAAACTAAGAATAAAAATTCGAGAAAATGCCAAAAAACCGGTTTTCCCGGCATATTTGCGGCATTTCGGGCTCCGTCACATTTTAGGTATTGTCATTTTGCATCAGTGTGAAAAATTTCATAAAAAAATATAAAGTACAGCTCGAGAAATTCAAGAAATACTGTCTTTTTCGGCGAAAATAGGTTGTTCCGGCGATTTTTAAATAGTTCCGGCTTCAAAAATCAATTTTATTGATAATTGAAACATGCTTGATGGTCGAACGAACGAACGAACGAACAAACAAACGAACGAACGAACGAACGAACGAACGAACGAACGAACGAACGAACGAACGAACGAACGAACGAACGAACGAACGAACGAACGAACGAACGAACGAACGAACGAACGAACGAACGAACGAACGAACTCAGCCAAATTAAGGCCTGTCCAGATTTTTCAAATTTACGTTAATTTTTTATCACCGTTTCCACTTGTCATAGCATTTCACTTCATACATCGAAAGAAGCGTATTGGAGTTACCAAAGTTGCACACCATTAAAAGGATCATTTTGAAATTTTTTTTTTTGAAATTTTGCTGACGTCAGCACTTTATTGAAAACTTTCGTATTTTGCTGATTTCTGCTGACGTAAGCAAAATTTGCAAAAATAAATTATGCAAAAATGTTCCTATTATTGATATGCAACTTTTGTCCAAATTTCATGTTTATACCATAAGCCAAACTGGAGTTATTCAAAAAACAAGTTTTGCTGACGTCAGCATTTTTTGGTTTTTGTCTAATATCTTTTTTTGGGTGAAAAAATTAATTATGGCACAGCTATTCCAGTGATCTACACTCCAATAGGCCTCTTTCGATGTATGAAGTGATATGCTATGACAAGTGGAAACGGTGATAAAAAATTAAGATAAATTTAGAAGGGGAAAAGGAGATCATACATTCGAAATCATCGGTCATTTCAATGCCATCTTTTTCTTCTTTGATGTCATCTTGTTGTTGATCTTCTTGTTTTTCTTCGCTTTTTTCGTGTTTCGTGTCTTCAACCTGTCAGTGGGAACAAAAATTAGAATAAAAATTTGAACGGATCAATGCACAGTGGTGACTCCATACCTCGAACTCGCACCAAGGGGAACACAAATTTGGAAAATTTCGAGTTATGGAGTAAGGATTAAAAGGCATTGTTACCTGAAAAGAGGAGAAAACTCATTCGAGGTTAAGGAGAATTCGAGTTATAGCGGTTTGAGTTAAAGGGATTCTTCTGTATATGAAATTATTTCCGTATAAAGTATATACTTGGCTATAATAACCATCACACTGCATCACATGATTTTATCGTATGGAAATTCAAACCAACAGACAGATAGTTCGAAAGAGTTCATTAAATTTTTGTTTTTTGAAAGTCTACCTGGTCTTCAGTTTCGATCTGATCGCTGACATCTTTCACTCCTTCGCCACTGCCCAACCCTCCATCGTGGATGTCTTCAAATTCCGTTGCACCCTCGCCCGTAGCGTTCTCATCTTCTTCTGGTGGAGAGCAATAACCCTAAGAAGAAGTATGAAGAATGTTATAATGACTGATGAAAGTAGCAAACTCTTTTCATTGCATCAAACTTTCGTCGTCACTTTTCTAACGGTGAGATATTTTTAGATCGTGTTTTTTTAGTTAATCACTAAAGTAAGTAATAACAAACTGTTGCTCGGCGAAAGATATTTCCAAAATTGTAAAAGTCTTTTTATACAAGTACCTGTTTCAATAAGTCTGTGAAAAGACCCAACAAAACGTAAAGCATTTTGCAGCTTGTACGATGCAACATCAACGTGTGGAAAGTATAAAACTGAAGCCATTGCAATGCCTCCTTCACCATGGAAACAACATTCAAGCAATATGATTGGTTGATACTTTGCTCGTTTAGTTGAGAGATGAATTGTTCTGTAAGACTAGTGATGGTTGAGATATCGAGACAAGAAAGGTGAGAAATGAATCTTTTGGTAAGCAGAGGAGAAAATTGCCCCTTCCATAAACCAGTGTCTTCTTCTTGAACTGAAAGATAATAAGCACCATTTCAATTATTATACAATTAATACCAGTAACAGCTTTTGACAAATATGAACTGATGCTTATTGTTACTGAACTAAAAAGGGACACCAAGCAATGGCTCAAAATAGCGAATCCAAGTGGGTCGGACAAAGTTGCTTTTGTTTGAAATTTTTATTTCTGTCGGGCAAGGAGCATTGAAGGTCGGACAATGTCCGTTGTCCAACCTTTATTTCGAGCAATGCAAGTTTTAAGAACATGACTCGATTTCAAGAATTCCCTACCATTTTTCTCCTTGAAATCTTCAGTCGATTTGACGATGTTTTGAATTGATATCAAAATCTGCTTGATCAAGTTTTCGGCGCATTGTGGGAGTAAGCCTATGAAAAAGATGGAAATAAAGTTTGATGTATCATCATGGCTAAGTTTTGTGAGTTTGAACATCTGTAGATAGATTCTATACATAACGTGGATAACTCAGTAATCTAAGACTTTTAGACTATCTTTCGATTGTTTTTCAAAAAGGTCCATGGCCATTGGAAGAGGCGGGGATTCGAACCACTAATGCTCACGCCTTTGACCATTAGCCCATCGCTCTACAAAGAGAAATCGAAATCATCTTACCAGCGCCAAAGTTTGTTTCTTGTTCAACCGCACTTGAAATATCCACCTCTTCAAATGAGCTGGTCATATTTGAGATATGATGTTGAAGTTCAGTCATCTTGCTGAACATCGTATTGACTTCTGATATACTGAAAATAATTCGTATGGTAAATCAACGTATATTTTCTTTAGAGTATAAATGCCTTTTTTGCGTTCAGTTTTGATTAAACGTTCAGTAAAGTATTTGAAGATCTCGAAAATGGGCTGATAGGACAAGAAAAAACCAATTTACAAAGCAAGGTTTATTGTCTAAGGCGGAAATGGACTTTGAACAACAAGTTAGGCAAGATTCTTCAAATTTTGCAGAATTTTTCAACATTTTTGAGACGAAAAAGCCTCTTATTATACCCCGAGCTGAAACAGAAGAATTTTGTATACTGAAAAAAAGGAAAGAGTTTGTAACGGATAACACATACTTTGGTGATTTGAAATTGACTGCCATCAACTCTAGCTGTTGACAAATTTGCTTGAATTTCACCATACAGTTTTCAATGTACGCCCAATGTGCCCTGAAAGGAAACATCAGATATTTGGCCTATTGGATTCCAGCAGAAACACTTGTACATTAGTGGGTCAGAAAAAAACAAGAATATGTAGTGGAACTACTTTGAAACATCTCGATTTCGAGAAAACTCATTCAGATGAACGTCAAACTATTGAATGCTTGACATGACAGTTCTTATTTTTCCGTAAAAGGGGCTTGAAATCAGATTTATTTAAACCATATATAATCTGTTATGAAAATTGTCGTTAATTTTGGCCCGCTTGACCAAAATTGAGCCTGGTGTTCTTATAAAAAACGAGCAATACGTACCAAGAGCACAGTGAATCATCATATTTGACACTTTCTTCCCTCATAACCTTCAACGTTGCTTGACATTCCTAATGGGAAAGTACTGGGTTTGTTAACAGGTCTTTTTCCAAACACTTAGAAAAAATCTGATGACAAAAAATGTTGGACGCGTGCACTCATCTTACGCACTTTGTCACGCATTATTTCACAAACCTACCTGAACTCAGGGTTGAGGTTTTTAACAATTTAATCATGAAATTTGGAAATTTAAATAGTAAACATACATGAGCGGTGGTCACGGCATCTAGGACAATCTTCTCATTTCGGACAGAGAGCTCCATTTCAGACAGTTCTTCTTTAAGGAAAGGGAACGAGAATTGGTTATCTTCTGGGCATGTGTTAATCAGGTTGGTGAAGTCATTTAAATGGTGTTCTGCCATGTAAATGGTCTCATTGATTGTGTACTGAAAAGTTAAGGAAATAAAAATTTTAGAATGGTGTAGTCTAGTAGCTCTCATCTTTTTTGAAAAGTTTGTCTTTTGTCCTTCGAATTAAATCAATTTCCTCAAAGACATTTGATTGTTGAAAGCAAATCATTAACCATGGATGCAAGGAGCGGTGGCCGAGTGGTGAAAGCCTCAGCGCCTGAAACCAGGGGTTCCTGGCTCGAATATATGGATGGATGGATTGAGAAAAAAACATCATTCGTCATTTCCACTTACCAGCCAGTGTTTAGTTGTTGTTTGACACGGAAGAATGGTTTCCTTCTGGTCGCTACTTCTTTGAATCTCACTCAAACTTTCAATAAGCGTACTGGAAAAAAGAAATTGAAAAATAAGCATTCGTGAAAACTTTGAAAAATATAGATAAGTGAGATAAGTAGAACCGTGTAGAAATAAAAATATGAGCAAAAAACCTGAATTTACGCTATTAATTTTGTAAGACCATTCGACTAATTTCCAAGCCGACATCCAAGAAGGTTGATGAAATGAAGGACTTTGAATTCCTCACCTAATTCGATTTTCGTTGACGAGTAACTCATCCAAGTCTTTCCGTTGGTTGAATGCTGATGTCATCAAGAATGAAGTCAAACCTTTAAATCGAGCAATCTCATTTGGTCCGATTTCCTAAAAAATGAACAAACATAAATACTTGTTTACAAAAAGTTCATCATAAAGTCTCCACATAGAGCTTTTTCTATCCTCTATAGTGGAAGAATAGGATATTATTTCCCCGTGTTAGAATACCTTATGATATTACACGAAGATTACTAGGCAAATATTCAACGGCCTTGAAATTAACACGCAAAAAATTGACACGAATTTTATTTGCTTTTTCAAGCACACCACGGCTGGTTTTAATTAAGGGGTTTTTATTAACGCGAAATTTTTCAATTCGTGTTAATAAAATGACTAGTAATATTCGTGTAATGTAATAAGGTACTATAAATTATACATTGATTATGCATTATTATCAAAAGCAAAAGAGAACTCTTTATTTCGTAGTGAGATTGAAAATAATGAAGACTCACTTTGCAAGGTGCACATAGTGCATTGTGGAATAATGCATTGCGAGCGACTGATTGGAAGTAGTAGAAGTTGCATGTATCGATACACTCTCGAATATCATTCCAACTAGCCAACCTAGGTGAAAAGTAAGTGTTAATTTTCATATTTTCAATGATTTCATTAATGGTGAACAGTAATGGAGTCAGGTCAGGTAACGTAGTCAGGTCAGGTCAGGTAAGGCAACAGAGATCTTTTGTTTGTCGAGTCACGTTATTTCCGCCATTCATTATGGGAACAAACGATCAAATCTATAGAGGCGATCCCTTACGCAAATAGAATGCTGCTTCCAAAATGCTGGAAGCTACGTAACTCAACAAAATATGAAAAACCTCTCTTTAGCATACGAGGCCCCCCAGCGGACCTTCAATTCACGCAATCGCGCAATTTTATTTCCCAAATTCACGCATTCACGCAATGTTTTTTCGCAATTCATGCAATGTTTGTTCACGCAATTTTGGTTCACGCAAAGCTTTCAAATTCACACATTCACGCAATTTTTGATTTTCACGCATTCACGCAAGTGAAATAGCCCATTCACGCATTCACTCAAACCACTGGGGGCCCCTTATACTAAAACCCCTGGAAACACGACTTACTTGGATTCCAGTTTAGGTGACTGAAAAAGCGTGGCTTCTTCTGTAACGTCGATGTTGCCGATTCTGTAGGAAATACCTGCAGGTGAAAGTAAAAAGCAGAAGTCAAACAAACATGCATTATATTAAAAAATATAATATAACCCACAAACTTTGTTAATCATGATAATACGCCTATTTGGGTATATCATTCCGATAATACATTTTTTATTCTGTCTGTTCGTTTAGTACATATTTAAGTTTAAGTTTGGTTTCATTAAGAAAATATCAATAACAGCTTTTTAGAAGGAGACAATCGGAACACAGCAGGGAGAGAGATTCGCTTGTAAGCCCTGTAGAAAACTTTATCCGATCTTACCAATCATTTTGAGTTCTTTGAACAGCGTGGCCAAAGCTTTTCGTTTTCTTTGCTGTAAATTGCTTCGAGCTTCTTTCTGTTTTTCTTTAGGCTAAAATGGATAAAGAAGAACATTAGAGGATTATTCGATATTTAATTATGCCCAAAAATTTACTGATGGCGTCCTCTTTTTTATAAAGCGTCATAAAAGAAGTGATTTGAACATCTTCCTCAAACGCCTGACTCAAACGTGTATCACACAAAACGAAGTGCAATAAACTTTCACTATTCTATAGTTACGACAAACTTACCAGAGATAGAGGGTTTTCTTTCTGGAAATCTTGAATTGATTCGATAATATCACCTGGAATGTAAAGAGAAAGATGATATGATATCACATGCCTGCATACAGGGGCGTGGAAAATATCCAATAGATTCCAAACTGATTTTTACCTGTCATTTCGTCGATTCCTTCGATCAAATCACCATACATCGTGTTACTCTTCACCGTTTCAAAATGTTTCCGCATCTTGTGACACAACGAATCTGTTTTTGCTAGGTAACCTTCTTTTTCTGAAGGAGGTTTGACGATTGCGAAAGTTAGGTTATCCTGGAGCAGTTTGATATGGAAATTCTTTTGTATTTCTGACGGTTTTGTTTGTTTAGTAGCGTCTTGCAAGAATTGAGTGATTGGTTCGTTCAAAACGCCCTGAAAAAGTTTCCAAAATATAGTCTTGACTTGGTAGAAAGTGGAGAACGTTTGTCGTATTCTTTAGTTTTTCGCCGTTTTTGAAAAAGGATCAAAATGATTCAATGTGTAGCAAAGATGAATCGAAGCTTCATGAAATGGGACCAGTTAGTCAATCTCAAACTGGCAGCGATTTGGCAAATGTTGGAAGGGTCTAGCTTTTCATTATACTAGAGCTAAACATTTATTCGTAAAAAGAAAACTTTGTGAAAGCAGACGAATTTTCTTCTCAAGAAACGGAAACTAAATCTCGATGATACATGTAGTGCCACAGCGGGGTGGAAGTTTTTGAGAAGTACTCAAAATATTACCTCATATTTTCGGACAAACTTAGTGAGTGTCCGATGGGACTTTTCCACGGCTAATTTCAATGCGTAATAATTGATGTCACTCCATTTGGCAATTTTCACGTAATCCTGAAAAAAAGGAGAAGGGGGATGATATGACAGATAAAAAAAACATATTTTATCATTTTTGTCCATTTTAAGGGAACGTAGCCTTTTATACAAATTTACGACCTCTTTCCTTATGCATACTGTAATAAACTTAAGAATTTGGTAAGCATCTACCCTATAAGAAGAATGAAATCACTTAAACATCCATTTAAAAGCTTTATCAAACCTTTAACTCTTTTTCAATGGGTTTCTTCAAAGCGAGTTTGTGTTGATTAACAGCTGGGAGAAATTGCGAGTAATATTGCAGGGAGTTCCAAGTCACTCTTTGTAGATCTAAATATTTTTCAATAAAAACGTTAGATCTTGAAATTGAAAGAGACACTGCGGGATAAAATTCGCAAAGAGCCGTGGAGATGCAAGCATTTTTGTCCGTTTTTTTTCAGAAAACAATCGATGATCGAGCTATCCGTAAGTGACAATTGTCATGTCGGCCGGCTTGAAGGTCCCTGACTTTGAAAAATGAAAAGTAATCTAATAGTTCAGAAAAGAGTCTATTACCCTTTCAAAAAGATCTATAATAAAACAATATTGATAAATTTGACTCTCGGATGAAAACGTAAGTTCTCTTGGGAATTGCACGTTTGGTAAACCCAATAAACTAAGTTTTACTAAGTCTTTTACAGTCTTTTAAATTTTGTGTGTACCTACCTTGTGTTTCATCCAGTTGACAAATATATTTGAAAAAGATTACCACCAGTTCAATGCGAGATTCAAAATCACCAATGTTACCACTTTCAAAGAATTGCCGGAGTGCTTGGAAATATTCATCTAGAAAATTAAAAACGTCAAGATTCTCAATTGATAAGCTTTGTTGACGTTTTCAGGTGAAATGGTAAAGTTAAGAAAAACTTCGATGGGGTCAAATCGTTTACTCCAAAAAATATGACCCGAAAGGTAGACTAAGTAAAATCATGCTAGGAAAAAATGAAAGCGAAAGAAAGAGAAAGTGAGAGATTGAGAGAAAATTGAGAGAAAATTGAGAGAAAATTTTCCTCTTTTATCAATACAGTATGCGACCTCTCATTTCCTTATCATTGAGCATCATTAACAGTGAACAGTACTTCTCCCCATGCAGTTCTTAAAAAAAAAGAAATCGAACCTTTCTTTTCCTTGCAATTTGTTTCATCGTCGGATGTCTCGATTTCTTGAAGAAGGTTCCAGAAATGAAACATCCATTTAGCCACAGAATCTTCCATCTTCTGTTCGGACTTCTGTAACAAGTTCTGCCATGTTCTTTAAAAAGAAAAGTTAAAAAATGCGATAAAGTTTTGGTAGCGATTTTTCTTTATTTCCGTTTGTTATTCCCGTTAGCTATGAATGAAATCCTTTACTTGTTCCAAGTGACTTTCCATCTTTTGGAACTTCAAAAAAAAAAGACCTTTCAATAAGATTTGATCGGTCCCATCATTAAAACCATAGGGACAAATTGTATGTATACAAAACAGAGATGACAGCAAAAAATGTAAATACTTGAGTTCCATCTTTCTCCATAGGACGATTTGTCGAGTAACATCTTCCAAATGATTTTTCAAAGAAACGTGCGATCCTGCGTAAGCTTCCCAATCCTAATCATAAAGAACGAAAGAACAGATCATCAAGAGTGTTCATTTTGATTCAAGCAAATACTTTCATCTCCAATCTATTAGCGAGTTTATGTATTCGAGATAAATCGAGGGGGACGGTATAAAGCAAAGTTGACATGTCTCCAAAATCACCATCCACTTTGCTCGACGACGGTAAAAACACCAAAATACCGTCGTATTTTTAGGTGAGCATAGGCGATATAGAGCCGTACATGAACTATCGACTTTGTTTTGCATCATTTCACTTACCGTCGCCCTCGATATCCTCCGATACATAAACTCGGTATTGTCTCAACAATCACAACACCCTTCAACGTTCGCTGTGAAAACTGGGAAACTAGGCTCTATAAAATGATCAATATAATTTTCAATAACATACCTGTGACTGCTTAAGGAGTAACTCGAAACCGGTGACAAATTTCATCAAAGGGCTGCATATGCTGAGTGATAAAACCCTTTCGATAAGCTTACGGATCTAAATAAAATAATTAACAAATTATATCAACTACTTTTTTTTCGATTTCAGTATAAGATCCGGATCATTTTGACATGATAATAAGACAAAACAATGGCAAATCAACCATTTGAGTGAAGTGATTTTACAAGGGGCCGCCTTCAAGGCATACGGTCAGGAAGGTGGCAAGAGTTTGAAAAGAACTTTACACTTTTCACGGGAATCTCAACTAAAATTTGACATGCGGGTCTGGCAGTAAGCAGCAATCGAATCATCTTTATGAAGAACATACTGAAAAGCTTACTTGTAAAAGAGCAGGATGGTCTTCGAATTCACAGAGCAACTGTTCGACAAAACCATCAAATTTTTCGAGAATTCCCCTCGCTTTACGCGCTTCATCTAAGTGGAAATCTTCGTAAATATTGAAATTCAATGCATCGGTCGGCCCGACGGATGTCACGTGACTTTGTAGTTGCGTAACCAATAGCAACAATGACGCAAAATGTTTATCCGTGGTCATTCCTACAAGAAAATGTTTTTTTGATTTCAATCAATCATAAAATTTAAACAATGATTCAGAACAACCAAAAGATAAACAAATTAGACTTAAGAATCTATTGGAAAAGAATTCAAATGAGTTTCGGAGAGGAAAAACAAGGCGGGAAAGAAAAATCTTTTTGGTTCAACTACCAGGCAATAACTATTCCTCTATAAATAGAATGTATAATAATTGAATGACTCCCTCCCCTAGATAAGGTAGTATTTCGGGTAGGAGTGCGAGGCACAAAGAGATTCTTCCACGGAGAAATTACTATGGTTAAGTAGGAAGTGTGTTTCATCAAAATAAGTATACAAAACTGATAGAAAATTTACAGATAAAATTCATTAAAATAAAAATGTTATTCATTTTTTAATAAATTCACAACAATCAGAAAACAGTGGTTCTTCTTCTCCGCCTGCACACGAATCGGATATAAATCACAGAATCGATACCAAACCCTATGAACCAACATGAATAGATCAACAATGTCTTAATCAACGCATCTTCCCCAATACTTTCATTGGACAGATAAACCGATATGATGATGTATAAGTCAGGAATTTGTATACAAATGATAAACGAAAGTACAATAAAAAAGGGAACGCGATATCGACGCCGAAATGCGGCCCAGTCGAAGGTCCGTTGCTGCCGACTATGTAGTTTGATGATGATGAGGGTGTATACTGTAGTTGCCGTGACAACAAAAAGAAAATCGAGGACTGGATATATGATACTGTTGATAATAGATTGTGTGGTTTCAGTGGATAGGAAATAGAAAGGGAGCGAACATAGAAAACAGCAAAATGCTAAAATGACACTAACGATCTTGACACGTTTTGGCGTCACTTTCAGATTGTATTTGATGCTTAGTATGAGGCACAAAAGGCGGTCGATGGTGATGAAGAAAAACGAAGAGTAGTAAAAGAAACCATTGCAGTTCTCCACTTTTCGAATATATTCACAAGCTTTGCATTGGGCGGTGAACGACGGTATTAATCGTAGCGGGATTGTAAAACAGAACACCAGCTCAGATATGTTCAGGTTCATGAGCATAATAATTTGATTGGTTCGACTCGGGTTTTGCAGTAGTCCTCGAAAAGCTGTCATAATGGCGAGCAATGAGAGAAACCAAATGATGGAGGATAATGCAAACACCATGTGAGCGGTAGTGGAAAGCTCTTGAAATATCAACATCTTCGGTTTCCACTTTGAAAATGTAAATTCTAATTCATCAGTTTAGTTTTTTTATCAGATCTATCAAAGATCAAAAGTTCACTGCAAATGGTGTGATTGACTCCAAGAGTAGACCTTCCAGTGTAACAAGATCGAGTGACTTGAATCAATTTCAAACAAGAAATGAATTGAGATTTGAGATTCACATTCAAAATCAACGATGTTAGACAGCTCTGTACTACTTCCCAGCGTTCTATCATAGTCTTTTTCGTGTATCGAAGAGGGTTCCAAAACATTTTTCGTAAAGTATTCTTTTTAAGTGAAACTTTAATCAAATAAATTCTGATTTATTTCAATTTTTGGTCCTTCATAATAAAAACCTTTCTCACCATATAATTAATTAATTGTGATCAAAAATAATTTGAAATAAATCATCATTTAGGACAGCTTCAATTTTTTCATCGAGAAATATTGAAAGATTGAAATTAATCTTTGTTGGAAAAATATATCTCAATTTTTCAATTTAACGAAAATTCTTCGCTCAGCCGTCTACATGCTGTGTTAATAGAAAAGCAATGAAAGATGTTTTAACTACGCGCTAATCATTTTGTTTCAGTGTGATATTTCTCGAGGACGACTGTTCAAACAAACGATTTCTCGTGACCCAGTTCATTTCAAAAGGTTTCACATATAACTATATCGTAGTAATCTACAGATATCTTAGAAGCTCTATCTAGTATCTTATATAAGTTGGACATTAAAAACACAGTTGTGTTTTCGACGCTTTTATCAAGTATTATGTTTTAACCCTATTCATACTAGGCTTTTAGGGGCGGTTCAGAACTAGGGGGGGGGCTTTTCCTGTACCACCCCTTAACTTTTGATCTAGTGGGTCTTTTTGGATGAAATTTGGCACACAAGATCCTTGTCACGTAAGGTAACTTTTGACAAAATTTTTTTTTGATGACGTCACTCGTCATGCCCAAAGTGAGCAAAAACCGAAATTTTCCATTGTTCTTATAAATAGCTATTGTATTCTAACAAAGGCTTTAGAAAAAAGTTGCCTGAGTTTAAAATGCTTATTTTATCCTAAATATTCAATAAATTACGGTTTAAACGATATATTTGACATTAAAAATAAATTTGTATTGGAAAAGTGTCAATTTTTGTGACACCTTACTGTCAGAAATGTCATCATGCTCAAGGTGTGAAAATATTTAGGTGTCAAATTTTTTTTTATTTTGAAGCAAAATAAAAGTTAGGAATTTACAGAAAATTTCACGGCAAAAGCTCTATTATTTCAGGAGCTATTACCAATAGTTTGACTTCCGAACAGAAAGAGCCCCCCCCCCCCCCTAGTACGAATAGGGTTAAATAAGATATCTGTAGAGAGAAGAGAAGAGAGAGAAGCTGACCCTCTGATATCATCGGACCGGGACCTATCCCGGGATAGTTTCCTACCCCTAGATAGGGAAATCACAGCGCTCACCAGACATTATACTCTGTTCTCACGACATATCAGAGCCGAGCTGCATCGATGATGATACTCGAACAGTACGGGAGAACCTTGCGTTCTCTCAGGTACTGAAATGAGTACCGTCACCACACCACATTCAATGTCCAGCATATCTCCCCATACTCTTGTATCAGAGTGATGGTACCCTATTCCCCTCACATGGTGTGGGTTGACCCGGGACTAGGTACATTCACTTGCCAAGTGAATCGCAGCACCGAGTGGGAATCGAACCCTGGCCTCCAGCACGGAAGTCAAGAACGATAACCCCTACACTACTGCGCCTAGATATCTGTAGTAATCACGGTATAGCGGCACAGGTCGATGTTCGATATTCGAGCTGTGATACTCACAGTAGTTAAAATAGGAGTGGTCAAAACAATTATACATAAAAAAACAAACTGACACTTTATACATGACCCGATTACATTTCTGTTGTGAAGAAGGTAAGGTTTTGAGAATAAAAAAAGAAAATGAGACATACCGTAGACGATTTCTGGCATCTTCAACAGGTACCACATTTGATGGTACACTTCCATCAACACATCGGATTGCTCAACAACATCTTTCTTAAAGAAGATCGAACGCATAGCCTTGTACACCAGTCTCTCGTCAACTCGTGGTGCGGCAGCTTCGCTTTTATTGTTGACGTCATCTTCGGTGGCCTCGTTTTCGATCTCTTTTTGTTGGTTGAGGATATCTCTTGGGATGACATCTTCATAAGTGTTATCATAAGTTGGGAAAAGCTCTTTCGTTTTCTCGTCCGATGATTCCTCTTCTGTCTTACTTTCGCAATGCACCTTGGTCTTGTATTTATAAAGTGATGCTTTGCGCGCTTCTTCTTCTAACTCGTATTGTTTTCGGTTACACCAGAGTTGATAGAAAGCAGACATGACGTTTCGAAACTGTTGTATTGATTCCTTCTTTGTTTGAGAGGTCGATCGAATATTCAAATTCTGTTGGAAGTCATTTTGCAGACATTGTAATGACATTAAAAGAAGGTCGTGAGGAAGGCTGGTCAGCTTGTTGGATTCTAAAGACGTTAAATATTTGGAAGCAGCGAATAGGCGCGGTTCGATCAAGGCTTTGTGAGCTTCTGAGGGAAGATACCAAATAATATCTAGTAATTTGCAGCAGAATTCTGCAGGTGTCAATTTCGATTTCGTGGTAAATTTTTCATCCTGGATTCTTTTTCTCAATTGATTGAGGAGAAGCAATATTCCATTCTGTAAATTCTTTAATGCAGCGATCGGAGTCGTGGTCAAATCTTCATAGAGACGATAAGACTCTAGCTTGTTGATGTATTGTGTGAGTGAGTTTGTGAAGGTGAGGCCACGGACAAGAAGGTTTTTGGTTTGATTGGTCACGACTGTTTCATCGGATACGGCATTGTGTAATTCTTTTACCAAAACGAGGTTGTTGTCAAGGCGACCGATTGTTTCTTCGAAATGTTGGAAATCAGCGTACAGCGAGTTGTGCTGAAATGGAAACAGAATAGGGAGAAGGTTAGATAAATCTGATAGATTTAATGTAATGATAGATATAATGTAAAGTGAACACATCATTATATCAATATCCCGATAATATCCACCGACGAAACAATTTTTTAAAAGCATGTTTAGTAAGTTGAAAAATATTAGCATATTTCAGTTATTGAATGACGGAATAAATTAGTCCTTTTTTTAACCAGACAAACCCTTAATTTCGATACCGAAGGATCTCTGTCTCGATACAGTTACTGAGACGGGTAAGAGCATGTACTAAGGTATGTTAGGCCATTTTACAGTCGATATGAATCATGGGTAATTAGAACTGATTGCGTTTAACGGTTTGCTAGACGTAAAAAACTCTTAAACTTTAGATCACATAATGGCAATATAGTGTCACCGACTGATTGTTAAAGGGTCATTGTCTTGCCGACTTTAAAATTAGTATAAATATAAAAATAAGCAAAGATTAGCAATCCAAAGAAAACGCAGACCCGAAATTTTGAGGAGAACACATGTAAAAACAAGACAGTTGGTCAGAGTAACAAACACGAACTCTTCATCGAACAAACAATATAAAATAGCAAAAATAATGCCCTACATGAAGAACAGCACTTAAATAAAAATCTACTTTCTGCTGGACAAAAATTTAGTGTAAATATCGAAATAATCAAAGATCAACAATCCTAAGAAAATTCCAAGTTCAAAAAGCGAGAGAATAGATGCTCCAGTCATTAGACCAACACAACCACCGAAATTGGAAAACAAATCTTGCCAAGTGTACGCTGGTACTTCTTCTATGATTTCTACCATAAAAGAAGGGAAAGAAAATGCTATATCTGCAAGGTTTGGAACGATAAATGGATTAAATTCCGCCTCGGTGATTATCTGTTCTTCGTAACATGGCCGTAATTCACAAAGGGAGTCACATATTGAAGTTACTTTCTCATCGTTCATGATCGTATTCATACAAGCTTTTCCAAATGTGTTGTTCACTAAAGTCTTATTTTCAAATTGACGTGGTTCTCGCAAATGTTTCTTGTACATAGGTGGAATAGCACCACACTGTTGAAAGACTCTCTCCAAATAGCAACCTTTTTTGCATTTGGTAACGGTGTAATTCCCTTTAAATTTGTTTTGAGAATGGGATCCTGGCCCTTTAACACAGTCTGAGTACGGTAAGCCAAGTAACTTAATAATTCGTTTTCGTATTTTGATGTTATAAAACCCGTCGTTCGTCCAGTGAGCTAGTCCTGTCGCTTCATGGAAAGTTTCTGACGGAGTGTTAACAAAAACTTCATTCCAATAATTGTTCTCCATTCTTTTCGTGGACATTGTAATGCTCACCAAATTGGAGGGAAGTTTTTGAGTCAATCCACGAAAGGTGAAGCAATTAGTGAAATTGTCAATTTCAACAAAACCCGTCAAAGACTTCAAATAAACGTAATCGCCGGTATAGTATTCGACATTAACGAACGCTGATTGGTTGTATTGACAACTGGTCATATTTTTTCCGCATTCAAACAAATCGCGATTTGTGATTATCGGTCTAGGAAACAGCGGCGCGCTACCCTCAAAATTCTCTTTTTCTCTGATCAAACCTTTCCGATCACAGACACTAATTGTCGGGAAAGGGATAGTTTTCTCTGTAACAAATCGAGAGTTTGTGCGACTTTGACGTGTTAAATAAGCATCAAAATGGTCTTTTGAGATCAACACAGCGACTATAAAGGAAGCAATTACGAGAATGGTCCAAACAATTCTGTTGAGAGACCCTCCAACAACAATTCGATTCAAACCATGAATAGTCAATCCCTCGGCATAACTTTTCCGCTCATCACTGATCTTTTGTTGTACCATATTTTCTTCTCTGGTTTCAGCAAATCGTTGCTTTTGTTCATTATTTGGAGCTTCTACACACGTTTGGCTTCTCCGCATATTGATCCTTTCCTTTTTATATTGCTCTTCTGAGGATAATTCATGTTGCTCTGTCAGGACGTTTATTTCGTTCTTTGATAAAACTTTATGGTTATCAATTTCTGTTTCAACAAAAGCTTCTCTATGGTTATTTTCAAACATCAACCCCGGTTCTTGATTTACTTTGCTCTTAGACTTTCCACCAGTTGGCTCAACCTTCAAAACATCCTCCATAAATGAAATTCTTTCAGAAAAACTGGCTTCGACAAACGAAAGTTTTTCGGTTAAAATATTATTGTTTCTGGAAATAGTTTCAAATGAGGTTTCCAAGAACTGAAACCTTTCTTTCAAAAACTTCAAATCCTCCAAAACGCTATGGATATTATCCATTTCGAAAATCCATAAAAAACTGTTCTATCAGAAAAGAAATCTTTACTTGAGCAATAGAAACTTATCTAATTTTAGCTGTTACTTTTTTATTAAAAGTACAGAAAAGTAGCAAGTCGAATTAGACATACTGAAAAAGTTTCACATTTCTAATTCATGAAAGAGAGAATAATTAATTTTGACGTAAATATTGAAATTCAGGAATAAATAGTTCCCGTGGTGAGAGCTGTGAAACAAAATTATTTATGATCACAATGTTTATATAGATAGAAAGCATTGTGTCGTTGTCTTGTCTATATCGATATATTCCCAAATCAGCTATACAGGTTCAGGGTAAAAGAAGACAGGGAAAAAGTTACGAATACTCAAAAGGGCTCGAAAAAAGGAATCTTCAATCTGAATTTGCAGCCCAAAACCTAGACGTTTATAACAAATAATAAATCAGATATTTCTCTCTTATAAGAACTCCTACAAAATGTTACAAGAACTTGTAAAAAGAAAATTGATTGTAAAATCAAAGAAAAAACACAAAATTTTAGCCTAACGCTCAAAAAGTATATACATATACATAATCAATTGAGATCACATTACATGTAGCCTGTAGCCTCTGTAATGTTTATGTCCATGGTATGAGCTACAGTTCTCTTGGGTGTTCTACTCCCCCGAATACATAAAACAGTCGATCTGACCAAAGCAAAAGATAGCTTAGTCCTCAAGAAATTTAAAGTCAAAGACATCATTTCATTCTTTTTCTCAGACAGGAGCATACTGAGGGTTTTTATGAACATTTGTGCTTCCCTGCCTGAGCCTCCATTTGTTGTGAAAATTAGAGGCGTAAAGGATCCTCCATCAACCTGTATAATTCTCTGATTATACTTTCTTTTCTTCTCTTTCTCGTTGACCTCAAAAGCATTTGAAGGGCTCATTCTAGAGTACCTTTGGGCATAGGCATTGAACACCCTAACATCAAAAAATGCCCGCTGGCCTCTAGTCCAGAACCCCCCAGCACTAATGTCAGCCCTTGCTCCATCCTCCTTTATGGCGCCTGATGCAAGAAGTTCACCAGTAATGGGCTCCAGCTGAGGTTCAATTGTCACGTCGTTTGTGACATCATTCAGTAGGTAAGCAATTGTGTCTCTAATTTCGTTGTGGCGTTGATACACGAAACCTCCCTTTGGGCACGATAATGCATGCTCGACTGAGAAACGCTTTCCACACGCACATATACTGGGAAGGTGTTTAAGCTGCCATCTGTAACGAATTGCGATCGAGTCAAAGAATTCCCGTTTCGTCAGGACGAATTGCTCGCTCTTCAAAGGTTTTGCTGTCAGCCAGTTGGAAGCTCCCTTAACTTGTGCGAAGTCGTTTGCTTTAATTTCCTCTGGTGTCATTTAAGCTCGGATGTCGTTAAGAGTTTCCTTGTGTCGTGCTTCCTTTTCCTTTTGGATCTTGTATTTTAAGCTGGTTTCAGTTCCTGGGAGCTCTTTCTTTTGTTCAACAATATTCTCAGTCAACTCTCTACTTACAGTCAATGAGTTGTTAAATTCAATTTTTGCTATCTCGGACATAATAGGAATACCGAGACCCCCATATCTGACTGGTAGGGCTATGAGACGACGTTCCAATTGGTTACATATGTGGCCTTCTGTAATGGCAGGGATCAATAGGTTGTCAATGGCATTGTCAAGTGGAGTGAGAAGATCTTCTATGTCGCTCGACACTCTCAGATGGTACGTAAATTTGTGAACAAAACCACCAACGAAGGCACTATATGCACATTGTGGTTGTGATTTAGCTATGTCTGCCAGGATTTCGATCTGCTTGCACCAGTCAGTAACACGTTCTTGGAAATAGGTTCGCTTGTATGATTTGTCTCCAATTGTTCCTCCCAGGTACTTTTTCCCGTCCACAGTAATTTTCACATTTGTCCCTGAGAAAATCTGTTCAGCTTCTGCTAATTTCTCCTTGTCCTTTACAATTAACCAGGATTTAGTCGCTTTAGGATAATACCCTATGAGTGGGCCAATACGATTTATGATGGTCCACCATTTTAACAAGTCCTCCAATTTGCCCGCTCCAGCTAAATCATCTGCAAAGGCAACACTTTTGATGGGATCTTCTCCTAGTTGTTCCTGGATAAGTTCTTGTAAGGGAAGGAGACCGATGGCATAGGTTGGCATTGCAAGGGGGTCTCCTTGGGTAGTACCTTCCTCTGAACTGATTTCCATACCACCACTAACAAAAAGTCTCGATTTTCTAGAGTAACAGTTCGATACATAGGTGGCAATAGCGGGGCAAAGCGATTTGATATTATGTAGAAAAGATTTTCGGTTTAAAGAATTGAACGCATTTGAAGCATCTACTAAAAGTATGGCATCCGTAGCCTCTTCCTCAAAGATAGTATGCATGGCATGTACTGCTGCTTCACAACCAGCTTTCTGGCCAGCACATACTTGGAGAGAGCCAGCAGCATTCATGATATCGTTCTTGACAATTGAAATCAGAGTTTTACCAAAAATTCTACGCAGCACCTCCCCAATTCCGATGGGTCTAACCCCAGGATCTTTTTCGAGGGGGATCAAACGACATGAGAGGAAAGCTTCAAGATCCCTTTCCGATGATTCAGGGTTAATAGAATGTCGACATAGTATCTTGAGCATGTTAGCTAAGCTTGTCCGTAGGTCCTCTCCGGTTTTGCCATAGTTTCTTGACGCCAATATTCTGCGCCATCCATTAGCATCCATACCTGACGGGCCTGCAGCCCCTTTAGTTTTTAAAGCAGCAGAGAGTATGGCACAACTGTCTATTTGTTCATAAACAATTGGATCGATTTCAATGATATCTGCATTTCGTAAGACGTCTGGCTCTGGCTCCAAACTGGAAGGGTGAAGGTCACGAAGAATGGTTTTAGTGTTGGTATCAAGGTCAAGAATTCCTTTGGATGACGAGTTTTCTAAAAGTCTAAGTGCTGCTTGAATATTACCTCGAAGCATGTGTTTTGTGAATTCCTTTGTGATTGAAAAGGCAGATTGCTTTTGGGAGTTTTTCATACGTGATTGGATTTCTCTGGCTTCTCTCATTAATTTATCAAAGTCACCATCTTTCCATGCAGTCAGTCTTCTATCTAAAGCTGTTGTGTGCTCTTTGCTTTTTGAGCGTTGATGTGGCTTCTGGAGCAGAAGAGCAGGCATACACATGAGCATCTTTGCCGAAATGTTAGATAAGTCTTTTGAGTTTTGGTTCCAGTAGGTTATAAGTTTTATCATTTCATTTATGTACTCTTTACCAGTTCTGCCAGATGGGAGGAGAAAAAGATTCTTGCGAAAAAAAACAATCTCCTCATAGCAAGAGTTTATTACTTGAAGTAAATCGTCTTTTGTATGAAGTCCCCAAATTTGGTTTCTAGGTTCGGTATTTTCAGGTTTGTTTTGAATTGATGTGGTTTGTAAGGTTGGCCCTTGGTTGATTGTTTGGTCGTTCCGTCGGAGATAACAGTATAACACAATACGAAGAACTCTGAAGTTGTACATACGTCTGAACGAAAACTTCAAGTATATCAATGTTGTTGTTTTGCTTCTACACAGCTCCGTCCGCCATCTTGTAAAAGCAATTACGTTTATAATGCGTGTAATAGAGTGGTATAGGCGTTATATGATAATACGATTATTGTTACGGGATTTAGTTTGTATCAAATTTGTTCCCCCCATTACTTTTCGCTTTATTACTGCTATGTCTGAATCAGTCGTCTCAAAACCAGAGATCAAATGTCTATAATAAAAGGCACGAGAAAAGCATAACCTTACAAAGAATGGAATAATTAAACAAAAGTAGCGATAACAGATTATGTAGACCACAAGCGTAATAATATGGTATTTACGCCTTCCACTTTTCATCAAGAACCACAGTCAAAAATGATTTTGAAAGTCAAAGACAATTATTTCGTTAGTTTGATCATGGATTTATCATAGAACTCTGGATACACAACGAGCTGGTTTTTCATCGATTTCTCATGTTCTAGCCTTGTCCGCAGTAATGACATTATTGTTCACTCTCCTCCATTCACTAATAATTTTTCGTAAATTTTGTTATTGCATTTTTCATCAAAACACAGCTATACAATTCCCAAATGAGACTTAAAGATCTCTCAAGAGAGTCAAATGCATCAAATTGATTGCTAATGATATGTCGTTATGACGTTTCAAGCTGTGAGAAAGATGCGACAAACATGCTATGTATAAGAAATTGAATGTTGACACCAGAAAATTTCAAACTTCCACCTCGCCTAAACCACCGTGCCACCGCGTGCCTCCAAAAGATTTTCATATCACTATGAAGCCAAGATACTCCAGTCTAACATATGTCAATCCTAGCTCTTCCCAGGAAAAAATTGGAAAGATATTGCCAACCTTATTTTCAGCGTCATTCTAGGCTTTTTACTCAATTTTTCTTGTTTGATGAAGTTTTTTTCACATTTAATTTCATAAATGTATTCGTTAAACTTTCTTGCTTTCATTTTCAAAGTTGCATCCGGTAAATATACAAAAACAAGAAGTTACAGGACTTTTTAGAAATGGGATTATTAATCATTTTTCAAAACCAGGGACCTTCGAGCCGCCATGACAATCGTCCTTTGCGGACAAAGCTAGAACATCAATTGTTTTCTAAAACAATGGAAAGACAATAGTTCGCTCTCCACCGTTTTATTTGATGTTTATCCAGTCTGATAATTTGACTTCGTTTAAGAATCGAAGCAGAAAAGGATCAAGTCCGGAGGGGGGATTCTTAGGCAAAATAGGTGTGCGAGCCACAAAGTCCCTTTTTCAAAAACTCGAAAGTCTCTCAAAGGGGTACAAATCCATTACAAATAAAATTGAGTCTCTGTAAGGGTCCAAAAATCACGAAATTCAAAATTTCCTATCTCAAAGGGTCTCTAACGGTCGATTTTCGATTTTTGGCTCGGACATACCCGTCACCTTGTAAATCTAGTACCCCCCCCGGATCAAGTGAAGAACGAAGATCACTGACTTAAAGCTTGGAGGTTTTCCGTTGTAAAAAGTTCGGGTTTTTAGCTCCTTCAATCGTTTTGTACAATCTGTTTGTTCGTTTGTTGCTTTTCTTTTTGGAGAGGCTGGAGCAGAAAGTAGATTTAATAGCTTTTTGTGACACTTAACCCTTAGAAGCCAGAATACGTATATATACGTTTTAACAAGGCCATTTTACCGATACACAGTCTTTTGGTCATAACTCCTGACCACTTGAGATTCAGAGAAAAGAAATCTTGTAGCTGAGAGAAAGGGCTTTCCAACGATACCAAAGTTGATACCTGAATCGTTTGTCCTGGTCGAGAAATTGCCTTTGAAAGAATAAATTTCCAGAAAAAAATGATGAACTTTTTGGCCTTTTTCAAAAAAGTTAGCGGCTTTGTAAGGTTAAGGAGATTCTGTATGTTTAACAAACGTCCTTAAGGGCCGCACATTGTATCTTCCAACACCCTCCTTGGAGCATTGGACGTTAAGCGTAACAAATACCTTCACCTGCTTGTTTGTCTTCTCTGCAAAACGAGAATAGAAACCCAATAAGAACTGATTTTTAAAAGAAGTGGGCGGAAATCGGAAAGTGCAAGCATGTGCATTCATAAATCGATGCGTTAATGAATGCATTCATTCCGAGAAAATGCACGCGTATCTCATTAAGATAATAGCCTCTATTATTTCAAATTGCTACTTTCTCATTGCTACTTATTGATGTGCCAAATATAATTAAATACCGCCAGAAGTGATTAAAGATGCAAAAACGAATTTTGAAATTTCAGTCAGGACTCGAGTCTTCTGACATAAAGATAATGGTTATCTATTGTTGAATAACAAAATGCACAATTTCAACAGGCAGATTTCCTCATCTGCAAAGCCGCGAAAGAAAATAGTTTAAACTTGTCTCGAAAGTATATGGACACTTTCCTTTTATCCTGATTTCTCCGCGACCATTTATATTAAAATGAAATTTCTAAAAAAATATTTTTTGAAAATTTGAAAAAAGAAGACGAAAAATTATTATTACCAGTTCAAAAATCATGAATTGAAACTTGATGATTTCAAATTTGAATAATGATTTTACGTTTCTTTCTTAAGCAAGACCAATTTGATTAGTTGTTTTACGGGCCCGTCCGACCCCGAAATCTCAAAAATCGAAATAAAAATAAAATTGATTTTGGTAATACATTTTTATTTTCATTGCTTTACAGACTGCCAATTCTTCAAAATTTTGGTAGTTTTTCCTGGTTTTTCCAAGGTTTTGAGAATTTGATGTTCAATTTTTCATTTTATTCACGAACTCGACCTTTTTGTGTCTTTTTATTTGCTATTTCAATTTTTTTTGCTGCCTTTTTAGCTGTTTTTAAATGTGAAATTCTTAATTCAAATTTAAATTTTTTCGCTGACCGACCAAACCTCTTTTTAGGTAGATTGGACAGTTAAACAACAAATTAAATTGTAAGTTTCAAAAAACTAAGAACTGAGAAATTGTTGAAAAGTAAAAAAAATGAAACTTTTGGGACAGTTTAATGACAGGAGAAAAATATTAATTGCTGCACGTTTCTGCGTAAACCTCCTTTTAATTACCGAATAAACAACGTAAGCATTGGTGCCAAAACCTCTTCGAAAGCTTTTTATGACTTTTTAATTGGGGACGGATAGAAATTAATTGAATGCTTTAATGAGAATGAGAATTTGATGGGTATAAATAGCGGGGGTTCGATGTGGAATTTTCATTCTTGACTTGAACCAAGAATAAAGAAGACAAAAGACATAAAGAAGAATGAACCTTTGGAAGACTTTTCTTCTCGCTGCTTGCTTCATTGCAATTGCAAATTGTAAGTACAAACCTAAATATCAGTTTTATCTTTAAACAAAAATTATCTGCCCTGTGTCCTTTTTAATTCGACCTGCTGTAAATCGAAGAAATGAACAATTAACATACCATTATTAACTACTTTTCTAGAATCTTTCTCATCTGCCAAAAACAGTCCATCAAACTTAAGATGATTTTGAACTCTTTTTTTAGGCAAACCAGAGCGTTTGGAAGATGTTGCAAAGGACGAGAAATTGATCGAAAGCGACGAAGAAGAAGATGTTATGCTGAGCAATGACAAAGAAGAGGCGGATACAGAAGACGAACCAAAAAGCGAAGAGTTAGATGAAAAGAAAGAGGACGAATTGAGCGAGGATGTGGTTGAAAAAGAATTCGAAGAAGATGAACCGGCAGAAGAATCAAAGGAAAATAAAGATGAACTGATTCAAAAAGGTATGGAAAATCATATAAAAAAGTCTATTTTATATTGTAGCTTAAGAATCTTTTGTTCGAATTAACGAGATTTAACTATAGAGTAGAAAATTGCAGTTATCGACACATCTCAAATTATGCTTTAGTTGCTCTGCAATCTCTTAAGTCAAATGAAAGCAAACACTTTAAATTTCAGCTGATCCTCTAACTCTAAACGAAGAAAAGAATGAAGAAGGCGAAATCGTGGAGGACGAACATAAAGACAGAGAGGAGAGGAAACCAGAAAATGACGAAAAGAAGAAGAAAGATGAAAAACTTACTCACAACGATCCACAAGTTGGTGAGTTGAGAGCCTTACTGGTATTTTTCTCGGTCGAAAACAATCATTGCTAGCTAATAGGTGTTCGGTCATAATCTATAGAGGTCAGTATGCAAAAATACTGATTATCGGAGCTCTGAGGAATAATCAGGTTCCTCATGCTCAAGCACTGATATCTTTTATAGTTTAACTCGCGAAAAAAGACTTTCAAAAGAATATTCTCCAATTTCCTTGTAGGTTATACACTTCGAAAAAATTTCATCCACGACGCTTTGGAGACCTGGTCACCAGCTTATTCAATATCGTTTCAAATCAAACCACTCTACATTGTCAACCATTGGACCAGTATCATACATTTTACAACTGGTGGGAACTTAGGAGCTCACGGTCGTAGAGTACCAGCAGTTTTTATCATGCCCCATACATCAAGACTTCATATTTGTACAAGTTTACATAACAGTAACAACTGGTGTGTCAACAGTGCTGCCTTGCCTCTTCACAAATATAGTCAGGTCTCGATTAACCAATATCCCAATGGAGGGAAATATATGTATCGAGTTTATGTAAACGGCAAACAATTAGCAAACGTAGAGAACAAGACTCCGAGATATTTCCAGAACATTAAAGTCTACAAAGCAGACCCATGGTATAACGCAGCATCAGCAAACATCAGATATCTTTACATCAATGATAACCAATATGGTAAGGATGGATTACTTTGTAAGGGAGGACCCATTACTATTCAAGATTATGAATTGGACTAAGACCTTGTGCACTAAGCCAAATGCTCTAATTTTCTGTTACGGCCACTATTCGGGTCGGAGGAGAAGGAGTATTATATTACAAACATATTTGAGATACTAAAATGGAGTTTTCAATAAGCTTATAATAAGCTTGTGCAATTTTTGTCTTCATTAATATTTATCTTTACTTAAATTTCCCTTTTAGCTCGTCATCCCATCCGAAAAAACACCCTCATCAAAACATTTCCAACCTACTTTTCCGAGTACGAAGTATCTTTCCGTATCCGCCCCACCGGAAAAGTCAATGCATGGTCCAATATACTTCACGTCACAAAAGGTGGGGATAACGGAGCACACGGAGACCGAATTCCCGGGGTCTGGTTCTGGCCAAACACAAATAAACTTCTCATCGCAACATCACGTAGTAGCAACAAGAATTATTATTGGACCAGCCCAGAGTTACCGACAAACAAAGACACCGAAGTCAATATCAAGCAGAAAGTGGTCGGTTGCTGTACCCATTACTATACAATCACAATCGACAAGAAAGTAGTACTGAACGTTGTCAACAGCAGCCCAAGAACTTTCCACAATGTGAGAGTTTACCAGGGCGATCCCTGGTATGCACCAGCTAAAGCAATCATCAGTTACCTTCAAGTCACAACAACCTCAGGAGGTAAGAAATAATCGAGTTACGCTTTGATTATCTTCTGAAAAAAAAGAAGCCTTTCAAGTGTTCGAAAAATTCGCAAAGTAGAATAGATCTTTTGCGTAGAAAAAGCCTTGACGCCTAGTATAAAAAACCATTTATTTTCATTGTTTCAGGTGGTTACAAACTTTCGAAGGGCAAAGTCCTTCGATTCATCCCGCGCATTGAGAAGCAATGGTATATGTCTTTCGACGTCAAACACGTAGGCAGCATCAAGAACCACTGGACCAACGTTTTACACTCTACTACCGGCGGGAACCACGGAACATTCGGTTACCGTATTCCAGCAATCTGGTTTGCCCCAAACACCCGGAAGCTCCATATCTGCCACGCCATCAACAATAATCATAATTATTGTTTTAACACACCAAACCATGTCCCGTTCAACAAATACACTAACGTTCAGATCGCCCAAATCTACGAGACCGATTATAAGAGATATCGATACATCATCTTGATTAACAGAATACAGAGGTTCACCATCATCAACAGCACACCTCGCGTTTTCCATGACGTCAGATTGTGGGGCTCAGACCCCTGGCACAACGCAGCCAACGCGTTCATCAAGAATCTTGTTTTCAGAAGCATTCCACACAAAAAATGAGGGACTCGCATTTTCTTTAAACTTCTTAAAGGAATTTTAATTAGTGTTTGTATTATAACTTGAACTTTCTTTATTATCTTTATAAATTTTATATACTCCACTTCTTTTTAACGATGAAAAGATAAGAACTTCGAAAATTATGATCTCCAACTCATCGTTGGTCGTTTTTGGAGCATTTTTGCACAGTCAGCAAATTTCTAACTAATAGCCATCGAAGTCTTAGCCTATACTAGACGTCACTCGCGTTTTTTTACGCAAGAAACGAGATGAAAAATCCCGGTTTTTAGTGAGGTGCTCGCTATCGAAGTCTTATTAACGAGGAATAAAATACACAGCAGTTTAAAACCTGATATTTAGGCTAATACTTTGAATAATACTACACATTTCGATTCAGCAAAATGGCATAGGGTCGCAGTGTGTCATTTTTTTTGGTATCGATGTCGTCATCTCTACTTTTTTCTCAAAAACTCTTAAAATAGGACCCTGGAATTGTGATTTTTACGACCCTTAGTGGGATTTTGAAGATCGAAAAAAGGCACCCTTAAGGGGCACAGCAGATTTTTTTTCCGTCAGCGGACGCAGACCTGATTTAGCGGCCGAAGACCTGGATTAAAAACCGAAGATTTGATGCAGTGGTCAAACACCTTTTTTAACGGCCGAAGATCTGGATAAAATGAATTGTGGAAATTTGTTATAAATCTTTTTTATAAATTTAATCAAGATTTTTATACGATGTTTCAATGGGAAATAGTATTGAAAACAAATCAAGTTAAAAGATTTTAAACTGAAAAGAATGAAAATTAATGCCAATAACTCGTCTTCGATACCACTGCACTAACCACTGGACCATCGCAACTGATACCTTGCCGAGTGGTTCAAGCTAGTTTAACTGACCTACCTTAAAGGAAGAAATTTTGGCGGGAACTTAATTTGGCGGATTTGGCGGATTCGGTCGAAATCCGCTAAATTAAGTTCCCGCCAAATTTAATTTATTCCGTCATCCGCCAAAATAAATTCCCACCAAATTTAAATTGTTCTATTTATTCCCCCAAATGTGTGCAATTTCAGGCTTTAAAACAGGTTTTTCCTTTTTTTAATGGCGTTTTTTGGACAAAAATGTCCTTCATCCGCCAAATTAAATTCCCACCAAATATAATTTTTCAAGTTAACCGCCAAATTAAAAATTCCATCTGAAAAGACTTTTTCGGCCATCAGCCAAATTAAATTCCCGCCAAAATTTCTTCCTTTAAGGTATCAGGTATTCGGCCGGTGACTTGCTAAATTAGGTCTTCAGCCGTCAAATCAGGTCTTCAGCCGTTGATCCAGGTCCTAGACCGTTAATTCAGGTCTTCGGACGTTAATTCAGGTCTTCGACCGCTAAATCAGGTCTTCGTCCGCTGACGGAAAGAAATATTTGGGGCGGCACATAATACCCGTACCCTCCTTTTGCCTAAGTGCCCCCAGGCATGTGACATATATTTTTTAGGTGCAGGAATCAATTTTTTGCCACCTGTCGGTATCGTGTATTTTCAGACCAGCCCATAATCGTCATTTTTAGTCATTTTTTTTCATCATTTGGTCTCTGTAACTTACGATTATATATTGATGATACAAGCTTACTAACTGCCGAGATTTTGGGTAAAATAAGGACCAATATGTATAAAACCAACCAATCGCTGAATATTGCGCTACAGTATACAGTTTGTCGAACTAATATGTTAGAAAGAAGATCTGATATTGGATCCATTCACCCCCTGTCCAAGTCAAATAACTATTTTTTCTGAAATCACCCAAAAATAAAATGACTCGCTATCCTTTCAAATTCCTTTAATAAAACTCTCTCCGTAGGTGGAAGGCACCTTTTGAAATAGAGATAGCGGCCATTTTTACATTTCTTTTAAAGAGTTACCATCACAGTTTAGGACACGCAACCACTTGAAACATTAAGTTATCGCAGTATTTACTGCACATTTGACATTAAAGGAATATTTGAATACTATGGTACGTGCATTAACGGTTAAAACATTCGAAAACGTTTTGGCACGAGTGAAGTATCAATTAAAGCATGTAATCAAAAATAACTTTAAACAGCCTATTATCGTTACCACAGTATGATATTTTATTGACATCAATTAAATAAAAAAATCAACCACTTGCATTTCGAAACTAGTTGTCAAAGGAAATCAAAGTGACCGCAAATTTCTCTGAAAGTGGAAACTAAAAGCGGGAAACAGAAAAATCTGCTTTTTTCATCCCTAACAGAGTGGTCCTATAGATTAGCTTTTGGGCCTACACCCTCCCTGATGAAATTCAACATTAGTGTTGCTGATTGAGTCATTTTTATGAACTTGCACCTATTTCTGGAACTAGAAAATAAAAATTTAGTTCCATTCGCTATGTTAGATTTGAAAGGAATCGATTTGAACAATTTACTGTAATGTCAAGGTGGCATTTCAGTGTATCCTTCGTATAGCACTCAATATAAAGCACTCGAAAACTTATTGTCGATTTCGTCGTAAACTGCAGAGGTACGGCTACATAATTTGAAATTTCTAGCATCTAATGGTATTTTTGTCTCAATCCTCCGTCCTGTATATAATTTATCCTTTAGATCCATTACGACTATGAAAACCATTATACTGGTCCGAGATTCAACCTTTAGCCCAATTTTTGATACTGTCACAGCAAATCACCAAATGATTCTTTAGAGAAAAAACAAAAACAAAAACAACTTCTAAGTTTTTCAATTAAAACTCTGTTGGAAGTCAAGCAGCTCCAGACTGACCCAACATGGAGTTATGAAATTAACGATCTGACAATCTCGAAGCACCCAAAACAACTCAACATTGAGTTATGAAATTAACGATCTGACAACCTCAAAGCACCCAAAACAACTCCATCGTCACAGCGTTTTCTGATCGAAAACAATCATCATTTATTTGAACCATGGTGTTTGCATGGACCGCCAACAGAGAGCATTCACGAATAAATAAGGGTGTTTTGGATGGAATTCTCATTCTTGGATTCGGTTGAAGCAGAAAGAAGACGAGAACCAACAACGAAAATGAGGATGAACATCTGGAGAAAATTCCTTCTTCTTACTTTCTTGCTGATTGCAGTAAACTGTAAGTTTTTAAAATATTATATCTTTTGAAAAAGAGGATATTGCCAGAAATAGAATTTTCTTTGTAAGATAAGGAGAGCCAAAATGAAGATAAAAGGATTTCAAAATGCAATTATTCATGAAACAGGAGAATCCAAGCTGAAAGAATGATCCTTTGAACAATTTACTTTTCAGGCAAACCAGAGAGCCTGGACCTGGCGGAAGAAGATGAGCCGGCAAGCGAAGAAAAGATGGTAGCGATTGCTTCGAAAGATGTTTCCGTGGATACTTCGGACGAGCAGGAGAGTAAAGAATCGAGCGATGAAGAGGACGAGGGAATGAAGAAGGAAGAAACGAAAGAAGATGAAAAGGAGGAGGACTTCGATGCGGTTGACGATAAGAACAGTGATGTCGAAGCAGAGAAAGATGAAGACGAAAGTGGTGAGGATTTTGTGTTTTTTTGTACATAACATGGAATTTGATGGAGCCTGAGCTAAACATCCGGAAGCGTTGGGTAAACCTACTGAATAAATGATTTTTTTTTTCTTGAACGAATCTGATTATGTCTTTTACTTTATACTTTATTTACTAGATGAGGACGAAAAAGAGTTCGACGAGAGTGAACATAAAAAAGATGAAGAGGCGGACGATGAAAGCGAAGAAGAACAGGACGAAGAGAAGGAAACGAAGGACGAAGAAGAGAAAGAAGAAATGAAAGAAGATGAAGCGAGCGATGAAGTTGGCAAAGAAGAGAAAGACAAAGAAGGAGAAAAGGATGAACAGCAAGAGATAGAAGGAGAAAAAGATGACGGTAATGACGAGTCAAAAGACGAAGATGAAAAAAATGATCATAGTAAAGAAAATGATGAAGATAGGAAGAAAAAGGATTCGAAGAAAATCCAAAAGGATCCTCAAGTTGGTGAGTAAATCATTGAATCGAATGAACGGTTTCGAAAATACGCAGCAAAGTAAAGAATACTTATCACAGAAGAGCAAAATCTTAGTCTTGAAAAGTTTGAAAAACATAAACAACTAACACACTTTTAAGGAATCAATATATCATCTGCCACTTTTCTACCGTAACTTCGTGCAATGCAGACATACCTTGTCCAACTCCGTCATAACAAATATCTGGTCTTTAAAATGTTTTTGAATAAAACCTTCTGAATAAGATGTTTAAAAAACAATCAATATAACTAATCGTAAATACTTTGCGGACCAGATAGTTGATATGGCGGGATTAGACAAGGTATGTCGACATTACACGAAGCTACGGTACGTCATTTAGGTTACACTCTTCGACGAAACCGTATTCACGATGCGGTAGAAACCTGGTCACCAGCTTTCTGGATTAACTTCAACATCAAACCCCTCTACAAGCGGAACGTATGGACCAGCGTCCTCCATTTCACTACAGGTGGCAACCATGGAGCCATCGGCCGAAGAATTCCGGCCATTTTCGTGGTTCCAGGCACAACACGTCTTCACATCTGTACCACTTTAAACAACGTGAACAACTGGTGCGTCAACAGTCAGCCTTTACCTCTCCATAAATACACACACGTCTCTATTCGACAATACACACAAGGAACAAAATATATCTATCAGGTTCGAGTAGGAAACAGACAGATTGCTCGAGTTCAAAATCACATCCCACGATATTACTCAAACGTGAAAGTATACAAAGCAAATCCATGGTATCCTGCAGCTCCGGCAAACATCAGATTCCTCCATTACCGCAATAACCCTTACGGTAAGATTGAGCATCAAGAAATTAGGAGACAACTACGTTATGTCTATCCCCCCACCACAAAGAGAGACTTGTCAACTTCAAGGGAGACTGCAATAAACCTTCTCTATTTTTAACTCTATTTTTAAGATTTCCACTCGAGAGAGATACTGAATCTCTTGAGGAAATTTTTTTTTTTGAAATATTTATAGCTCCCCAACCATTACGAAGAAACACAATCATCAAGCGATTCCCAACCTACTTTTCCGAATTTGACGTCTCATTCCAAATTCGACCCTACGGAAAGATCCGTCAATGGTCAAGTATCATCCACGTTACCAGGGGCAGAAACCACGGTCGTCATGGTGATCGGGTGCCGGCAGTCTGGTTCCTCCCAAACACCAACCGGTTACACATCTGCACCACTCTTAACAACAGCCCAAACTACTGCTACAACAGCGCCGCTTTACCCACCAACCGCTATACTAATGTCCACATTCGACAAAAACTCATCGGAAACAGACACTTCTATACCATCAGAATCAACAATCGAGTTGTTCGAAATGTCGTCAACTTAAGACCAAGGACTTTTCGCAATGTCAGAGTCTACCAAGCAAACCCGTGGAGTCTTGCAGCCAGAGCTTACATCAGAAACGTCAAAGTCACCACAAGCTCAGGAGGTAAGTGATTCTGAAACAATTATCTTTTTGAGCTATAGAAAGGACTTTATTAGAGGGTATTCTACGGGATAATACGCCATATATAAACAGCAGCTATAGTCATCGAGCAATTGTTATACTAGTGCACTATTATATTAATACTTTAGTACTCAATCAAAACATTTTTTTGTTCTGCAATTTTAGGTGGTTACAGATTAGCTCGACGCCAGCTCATAAATTCAATTCCAAGAATCGAAAAACAATGGTACTTATCCTTCAATATTCGTCCTTTCGGTCCCGTAAGAAACCAATACACAAATATCTTACACGCCACTACCGGTGGAAACCACGGGCGAATTGGTTACCGTATCCCTGGAATCTGGTTCCGCCCGAACACCCGCCAACTCCACATCTGTTACGCCATCAACAACCGACACAACTACTGCCGAAATTTCCAGAATCTCCCAGTCAACAGATATACAAACATCCAAGTGGCGCAAGTCTATTTGACGGACGTCAAACGATACCGATATGTCATCCTAATCAACAATGTGTTGCGATTCAGTATCATCAACCACCGCCCGTACGCCTTCCATGATGTCCGCCTCTACTCTGGTGACCCTTGGTATAACCCAGCACATGCAATTGTCAAGAACCTGGTCTTCAGGAGCATTCCATCAAAATAAGAAGTCGGACGAAATTCGGACACGGAAATTCGGACACGGACATGGATTACACAAAATGATTTCTTAGGGGGTTTACATTTTAATTTGTTTTTCTTCACTCTTTGTATCTCTAAGTTTTTAATTTTATGAATTTCTTCTAATAACTTTTCTTTTTATCTGAGCAATAAAATAAAGCAAACAGTTGAAATATCAACTAATTAAGACATTGTCATAATTATTTGGTTATGTTCCTAATTTCGCACATCTTACAAAAACAAACAATAGCGCCGCTTCATTACTATGTACACCAGAATGTATCTCACGCATAACGTTTGAATTTTGAAATTTTGAAATTTTGAAATTTTGAAATTTCCGTAGATATCAGGTCTGTTTACAAGCAACAAATCATCTTACGTGGTATAATCTTTTAGTCTGAAAGTCGCAAGAGCCTCTTGCAGAATTGTACAGACAGTATACTTCACGCACACCGATATTGACCACAGCTGATTTTAGAGATGCATGCACTAAGCAAACGATGATTCCATCGACTTTTAAGACTATATCAACTATTTATAGATTATGGCCAGATTTTTGCTTTAAATTTGATTCGTATTTTTAGAGTTTGGGGCGTCCGACAAAATTGTGTAAAGCAAACTTAAAAGACCTCTCGCTTATCCGAACTTCTATTATAAAATCAAATCTTTCTATAATTCGAACTAATCCCAGTCCCCGTCAAGAAGAAACTCTCTTTAAATGCTTTTGTATAATACGAATCTCTCTGTAATTCGTACAAATAACACAGCCCGTTCGAGTACAATTTGGGGAGAGTTGTATTTCAAATAAACAAAAAGCTAAAGTACCTGCGTTTCTTGAGGTCTCGCGATATCTTCTTCTTGACACTCATGAAGCTGCGTTGAAACATTGTCTTGACTTTCCAATAGAGTTTCAGCCATCAAAGGATTGAAGGTCAGATGTTGAACTTGAATGAGACCTGTTTCTTCATTTTTTACGCAGGATGGTGAACCAGTCCAAATGTGTTGTGTCTTGTAACGAATCTCTAACTCGTCTTGTACGTCGGATAGCTATCGAGAAAAAATCCGGATATAATGAGAAATTCTAAAATTGACTAAAACATAAATTGACCAAAAAACATGGAAGATTGATACATTTTCCCTCGAAAACAATCTCGAAATGATTTTGCATGAAATTCACATAAAAGCATATTAGTTTTTCTTTCAAACACAAAACAAATGGGTTACTAATATCTTCGTATGGTTTTGCCTGTGTATGATATCCTTTCTATCAAAAAAGAGTATAGATGACTTTTCGAAATACACGTTTTTGATGAGAACATCCAAAATGGTATTAAAAAAGCGTGTAACAAAAACGACTACAGGAAAGTTTAACATACTTGGCTTTGAAGATGCTGTTTCCTGAGAAGGACTTCTTCAACGGGGTCATACTTGAGGTGAATTTTCCCGACGTGGAATTCCATCAACGAAGAGTATGCCAATAACATACCACATTGTACGTTAAGATTTAAATGATCGTCTATGATAAATATTGGACATAATTAGTCCACGAGAAAGAGTCATGGATTAGCTATACAGTTATACATCTCCATAACTCGAACACGCACGGGAAACACAAATTTGTTCGAGGTATGGAAATTTCGTGATAAGGAGTAGTTAAAAAAGTCGTTGTTAACTGAAGGGACTAGAAAACTTGTTCGAGTTAAGGAAATATTCGAGTTATAGAGATTCGAGTTAAAGGAATTACACTGTATTACATAACAAAGCGTATACGGAAAAAGGGTTTACGAGTATGCATATCTGATAGCTGCTGTATTTTTATTACCGAATTGATCATCTATTATGATTAATTATTTGACCGTAAATTACACTTACCTTGTTTCGAACTTTGCAGATAACCAATCAAATTTTGAACGACATGCTCTACGCCAGTACTGAAGTTGACATTATTCTTGACCGTTTGGAGACACTCAATGAACTGAGATACATCAGAATGTGAAAGAGTCGACTTGAATTGATTCAAAGCATCAAGGAGTCCATCATGTTTGGATACGAGGCAATGTGCTTGACATAAACTAAGAATTTTTCGCATTGATCCAGTTATTGATTGCTCTCTGAAAGAGAAAAGGTTATTAAGTATATAATTTGATTACAGTCTTAAAACTAAAATTTTAGTTTCAAATTGTAAATCTATTTCACGCAGCAAATTCCCAACTATTCTTCGAATTTTTGCCGAATTTTGAAAAGTTTTTAATCTGACTTTTAAAAGGAAAAGCGGAAAAGAGTTTTGAGCAATACGATTTGAGATATTCGTACTTTTAACACATAAATTGTCACCAAAGGATACAAGAATTGAAATCAACCATCCTTGTTTATACCCATTTTTTAAAAACTCAATCGAAGCCCAAACATTTGCTCAGTTTTTTGTGCTAACTGATAAGAATGGCCATTTAATATTTAAAACTGAACATAAAAGTTGTCATGGCTACATAGACCAATACTTAATTCTTACAGGAATTTTTGCTTTGAGTTCATCATTACGTCACCACCAGCCCACAACAAGCTCCTCAATTGAGATAGTTGTTGGAAAGTGTCTTCGCATGATTTCAACGGGATATTCAACGCAACAGTGTTTTCGTAAGGTATCACCAGACATTCCAAGTACTTCAGAACAGTCACCTCCAGCGGGAGAATTGAATGTTTGATCTGAATTCGGAATACAAACATAAAGACATCTTTTTCCAAGCACACGCAGTTCCTAAATCCTATGTATTTGCAAGATTCCCACGAGAGTAGAGGTGTATTTTTTCCCGTTTTACATTAGATCCCCCACTCTCAAATTTTAGAATTTCAACATTATTTCATAATATTTGAATACTAAGAGTATGTAACAAAAAATAGAAAAAAGGAAAGACGAATGTGATTTGTATATAAAAAGAGACGTTTTTTCGTTACGACAAAAGTGTTTTACACCGAAGCTTTGTTAGAAATCTGCTCCTTAGTAAAAAGGGAGAGTGTAAGACATCTTTAAAAAATAGAAGAAACAAGAAACATCAAAAATGTGTAATGGAAAGCATCGACAAGGTGATTAAGTAACTTTCCATCAAAGCTACTAAAAATAAAATTTGATAGAGCACACTACCTTGGGACCGTCGTAATCAAGTGCGAAAATATCGGCAAGATCTTGGAACCGTTGGCATGCTAGGCTGGATTGCAAATGAGGAAGATATTGATCAATCAAGTTAGTTTCTTCTCCACCCTATAACGTAAAAACAAGAAACAAGAATGAAAACAAGATTGCAGCGTATGTAAAGACAAAGTATTGGGTAAATCTATTGCAGTTCTTGAAAAAACATCGGAAAGCTGTACGGCTAAGTTTTAATGAACTAAATGATAATATAATGTTAATTATTCTGAATAAGTTTGAGTCTATCGACCCGGCTATATTCACATTGGAAGTTAATCGTGGCCTGGATCACGAGATTTACGTTCTGGACCATTCATTTTTTAATGGTGAGATCAACTTTCCACATTACCTTTAGATGATGCAATACGGCGAGCACACCAGGAAGCTGAACGTCCTTTGACAGTTGTAAGCTGTATTTAACAAGTTGATCCAGGTCTTTAGTAATTTCATTTCTGTTCAATTGATGGGACGTTGTATGACAGATATTCTGGAAGAGTTGTTGGTAAAGCGATTGTAATATTTCGGTTTCTTGTCTGGTGGTTTGACGTTTATCTGGCAGCAAATTTGCTTCCTCAATTATCTTTTGTACTGAAAAATAAAAAGTAAAGAGATGAAGAAGAGTACAAAATCATCCCTATGTTTCTAAATATCATACCCACAACCCAAAAGGGTTGCGGCTTCAGGCATCGGTAATGAATAAGGTATAATGACTCAAAGTTCGCAAATGTTACTTTTTTACATAACTTTTATAAGTAATTCTGAAATTTCTGTACAAAATCATACCAGATTTTTTGACAGTGAAATAGTCATGATTTTGATTCAAATGGACTTCAGCCAAACATGAAAGAAGTTGTTCTTTCAAATTATTCGATCCTTCTTTTGTATCAAGATGCTGATATGATTCTCCGAGATTGACCTGAAAACAAAGAGTGTATGATCATTAGTAAAAAACGAACTATTCTAAGTAGCTAAGAGGCTGGATGGACTGTACGTAAACGGCGAGGTAATATTGAAATTTGGTCTCATATATCAGAATTAATAATATTTAAAGAACCAAAAAGAGAGACAGGAATGTTCCCGATGATTCAAAACGAGGTTGGTGAAAAGTTTACGTCAGAAAAGTTTGCTCAAGATAAAAAGTGACATCAAATAAAACAGAAAACAAGATATTTGATGACAGTTTCTTTGGTGAAAGTTAAAAAAATATCAACACTTTTCAACTTCTTATTCTTGGAGAACCATCATCATTGCTGATCTACGGAGAAGCAACTTGTTATTGAATGAAACGTGAAATTTCATTGTCATAACGGTGAATACGATTAATGACGGGATTAATGAATATTCAATTTGGTTGACTATGGCCTATGAGTCTACCGATGAACAAAAGTCAAGTTGGCTGAATGTCAAGAAAAGTGAAACACTTTTGTCAAGAGATCAAAACGAAAAAGAAAGAATTGAAAACTTTGAAAATATCTTTAAAGTACAAATGGATGTCAACAGTTTTACCAATAACGCGCTTGTTTTTTTATAAAAATCAGTAAATTTCGTTCGTTGATAATCCCCGATAATCCCCGATAACGGGTGATAATAGTCCTTGCAGGAAAAGGAAGATTCCAAACTGAAACCGGGAGAAACAACGACGACGCCAGTCAGCTTTTCTCATTCCAAAACACTCGAGATATTTCAAAATTTGGGAGATATTGCAAATCTGATGACAAGAAAGATTAACTGCTTAGATGATTTATTAACTTACGACTAAATTGCTTTGCTCAATACATTGAAATGCTTTTGGTCTTGAGAAAGCTTTGGAGATGGCTAACAACTCGTAATTCTTGCTATCTTCACCCAATAAGTTGGAGAGTTGATCCATAGTGAACGATAATTCAGCACTAAAATAAACAAAAAGGATGAGCTGTACCATACATTCTAGCAATTTAGTAAGAGAACAAATCAAAATAAAATCCTAACAGGATGATAAGAGAGAAATATGAAAAGACTCAAACAATGAACAACCAATCCCAACTTTAAGGAAGGTCAGACTATCATTCTTTAGATGGCAGATTTCTTTTTCTAGGAATCCCATTTGTTTATATTGTGAAACACTTCAAAAGTGTACCTTGGTTGAAGAAATTTGAAGAAGTTTTCTTGGCACCATTTCCAATGAAGAACGAGAGTAGAAAAGGAAAATGAACGTGTTGTGTCAAGCATGGAGCTTGTTGTGTTCTCATTGGTCAGGTATTCTAGAAGACGTTTGAGCCAACTCAAACCTTCAAACATCTAAAACAAAGAGACATGAAAATGGTAAAAGAAGCTAACGGTCAACAGCTATCACATCAGCAATAAATTCAAATGAGAACAGTTAAGAAAAAATAGGTCAATGGCTACGAGAAAATTTGCGAACCAACCTTAGCAAGGTGTTCGGTGCTTTCAAAGTGAACATTTCGCAACCATTCATCGTAGATGTACGACATAAGACTTTTGTAAAATACAAACACATTCATGATCGATTTGTGTGGTAAGGTGGACGCGTTACGTTTACCTGCAAGGAAAGAAAATATCATTCAGTGTAACTCAACCTTTACAATGCAATTGGTTATTTTTCCACATAGGAAGAATCATCTTGCTACGTTACTCATTCGGCTCACCATTACTTGATCATACAAAGACTTTTCCAAGATTTCTGCCAGACAAAATGGTGTCGTTCACCGCATAAAGCTCAAGCTTCTTGGGAAATAAAGTACCGTACTGTTTACTGCTATCTCAACGGACTGGGCACGACTTCAACAAAACAAATAAAAAACAAAAATGTGTCTAATCGGCTGAAAAAAATCCACTAGTTCTAATTCTTTTTTGAAAAAAGTACTCGAAGAATCTGGACGAATTTGAATGTGGGAAGTCTTGCTATTTCTCGCGTTTAGACAAAAGGGGGCGCTTTGTTCATTTATTCGTGATACTTTACTAATTGACTGGTTTTAGGTTAGATGTGTCGGATAGAGACCAGATCAAGGAATGAGCCCAATGGATCACAATTATACTGCTCGAGAAATATTAATCACTTCCAAATATATATAAAGAGATCAAACGATTTTTGGTGATTTTTTGGAAGAAGGAGTAAGTGCAGGAATCTTTTGAATGATTTACCCTTCGACTCTCATAATAAGAATCATAGCTCACCTTCTTTGAAAGCCTTTGACAACATCATCAAAGAGTTTCTTCCAAATTGATCAACGTTTGGATGGAAATTGAAGGTTATTAAATGGAACAAAATGGCCAACCTAGAGTGGAACCAAAGGATGGATGATTGTGCGATGGAAAGCCGTGCAGATGTTAATGTAGTTTGAACTACAGCGATTTACTATAACAAGCCTACTACAAAACATTCCAACATGGCGTCCTCCAGCTTTTTGGTCCCCCCTAATATGAGCTAAAATCCCCCATCTGGCCTTTCCCCCCACCTGTCTTTAAAATTCGTGCTCCCCCCCCTAATTGGGAAATCCCCCTATAAGGGTTGCGAAGTGATGATCCAGACCCGCCTCAATTCGCAAGCTACTATAGCAAAAAAAAGACTCTCAAAATCCCAAGAAAGACAGGCTCATAAGCCTGAATGCCCAAACACACCAGGAAGGTCTGTATTTATCCTATTACTCCCCCCACTAGGTAGAGGACTGAATATACCCCCTATTCGCCTTTCTCCCCCCATCAAGCTTGAAATTTTCACTTCCCCCCTGGCACCAAAATCTGATTCCCCCCCCATCTTCCTGGGGGGGGGATGATCCCATGTCCAATGCATGCAAAAACAATCTGCCTGGCTATGGACCTTTCAAGCATTTTCAGGAAATAGAAAACGATATTTACGTTAATTCGATTTAAAGTAGTCAACTCATACCTTTTCAATTGATCAGCGAGGGGATTCTGCAAGGAAAAAGATGGATTAAATAAATTAAGTCGAATGAAACTCTCCACTCGTATCATGAGAGACCTATTCTATTCATTATTTTTGTTGATTCAAACCAATTATTTTCAATGGTCACTTTCACTAGATACAAGATGCCTTAGGATGGCAAAATTGAGATCCGGTTGTGTTGTAAATGATGGTTTCAAAAGCTCATCAAATTTTTGGGTTGGACTTGCAACCATATATTATAAAATCAATCACCTCTGAACCAGAATTCATCAGTTGGAATATTCTAGTTGAGCCGTCTAGAAGAGAAAGGTAAGAACATAACAAAATAAATTAAATCTATATTCATTTATGTACCACTGCAATGTCTTCTGACATTACATCACGAACCCAATAGCTGATTGGTTGTAAGTGACGTAAAATCAGTCAATACGTCATTTTCAACCAATCAGCGGTTGGGTCCGTGGAAGACATTGCAATGGTGCATATCATGAATTAAAGACTTTTGGCAACCCTCGGTCTTTCCAGAAGAAACATGAAACCTAAACAGCGGCACATACCACAAATTTGCACTTCGTTGCTCAGCATTGAAGCGGAATCTATAAATGTGTTCCAAGCATAAAGCAGATTGACGGGTAAGATTTTCTTCAAGTAAACATGCATTCCATTCAATTCATCCATTGAAGAACTTTCGAGAAACACTTTCAAAGCAGCGATCGACTTTTGATTTTCGTCCGCACTCAGCGTGAATGGGATCAGGCTGTGAGATACTCTTGCTTGATGTAACGAATCACACCATTGCTTCACTGATGGGATGAGATGGATGTATTTGGATTTCTCTGAACTTTCTTGCACTGTTTCAAATGGCATCATTGGTTCCTGAGAGAAAATGGAATAAGAACCGATCGAATAAATATTCTTGGGTTTGGTCGTATTTAATTTGTGATATTATTTAGTTTGAATTGAAATCATAGTGGGCAACACCCTTCCAACCCCCACTTGAAAAAGGTCACCTTCACCTACATAGGGTTACCCCACCTGAAATCTCTTATCATCCAAAACCCCCCACCTAAATGTTAGGAACACGCAAGGTTCTGGCTAAAGCTCCCAAGGAGTACAAATTGGAGAGGAAGAGACTTGAGAAAAATTAATATTCTCATTTCGTAACCTAGATAACATTTTTTTGGCATTCATTCATATTTTTCTCTCTATATGTGTAACAAAGATGGAAAAAGATATTTGAAAGAAAATTGCAAAATCAAACAAAGATTTAAATACAGAAAACTTGACAACCCCCACCTGAAAAATGTCACCCCACCTACATAGGATTACCCCCATCTGAAATTTCTCATCAACCCAACCCCCACCTATTTTTAAAAATCTGAAAATCCTCAATCCCCCCTTCAATCTTGGGGGGGGTGCCCACTATGGAAATGTTGCGCTACTATGTTGAAAATGAATTGAAAATCAATTTTACTGTATTATGCTTTAGTGAGGATTGTTTTCAGTTGAGGAACGAAACGTCTAGGAAATAAATCTTCAAAATGAACAAAAAGAAGCGTCTGTTATAAAAAAAATTTCTACTAAAGGTATATGAAAGGATAAACTTGCTCGAAAATAAAAGCATCTTACGCAATTTCAGATCTTTGCACAAATAAAAAGGAAATATGACTTTGTTTCAGGTGAAAGTTACCTCATCAAACATCAGTTCATCTGTTGGTACAACCTCTGCAAGAGCTTTATCCATCGCATCTCCAACATTGCTTCCACATTCAACTAAACATCCAGTCAACTTGCACACTTCAAGGTACTTTGACAGCTGGCCTAAAACAAAAGACGAAGTGCAAAATATGAATGAATGCCAAAAAAATGTTATATAGGTTACGAAATGAGAATAGATTAATTTTTCTCAAGTCTCTTAGAATTTTATATCATATCTTTATTTGACAAAAGTTTTATTTATAATATTAGATAATATTCTAGCCTTCATTATAGATAAATGCAAAAGACTTGTACACAAAGAGCGATATAAAATAATATTTTTGGAACCTTTGATAGCAGATTGATTCGTATGATCATTTGAATTGATAGCTTCTAATTTTCTTTTGATTAAATCTGTCGACTCAACGGCGAGATTGTTGGATCTTGACAAAAGACTGCAATCGATCATATCCAACTCAACATTGTCCTCCTGAAGTGGATGAATGTGCAATTTAAAAATTAAATGAAGACTTAGCGCCGAAAACGGACACACTGACCAATCTGAGGAAACATGAGAATTTGGTGTCATACAGTCATACACAAAACACTGAATTTTCAAAATGTTTAGCCATATTGAGACCATTTTAGTAGACCGCCCGAACACATAATATTACCAAACCAGAGATATAACTTTTTGAACGTTCTTTCTTATTTTTCTAAATTATGCCAACTTTCTAGCTGCTACCAAAGCCCGTATCTTGCTCTGAAGCATCTTTTTGATTTGTCCAACAAATATTTGGTTGTTATTCCCCTCACTGTTAATCAAGTTTTGTTAGAAGTTACACAAAAATCTGAGGATTGGTATATTGACCAACTTTTGATGCAATACTGTGCGTATGTGAATATGTCTCAAAGTTCAAAGCCTAATTTAAGTGATTAACCATCTGAAGTGAAAAGTTTAAAGTATCTCTAATAATTCGTAAAACGATTGTTGTTTACCTCTGATAAAATACATATTTCAACACCACGATTTCTCATTGCTCTTGAGATCTCACCAAACTTTGCATCCATGGAAAGGAATAACCTGATTAAGAAAAATTAGATACAAACAACATAAGTGAAAGCAATAAAATAAAAAAAAAAGAAAAGAAACCAGTCCTTGGTTGCTTTATCACGACCAAAAAAAGAGGTTTTTGTATTCACTTAGATTTAAAGACAGTTCAAAAGCTCACTAACCGGAATTCAGGGTGTGGTCGAACAAAGGGTATTTCCCCATCAATAACTCCTCTCTCATCAAGAGATAACACGCCACCTGGCTCCAATAGCCCATTCAAACGATCAAGAATTGAAGAACTGAAAGCAGAAGAAAATATATAGATGTGAAGTTGGAGTTAGGTAGGTCTAAAACAATTGGTAAATAAGAGGGACGAAAGAGCATTGTTTGTAAATAAAATCTCAGTTTAATCAATACAATATTAGTTTTTTTTTGAATTAAAAACTTATAAGTTTTACCAAGTTCCTTGGTTTTACTAAACGTTTTTATGGAAGCTATAAAACAGTTTACAATTTGTGGAAAGTACCGAGACCTACCTGCAGAAATTGACATTTTCAATGAGCAGCCAGCTTCCTTGTTTCAATGAGGTCACTAAGATACCATCGACCCATTCAAATTGACCCATTGCTGAAGAATTGTTCGAAATCATGCGCTCCAGTGTTTGGTGTTTCGATTTGAAAGAGCCTGGTAGAAAATTACAGTAACGTTGCGTGATAGTTAGATTCTCGCTTTTTTTTTTCGAAAATGAGAATAGTGAGGAAAAAAGTATCGGTAAATATCTTAAAGAGTTTATATTTTTACGTGCCATGTATGCCTTGCTTCTCGTTTTGATCTGGCATAAAAGTTCTATAGCGAGAGACTTTAACAGACCGGTTTAAAGTTGAGAGTTACCAACCTGTATTTAACCTCGCTGATAATTGCTCAACAAGTGAGAATGAAACAATATTGATGAATGATCTAACAAGCCCTTTTAATTGGACTTTTTTACCATAAAAATTACTCAAGCTCAACCAACATACCTAGTGTCTCCTCATTTGATATCATTCCAGTTTTCTCAAGCACTTGAATGGCTTGATTTAGGGAATTCATTTTTTCTTCAACTTTAGTTTTTCCTTTATCAGCTATAAAAAATAAGAAAATTGAATGATGCTTTAGACCGACAGAGGAATGTTACTTTTTCTTTTGAACTTTCCCATAACCGAGAGAGAACCTAAGATTCAAATCAAATGGCAGAGCCAATGAAAAAAAAGTTCGAGTGTGAAATGAAAAATATACCAATCTTTAGTTTCAGCCTCATTAAAACATCTGCTTTGTCATCTTTCTCCTGGCTTGATGGCAGAACATCAACCATTAGATCATCGATGATAACCAGGAGCTCATTGGCAAGTTTTGATACGTGTGTTTCGTAGTTTAACTGGAACAATAAATTGAACAATGATATAAACTAGCAATCCCATTTTTTCCTTACTCAAACAATTGTCTTTGTAAATTAATATTACCCTTCTAATATTTAACTTTTCCAGTACATTTTTTCAAAAAAGTGAAAACTTTCAACTCCAAACTGGTATAAAACTAGCTTGTAGCTTAAGAGTTGGACGATTTTTTCTACTACTATTAGAAAAGTTTTTTCATATTCTTTCGAAAAACATCATGTTTATGCCCTTTTGAATCAATTGGTATAGCTTTAAGTCTGGGACTTGGTATATTGCCTCATTTTGAAAGTATGTACATCACTCGGGTTTGAAAGGTCAAAGGTAAAGATTGATAAACGTATAAAGTAATGAAAAAGGTGCCGAGTACACAATTACTTCAGAGAAAGATAACTCGAAAAGTTAATGGCGCACAAGGTGAAAGGTTACCTGTTCAAATCCACCGATGAAATCACTGCTGTCAGTACTGTTATTCATAGATAAAATATTGACTTCATTCCCTGTCAATTCTGATAGCACTTTCACCATGCTGTTCTTACAAGACGACTCCCCTCCAACCTAAGAGCAAGACAGAAGAGAAAGGTTAATAAATCGAGGAAAAAGGATTCAATCAATATAAACATTGCTAGACTTTCAAGTTCTATCCAACGTCAGACGTGGCTATTGAAGCATTGTAATATACTTTAAAGATAGTTTGTGAATTTTTGTTTTGTTACTTTCAAGATATAGTCACAGGAAAATTACCCATGTGTGAAAAGTGCATTTCACACCTTGGAATGTGCAAGAAATTCACCCAGTTGGGAAAATCATTCACATTTCATGGTTTGAACTGTACTTTCCCATCCAAGTGACTAACTCAAATTTTCCTGTGAGTATTTAGGTATGAATTATTCAAGTCAAATTTCTTCTTATATCTTAGGTATGAATTATTCCATGTTTTACCAGTATGGTCATCCAATTCATTTCAACACATTTCGTGATTCCTTCCAAATAAGGCAGATTCCCACGCAACATTTCCAAAGGCTTGCTTGATAACGCTACGCCGTTCTTTTTACGTTCATTACGTGTGACTTTGGAATAGCCAATCTAAAAAGAAAGATGGTTAAATCAACATTGAATTTCTCTGAACGTACCTACAAAACAGGAGGAAAAAACATTTTATTGTTACGTCCAATTCTTCGCCACGGAAAGTCATGTGATGCACTTTTCGACCAATAAGACTTATTTCAAGGGGTGAACAAACACTATTGTTTAACATGCTAAAATACTTTGTTCACTGAAATACACAGTTTAAAAATCTTCAGTTAGTGTTCTGTTTTTGCCTCGCTCTTACATTAAACCGTAGTGAAGAACATCACAATTAACATTAGAAAAAGAAAATAAGCTCACTTTCACTTCAGTGGAGGTGACTTCAAAAGAACATTGTTGTGTTTTACATCGTAATTCGATACTTTCATCTCCAAACACTTCTTTGTAAAGCATCAAAACCTAAAAAAAAAAAAGCAAAAAAAGTGATGATTTGACAAATGTTGTCAGAAACGAGATTATAGCAATGAGAGATTGTGTATAGAAAAGGTGACAAAACATGATAATAGAGACTCATCCAGTAGCACCAACTGAAGATGGTACTATGTTTTCGAATTCATCATTTTTTTGTAAAAAATATCTACCTTTTCTTTATCCATTGGGTCGCGCATTCTGGATTGATACAACAACCTCACAAAGTCTCCTGCATCCAAATTCTAAAAAGAAGGAAATAATGATGGGACCATATGAAAATTGTATCACTATTTCTATGCTATGGCAAAAGAGAAATTTGAATGTTTCAGCCTGTTTCTGGAACTTGACTTTAGACCCAGTCTCAATGACAATCTCTTGAGTGAAGTAAGCATCGAACGAATTGATGATACTGACAAAAAATAAAACCGAATTGAAAAAATTTTAATTGAAAGAAATTACTTACAGAATCGTGTCGAGTTAGTTCACACCATCTTGTCATGTCTCTTATGTTGAATTCCCATGGTCCTCCTTTTTTACCCCATAATCCTTTGTCCACTACCTCTCCTTGAAGCTGAAACAAGTAGCAACCGATTGCATGCAGCAAAGATATTAAAATAACCCGTAAAGCAAACGTAAATTTAATCTTGGCAAAAAAACTGAAGCTGTCTAGTTGTTGATGGGGAAGCAGAACATGTCAGAAAGGGCATACAAGAACGTTAAGAAAATCCTCAAAAAGTCAGACATTTATTTACCCAACTATATCCTGAATTACAGGAATATTGTAAAAGTTAAAGTTAAAATATTATATCAAATGTTAGGTTGATGGAAGAAGTGACGTCAAAAAAACAAAGATTGTTCTTGTTGTAATCTTATCTTAAATTCATTTGAAGCTTGGTCAAATTTGCATTCGGATGCAAAATCTTCAATAATATAGAACTGTAAGACATATGTTATTAATTTATCAAATATATCCATACCTTAGAATTAAAAGCAACCATTTTGGAAATGACATCTTCAGATATATTGGGATAGGCTGATTGGATGATTATCTGAAGGTCTTCAATGGTCATTGCATCAACGTACACCTGTTAAAGTATGTTTATGTATGATCAGGTAGGTTCTGGTGTACCAGGATATTTGTGTAGACTAGTCAATAGCCAATATCAGTAGAAAGACTACTTTAGGGAACTAATTTTAACAAGCATGGTGGCATGGTGCATCCTGTCCCCCCCCCCTCTAAACCAGATTTTAAATATTTATACCATTTAGTTGAAATGTTGTGCACCAAGGTTAATTGACTTCTTTGTCATAAATTCTGGTTTAACAGGGAGCTGCAGGGAGTCCTACTTTCGGGATTTTGAAAGATTGCCATAACTTCTGAAAAGAATACGGCCTTACCTTGGTGAATCTGTTTAGGAAAGACTTTGGAAGTCCTTTTCTACCACCACCTTGATGAAGAGGGTTTTGACAAGCAAAAATGCGTGTTTCTTTTTGTACTGTGAAAGTCTTGTTTAATTCTGGGATATACAGCTAAAATAAAAATGAAAATTGAACCCTGATGAAACAAATAAAATGGAGATCGAAGGGCACAAATCAAGAAAATGGATTTTCTTATAGTAGAATTAAAATGTTGTTATAGTTAGAAGATATTTTAATGTCTGAAACTTTGTAATCAAAACATTGCTTATACCTCAGCTCTGTGGTCGAAGCAAGCGTTCAAGCCTTCTAAAACTGATTGAGATGCCAAATTCAACTAAAAAGTAATCATACTGTGAATTAATCAAACCGGCATAATATCTTACTGATTGAGCATTTATGCTGCTGGCTGTTCACAGACGGAGATATGTTTAAGGTTAATGCAAACAAATTAGGAACTGTGCAGGCTCTGGCAAGCTGGTAAAAGACAGACAAACTTATTATAGGTTCAACATTGCTTGGTTGAAATTTTCTAATATTCATTCTACCTCATCAAAGACAACCCAGTGGCCGCTCTTCAATGCTTTCAACAGTGGACCATCTTTCCAGGAGAATTGTCCAGCTTCTCCTCCCTCTACTGGAAGATCTGAACCAAACAAATCTGAAATATCCTAAAAACCAAAATAATAGAAACACCTAACAAAAGACCTGTAAAACTCCATACAAATGGTTAGTTAACTAAGCCAAGTATTACTGACAATGACAATCAGTGAAGGAAGGATGGAGGGAGTTGAATTATATAATTCAATAATAACGGGTTTTACAAATGAAGCATTGTTTAGAATCCAAGCAATACCGTTTCTTCAGATAGATTGATGCGAGTTATTGGATTGCAAGAAGCTCTGGCCAGTGCCACAACCAAGCTGGTCTTTCCAACGCCAGGCGAACCTTCCAGAAGTATGGGTCTAGATAATTGAAGTCCTCTCAAAAGATGGAGTGCATTTCTTTTGGTTGTGGATGACTTGAAGCTGAATTGTGTTTTACTTTCTTCGTCCATTGCAAGACCTATTGGGAATAATTTATTAAGAGGTAGGTTTAGTTTTTATTTATTCATCTAAATGCAAGAAATTATTTACCAAGTGCTGGACTCTCTTATGTTCAGATAGAAGTTAAATAAAAACTCACCCTTCGTAATTTGAAATTTTCCAAGGCCGAAATACTTTTCATTGCTGAATATATCACCCTCGTACAGAGAAAAATCCTTCCAGCCAAATTGCGAACACAAATATACCAGGAATTTCTTCCGTATAGAGATTATGTCACTGCTGTTGCTTTGAGCTGTATTGCCGGAACCGATAGCATCAATGAAGACAAGACATGCACCATGGATATACGCTTCTTCTGGGGATGAGGTGCGCTCACTGGGAGAACACAAGGTGTTGATAAATTGCACCCACGATAACAAATCACGAATACTCACAACGAATCTAAATAAAAATATCACAAAAGTAGAGGTTATTGGTCTAAATAGAATTATCTCAAAATATTTAATGGTTACTATCTTTTATGAAAAATTAAAACTGTAGTTTCACCTGCTACCGATTTCTGTATCTCTGAACCATTGCAAAAACTCGACAATCAGCTTTCCAATGCCTGAACCTAAAACATCAAAATAATTCTTTACAGTTTCAAAAAAAATCATTATTTAACATAATTGGCAAAGTGCTAGTTTGAGCAAATAAAACGAGTCTAAGTTAATTTCATACTCAAAGTTTCATGCCATCCAGGGTGGCAATCAGTGAAAAAAATCCAATTGACAAGGTGCTTGAAAAACAGCAATCCAAACCCCAACATAAGCTTTTAAAAAAATTTGCTGAATCTTAGTGAAAGGATTGGTGAGAATCGTGCTATATTAAAAAAACAAATTGACAAAACAGAGGTAAATGGCAAATGGCAAAATACAGAAACAAGAAAGATCTTCCTTACCATCACTTTCGTTGACATTTTGAACTTTGATATCTTCATGGATATTATGTTCGATGATTGCTTTCAGATCGTCATAGCAGTCAGATGGGGAGCACCAAACTTCTGTAAAACGATTTCTCAATGCAGGTGATAACTAAAAATTCAGAATGAGAATAATTAGAGATTCGCAATCAAATTCAATGGTATTATAAAGTTAAAATTATTAAAGCTAGTGAAAGCAAAAACTGGCAAAAAAGCTCTTATAGAACTATTTTTTATATTTTTTTTCAATAATTTTAATATCTAGAGATCATGAAAAAACTGATTTGAAAAGGTTTTGAATTTTTTGACTATTAGCAATAAATCTAAAATGTTCATAATTCTAATAGGAATTCATCATTAAGTAATTAAGAACTTACTTCTTTCTTTCCATAATCACCACCAGGGTTCATTGTGGCAAACAATCGGAAACCCTCTGCTGCTTTAATCACATCAATTTGACCGGAATTTTGTGTTTCCCCTTTTTCTGAGAGAACCAGTAATCGTTCAGGCTCCAAAATACTATTCAGCCTCTCCAAAACAGAGTCATCTGCCAAAGAAATTTCATCAATTAAAAACATTTGCCCCTCAAGCATTGAGTTAATCAAGGGACCATTGCTCCACTCAAATAACTTTTGTTCGCCTGGTTCTTTGGATCTAACAGGTCGCAAACCACCCAAGAAATCAGCTGCTTCTGTATGCATGTGACAATTCACAGCATATAATTTGGAATTGTTCATCTTTGCAAATAGCTGGCAAATGGTTGTCTTCCCACATCTAAAAAGAAGGGAGTAATACAATAAACTTTCATTAATTATACCCACATACTCACAAGAGCTTTTTAGGCAGAATAGTATTTCCTAGTATGTCCTAGTAATCACGCAAAACAAATAAAATTACATAAAAAGATTATACCCAGTTTCACCAATCAACAGAAGTGGTTCATTATACTGTAAAGCTCTTCCAGCAAGGATAGCTAAACGTTTCATATTCTTCGTCCAGACAATATGTTGGAATTCATCCAGCGATGATGATAAAATCTAAAACCATGGATTGGGAATTAGTAGCTCTAGAAGCCTGTAAAATTGACGTGTGGGTAATAACTTTTTTAGGTGCAAAAAATAATTTCAACACAGCAATTTCGCTAATGTACATTGGAATGCGCTTCTTTTGATGTATAAATGAGTACCCATACCGTTGAATTATATCATCATTGTAGCAATCATGCTTGATAAATTTGATTACCTGTTCCGAAAGTTGTTTTGAGCTTAGACACGATCCATCGAATAAATCTTCAATGATAATTTTCTTCTTAAAATTAGATTCAAGAACTTCCTTAATGACCTCACTTTCTTCACTGTGCCTACATCTTCCAGCAATCAACATGAACCCTATGACAAAAAAACGATATCAGTTGACAAGGCTATAAATATAAAATATTTGAAAATCTTTTAGCTACATCTTGTACAATTTTTTCATCGTCTGTATTAAAAACTATGTAAATCACCAAAAATTCACAAGAATCCAATTAAATGGTTAGGATAACATGAATAGAGCTTGAAATCTCACCATCCTCACAAATGCATTGTTCCCAATCATAAAAAGAATCTGCTCCATCTGATGACAATCTGTAGCGCTCTGCCCATCGAAACAAATCTCTTAGTGTCATGAAACTTTGTTTGCCTGCAAAAATTCCACTGTTGTTTCTTCTAACCTAAAAAAATATATAGACATTGTGGAAATTATTGATGTAAAAAGGTAAAAAAAAGTAAAAAGAGCATGCGACTAAAAGCAATAGAGGTATAACAGCTCAAAGGAATATTTATAAAAATAAACAAATCCACAAAGTACCTGTAAGTCATGCATGACTTTGACAAATTTCTTGCTGTATGATTCTGGTAAATGACATCGTTTGTGCAGAATCTCCTCTAATTCTTTCTGAGGAATTTCGTCAAAATGTAGCTCAATAAATCGATTTCTGAAAGCCCTGGATAGTGCCTAATAAAACAGGAAAATGTCAAACAATTATTCAAAAAAATCAAACTTAAGAAGAGAAAAGAAGTCAGGAACAAGTGGGAGCCTAATTACCTTTCTACCACCATAGTGTCCAGGAGGATTTTGAGTTGCAAATAAAATGAACTTTGGATGTGCTTTGACAGTTTCTTGAGTTTCAGCAATGAATAATTCTCGATTATCATCAAGCAGCTAGAAAACAATAATAGCATCAACTCAGAGAGAACTAATTTTTATTCTTGTGTCAAAAAACACTCAGAAAATCTTTTGTAAATTGCTTTTACAACAAAAACTTTTTTTCAAAAAAAAAACTTACTCTATTCAAAGCTTCCAAAACATCAGATGGTGCAAGATTCAACTCATCCAAGATTATCCAGTGACCTTGTCTCATAGCAGTCACCAAAACACCTATGGCATAGAATGTAAAAAAGTAAACACAAAATATTCACTTTCCTTATATCAAATACAGTTTTTAGCAAAAGAATCAAATTGATTGTTACCTTCTTTGAACACCAGATTTCCATTACTATCAGCACCATAGCATCCAACATACTCTTGAATATCTGTATGCTCATGATTGTTAATTCTCATGCATTGATTTCCTGTAAGGTTTGCCAAATATGAAATCAAACTGGTCTTTCCAACTGATGTTTCACCTTGGATGAGTACAGGAAACTGTCTGAAAATATGAAAATAGATATTGTAAATGGTTTTGGCATCTAAGGTATGTCTTTCATTAGACTTCAGAAAATTAAACTTTAATGATTTAAAGATTAGAAAGTTTTAATGATCCACTTCTTTAAAGAAGGCATTGAATTTTTTGGAATTTTAAGATGTTTGATATTGCTTACCCTCCTGCAACAACTCTTGCCAAATCTTTGAGATTCTTCTTTACACTTTTGGTTAGAACATAAGATTCATCTTCAAGCACCTTCTTTGCACCGATTGGTATCCAATAGCCTTCAGCATTGATCATATTTTCTTGAGGTTGAGGAATAGTTCTTCCCAAAAAGGATTTGATGTTAGAAACTGTCTTGAAAACATGTTTCAATATGGTTCCTTCAACTATTGGATATGATGCCCTGTTCAACTGGGTTAAAAAACTTGTACATAAACCCTGAAAGAAAAAGAGGATTAGTTAGTTGATTAGGAATTCATTATATGAAGAATATTATAGATGTGCTTTGCAGGCATATCATTACATATTGACAAAAATAAAACATTATCAATACTTACCTCATAAACAGCTCGCATTGGAGCCATATAAGTTTGTTTGATTGCATATTCCAAACCTCTACACAGTGTACGTAAGCTAAAATATTTATTTTATATAATTTCTATTTATACAATAAGTTTGATGCAGAGGGTTTTATAGATTAAGTTTTCAGAAGGAGTTTAATTTTTGGAAATTTCTAAAGGATATGTACAACATTCACTACTAGGTAAAAAAAACATTATTTAAGTTCAATGCTTTTCACTGACTATCAGTAACTTTTATTCACTGTCATGTCAACTTAGTAGTGATTGTTGTTTGATCTAGCATTTTTTGTATGAAGGGTTAAAACTGATTTGTGAAATTGACTGGAGTTAGAACTGTTACCTGAAATGGGGTCTATGACCAGAGCCATCTATCAGCTTGTCTTTAGCAAGTGAACGAATATCCAAGTAAAAGCTAAAGGCAAGGAGGATATATAAGTTTCTTTACATCTTCAAAATATGAATATTTAACTGTTAAATTGTTCCTGCGGCCTGACCTTAATCTTATAAAAAGAAGGACTTTTCAGGAATTCTTTGCCCTGAAATCAATTTCTGGACCTTCATCTTCAAAATATTGAAACATAATGATGTAACTAATGATATGGCTTACTTGACAATTCCATCAATAATGGCTGAAGAAATGTTCATCTTCTTTAGATAGCATGCAACAAGTGTTTTTAAATCCCCTTCATCTTTTAACTCATCCACATATATTTCTGTAAACCTTAAAAAGTAAAATATACATTTGAGCTATATAAACTTTATGAAATCTAGTGACAAAAATCACCATAAAATTACTCACCGCCATAAAGTTCTCTCATTAAGCAAAGGACAATACATAATAAAAAGCAATACTTTTGATACACATATTGGTTGGAAAGATTATATCCAAACTGACATTTAAAAAATAATTATCTTCTTGCTAAACTTTAACATGAATTAAATCCAGTAGTGAGTATTAGGTTGGAATCTTGTATTGCAAGCATCAACTTACTTGAAAGCCAGTTCTCATATAAACCAAATCATGTAATTGGTTTAATAATAACACAATGAAAAAAAATCCAAATTTAAGTCTGGCTACAAAGAGGTTTACCTGTTTCTAATACTGTAGGGTAGGTCTTTTTTACCGACATCAGTTGCTGGGTTCATGCAAGCAAAAATTCGAAAATTGTCATCTCTCTTGATCTCTTCAATATCTCTATAAAATAAAAACAATTCAATTCCTCAGAAAGATGTATAAAATGAAGTTTAGAGGAACAGAGACTTTACATATCAATAAAATAGAACATACCCTCTTTCACTCAAAACAGTTGATCCTGATTGACTGTCCAAAAGACCACTTAAGCACTCAAGAGTTTCTGTTGATGCCAAGTTGATTTCATCTAACAAGATCCAGTCTCCTTTTTTTAAAGATTGGACAAGAACACCTTCGATGAAACTAAAGACCAAACCAGTCTGTGATGAGATTTTGGTTTCTAGGGATTTGATGTCACCTTGTATTTGTATCCATCTTTTTGTAATTTCTTGATGGATGGATTCTAAAAAAGGGTTTGTGTAAAGCTGGTAATAGATTGATCTAAGGGAAAGTATTAAACAAAATGTCTTTTTCATAACACTTCAATGATGAATATCTAAAAGATTCAAAAAAAAGGAAGAAAATCACTCACTACTTTCTTCTTCTTTTTGTTTTCTTTCTATGGCTTTGGTACAACAATGAGTCATCAATTTTATTAATATACTCCATCTTCGATTTGAAAAACATTGATGAACATGCCCTAGAAATTTCACATTTTGTTTTCTGGAATAGGTATCAATAAATAGCTCCACAAAGGCGTCTTGAATTGGTCTCACTGTTTCCTGAATATCAATTGGTTTGAATCCACCTAGAAGATCAGCAATATCACTTTGTTGGCTCATGTTAACTACATTCAACTTGCATCCACATTGATTGGCAAGGTATTGAACTGTTGAAGTTTTACCCCCTCCTGTTTCTCCTACCAGCAATACAGGTTCAAAGTTTTTCACACAGACAGTTATATCTTCAAGTAATCGTAGAGAATGCATCGTGAATGCAAAGTTTTGTGAGTCGACTTTCATCGAGATTTTATTGTCAATCCTTTTTACCATTGTTGTTAAGCCAATACTCAAGGTTGTGTCACCTGTTCGAATATTAGGTTTATATTTGAGCAAATAATATTCTACTTTTGCTTTTGTCAGCCCCAATTTTGCACCTAGAGCATAAGCTATGGATTGTCTTGCTTCAAATGAAGGATTTGAGGTGCAAAAACATTGCAAGGCATGTAGAAAAACAAATTCAACAGTTGGTGCTGTATTTGATGTTTTGTAATACTCATTCAGGCGGTTGCACCATTTGAATAAATCTCGAGGTGTGTTTTTACGTCCATTGACTTCAATAAAGTGAACATCCTCATCTGTTTGTAGGTTAGAATCTGTTGATAACATACAGTAAATATCAACTAATTTATTGGTAATGCTGACCAATTTATCATACTTCTTCTCGATAATCTAAAAAATGAAAAATAAAGCTTTTTTTTGTATATTATGTTTAAATTAATGATTTGTTGTGATGTGTAGGTTTTGCATATTGTTCATAATACATTCTGCTTAAATACATTAATCAAATCTTTGAAAAATGAAAGAATTGTAATGGTGTTCAAAGCCAAATATTTATTTCACTCAGAAAACCAACTTAACACAACAATAAATGGAGGGTACGAGGAAGCCCTCGTGAAAAATTATATTTTAAAAAGATTTTTTGTACAAGAACGGTTTAGAGGCCCTTGTGCCTCAACTGTAATCACCTTACAAATTGTAAAGTAGCGTTGACTTTTATTAGCCTTTGTTGCTACCTGTTCGTCAACTTGAAATAAATTATTACATACTTACATACATACACAATTTAGCCAAACAATAATTTTAAGACCAAAATGCAAAGTATTTGTATTTTATAAGTGTTCAAGTTTGGAAGGGATGTTAGGCATTGAAAAAGTAGCAAGATTATTTTTACTACCTCAATAAGTTCATCTTTGGTAGCGGATATCATGTTGACAATATGAGATTGCTTCAGCAACATCTTTAAAACTGAATTTCTTTGACCAAAGTTCGACCTGAAAAATGAGAAAACAAAAAGCATTGTAATAAGTTCAAGCTTGATTTTGCCAAAGAAACAACTGCATTTAAATCATTCTAATATAATAGGTAGATCTTTTCCATTTAACCTTTTAGTGGCAAATATTTGGAAGCCTTTCTTCATTGGAATGCTTTTACAGTGCCCTGGTATGGCTAGTGATTTCGATTTGACCAAGGTTAACAATGTGGAGATAACATCAGAAGGAGCTTGATCAATGTCTTCCAGCAAAATCCAACTTCCAAATTGAACGGCTTGTGTTAGGGTTCCAGCTTGCCAAACAAACTCTCCTGGCTTGTCTGAGCAAACATATGTACCTAACAGGGACTAAAATGCAAAAATATATATATAATAGTATAAGGGTTTATTTTAAACACCAAACAAATGACGGTAAAAGGTAAAAAAAAATAACTATAACCAGAGAGATAAGTAATCTTCTCATTCATCAAGATTCTTTTTTCTAATAATTGAAGACCAACTGTAATTTTTTTAAGAGCAATTATTGTTGCCCTGTTGTAAGAATACAAAAAAAGAGACATTTAATACAGAATCAAGAAGATTTTTTTGATTGTTTATACAAAAAAACATACTTTGCTGTCAGTTTGTTCTCCGAGTTGCAGTTTCAGTAACTGTGGTGACTTCTTCCTACCCATTTGGTTTGCAACAAACTCAATCAACCTTGTTTTCCCACAACCAACAGATCCTGACAAAACAACCAGGTTATTGCAGAAATAGCCATATGTCAACGACTCTAAATTTCTCAGTGTTGAATTTGTCAGCACCAAATCATTTGTTGGCAGCTGTTCAATAGTGCTATCTTTGCTGACTTCAAATGGCAATCCAAGGATAGGCATCAAGTCACTTTTGAAATTCGATCTATCAAAAGATTTATGCAAGTTAACACTAATGCCACTTTGACAACCAGTATCTAAACTTTTCAGTCTCCATGTTTGTATATTGCTTATTTTCTGGTAATGATTCACTTCATCTTGATTAAAAAATTTCAACAAAAAAGAGTCCATATCAATGATGCCATGATTTAGCCCAATTAATTTATATGCATAAAACTTGATTGTTGTTTTGTTAGAGCTACGAAATGTAAGAATGATCTTCTCTTTGCATAAATCAGTTGGTAGTATTTGTGATTCACAACACCAATGAAATAAGATTTTCAAAGCTAGTTCAATAGTTTGTTCTGATGTATATTCTGAGATTCTCCTTGATATGTAGCTCATAAAAATTGATAATGGTGACTTCCAAAATGATGCGATTTTGTATGAAATCAAAATTTCAACAACTAACAGTAATTCCAAATCTTTCGTTTCTGATTTTTGAGAAACAGTAAGAAGTCTATGCACTAATTCTGGCATCAACTTGGGAAAGTATGTAATGACACTGGACAATGTTTTTGAGCATTCCAAAAGATTTGATAACCATACCAAGATGTCTTCTTTGTCGTTTAGATTCCATATCTAAAGAATTTAACAGTTATTCATGTGAAGGATTGTATAACGCAAGATAGTATTAATAAGAATCTACATTAATAAGGTCGAATGCAATAAAATAATGCAATTATTTGAAGAAGTTTTTTTTAAATGACTAATTTCAGTATTCTTTTTTCCATAAACCGACAAAAGAACTTGAAAGGAACTTGAAAGGTTTCAAAAAAAATATACAAATTTCTGAGATTCAATCATCATAATTCTTTAAATTAAATAAGAGGAAAAATTCTTCCTACCAATCTTGTGGAGATTTCTTTTAGTCTGTTAAAGTCCTTTGCAAATTTGGGAGATATGATCTTGCTTTCTTCTGCATGTTGGCAAAACTCTGACAGCTGTGTTGACACATCTATCAGAAATAGGTTTTTGCTTTCCATTTTTTAAAACATGTTTATAGTTACCTAAAAGAGAAGCAGTTTTTAATTGAAAATTTGAAAATTGGCAAAATGTGACAAATTTACAAGTAGTATACAGCTTCTTTCTATTCAATTCTAGCCGGGTAGTCTCACTAGTACCGGGTACGGTCTCACTAGTCCGACAACAAAACAGTCCTTAATCCAGATGAAATTGAATCAGCCCAGAAGTTTGTCTGCTTCGACTGTTTTGTCAGAAAATAGTCTCACGATCTTTTATCATTTACCCTAGATTCGTCTAACCTCAACATGCGTCTTGTTATCTCAACATGGGTGTACGTTGGTCTGTAAAACAAAAAATCAAACATAAACAAATACATACCTAAGTTACCAATCAATCAGTAAAATGTACTCTCTCTGTCATGCCACAGATCTTTTTCTTTTTTTCTATTTGGTTGAGTCACAGGAGGCTTTAAGGCCCATTCTCGCAACTATAGACGCTTTCAATTAGCGCCCTGTCAACACCTTGAACTAATTACCAGATTCCCTTCACATGGCATGGGTTGACCCAGGCGAAGGTTCAATCACTTGCCAAGTGAACCGCTGCAAGTGGGAATCGAACCTCAGTCGCCTGTGTAGCAACCAAGGTCAATGACCACTATACCACAGGGCCTTATTAGATTGTTGATATATGAGAAATGTGAATTGTTATGTTTGAAAAGAAAACATGACCTGAAGCGTAATAAGTTTAATAATTTTAATGATGGACACAAGAACATTTGCATGTGTTTCATGTTTTTGTGTAAAATTGCTATTCTCATTTGGTTGTATTTTTAATTGAAAGAATTGCAATGTTAACTGAACTTCTTGTTTGATAGATGAACTTGTTCAATGAGAATAAACCAAGAATTTCATTTAAGGTTTGTTTTAACTATTTTGCAGATCCGGTGTTGAGATAATAGCAAGACACATGTTGAGGTCAGACAACTCTACGATACCGTTAGCCTGGAAATCCAAGCTCATAATCTTAGAAAAAAACAAAAAATACCTCACCTCACAAAGTTCTAAGATTATAGAGCTTTGTGCAGGTAGATTAGTCTGACACCCAGGCAAACACACATAATCAACTTACCTTAAAAACTCTTTCACAAGCTCTAAAGATTTTCAAAACTACTAAAAACCACATCAAAACATCAGCCTCATGTATTTAGACTTCCAGCCAACAGCCATTTTGTTTCGAAATGAATCTATGTTTTATTTTCATTTGTTTTCCTTTTTTCTGCAGAGTCAGCTTTTTCCATAAATTATGCGTGCCCATCGAAATTATCAAAATGCGCGCGGAAGTGCTGCTAAGTAATACGCCAAAAGCTGGCCAATCAGGCCGAACCTGCATTGCAGGGAAAAAATGTCCCTGCAGGCTAAATTATCACTATACAAAATATACAAAGACATTGCATTCACATGAATTATTATTGAACATTTATTCCTAGCTACTCTGAACACTAACAAGTCTCTTGGGATAATTTGGCAGTAATTAAAAATTACATGATGACGACATTTGATATTTTTAAATTACTCAATAATTAACTCATCCTTTCCATTTCTTGGTTCCGTATCACTTAACAACGCCTTCAACTTGAGGCGCAATGGGCGATTCGCGTATTAACACAAACAAATTTCCGTCCTAACTTTAGTAGAATAATAGAAATACGAAGAATAGACATTGTTTTTCGTTTAGTGAATCAAAGATTGTATACAACTGGCTTTCGTAGAACACAATGCCAAAGAAATTTTAAATCACAGTCGCTTCATTATTTCTTATTTGGCATTTCAAAAAAGGGCCGAAAATCAGAAGGTTTTCTTCTTCAATTTCTGAAGAGCATGTTCCAAATCTTCGAAGCAGGGATCGAATTAGCATATCACATTTCGCAATTCGCGATGTGTTTTTGGATTTCTTATAAGCTAAAAATTGAAAATTGATCCATTTTAGGATGCAAAATCATGTTTTTCAAAAAATTGCGATGCACTTTCTATCTCTTATTTCGATGCCTGCGAAGCTATATTTTTCTGATAGCTTGATCGATCGGCGAACGGGATCTGAAAACAGAATGGAAAAAGACATCGTCAGTGAAGTATGAGAGGCAATTAAACAAATTATCCGATTAACCACGGGTATCCAATTCACCCCGTTGTTAATAATTGATATGGATAATGGTAATCTTCAAATACTTTTATGGTCTTGAAAATACACTTGAATATCGGTTGTTTTCAGTAAAATCTTACGTCACTTTCGTTTTCAATACCCTGTGCAATTGTAGGCTCCTGCTCATCCTCTAGCGAAAAAAGTTTCTTAAAGGAAGTATATCTATAGAGGTCTGCGATTCAGACTAGTGCAATTGCAACGAGTCGCGGGCGCCAAAACCTCGTGCTAATGATTGCAAGGATTTGTACTAGAGACTGGTTAAGAATCAAGGTAAAATAAGGAGGTCCATAAGAGATATCTCAGATGACTTTTTAAAGTGAATTAGAGGACTGAGACATCGAAAATAAAGTTTTAGAAAAATGCCGCCCGGATAACCATCCGGGCGTTTTTGAACACCCGGATTAGGCCTGGAATATCCCCGGCGGCATCCGAGATGTTCGAGGGTCCTCAGGCGAGTTACCTGTGCCAAGCATTAAACAAGCAGCAAAAATATCATAAACTAAACACTGTGAACAAAGTTTAACGCTTGGATTCCCTATTGTATTGTCTAGCAGTGGCCGACCCAAAATTAAGAACTCTTTGAAACTGACTATTTTGCTCAAATTTTTATTTTTTTAATATCACTAATTCCTCTATACTTTATCAGTAATCAGTGAAATCTCTCCCTCCCAATGCAATGTATTGTCAGACTTTTTTGTGGTCGGACTAGATATATGATATGATATGATATATATTCTTGAATATGTTTTGATATGAACTCTATGTACACGAGTTAACCCATTGGGGTTTTCGGCCTATGTACAGGTTAAAAATTTAACTATATCAATAATATTGTTGATGATAAAATGACAATTAAATTGAGTAAATAATGTAAGGGGAAAAGAAAGGAAAAAACTAAATAAATGAAATAAAATAAAAATTAAAAAAAAAAAAAAAAATAAAAAATAAAAAATAAAAAATATAAACTATAACTAAGAAAATCGTAGGTTAAAATATGATAAACTGTGTGTAAACTAGGTAGCAGTTCCTTTATTTAGTAAGTGTATTTGCACCAAGAAAAGAAAATTGGGATCAATATTTTTATGATTTCAAAGTGCTGGAAACAGAGAAGACTTAATGAAGAAACAGGTATGTATAATTATTTACATGTAAACAAAAGAAAAAAAAAAAAAAAAAAAAAAAAAGAGATATGTTAGTCGTTTTGCTGAAGAAAACGTTCCTTTAAGTTTTTGGTAAAACTAGAAAGTGTCGGACTTCTGAAAACTATCAATTCTAGCCAAATAGCATGCATAATTTACAGATTTTAACAGACTTGACCAGTGGAGAAGAGAATGACCCACACAGCCAAGGTATGATGGCACCCCAGCTTTCTTGGGTCAAAAAAAAGTTCCGTACATGACCCGAGAAGCTGATTCATGTCCCTCCCTCATGTCCTGGCAGGAGTCCTGCTATAAACTTGCTCTTGTATCAGAAAAAAGCATTCCAATACTATACTAATCAAAAATAGCTTAATGACTCAACTGTCCTTTTTATACCAATAATATTCAACAATTTTAATACCTTCTACCTTCCAAGATTTTTATGAGGTTTGCTACACTTGTTTACATTTTTTTCTTGCGACCATGTGTTTGCAAAGTGTTGTTATGTACAGTTTTAGACGGATGCATTATGTTGCTTTTGTTGCAAGGGTGATAACACCATTTGGTCCTGCACATAGTAAGCACTAAAGTCACGTTCACAAATCATGCATGGTTCTTCCTGCAGAATAGTAAACCAGTAGAGAATGACTCCAATTCATGTAAGACGAATTTAAATTCAGAAACGTTGGGTTATCAGTCTCGAAACGTTGTGCGAACAGGAAACGTTGCTTGAAATGAAGGCGTATTCCGATCTAAGAAATGTTCCGTACTTAGACACCTACAGGCCATAACATGGTTTGGCTGAAAAGACTTGTCCTTTCTGGATCTTGTGGTGCAATTGCCAGTAGCTTTTTTAATCTGTCAACGTTGATCGCAAAGGAAGATGAATTCAAAAAGAATCTACAGCTTCGTCAAGTTCAAGTTATATTTAGACATGGTGCAAGAACTCCAGTTTACAGTCACAAAATTGAAAACACAAGCTTCACTGATGCAATTTGGGATAAGGAAAAACTGAGCAAGACATTAGACCATTCCAATATTCCATTCTCACTAAGGCTAAACAGCGGAAAAATATGTAAAGAGATTTCTTTGGACAATGTCTATCAAGATAGACCAAAATTAACTGTAAGTTTCTTTATATTATTGTCGCATTAATATTCATGCGGCATGGCCTATGGCATGGGCTATCAGCATGATGCATTTGGTGGTTGGGGTTTACTTTCTTGTGTCTTGTCCTTGTGGGGAGTGGGGAGTGGTAGGGTTTGTAGTTTCCCAACCAAAAATATTTCTTGCTGGTCCTCTAAGTAAGAAAGTCTTGGCACAGCTTCTTTCTATTCTATTATAATTTTTACAGATTAAAAACAGACTTGCGCAGTGGAGGAGGGGAGGACCCACCCAGCCATGGTACGATGACCCCAGCTTTCTTGGGCCACTTGACAATTTTGAACATGAACATGTTCTGTCCAGGTTTTCGGAGGTGAAAATCCAAAGTTTTGTGGCCCGAATTTGGGCCATTTTGAAAGGCCCCCTCTCTCAAGTTTCATTTATTTTCACAGTAAAAGTATTAAAAAGACCTGATGGTGTACATGTTTGAGCCATATTGTGGGTTGGCGGGGGTTCTCCAGAAATACTGACTGACATAACCCCTTGCTTTCAAGTAAGTAAGTAAGTAAGTAAGTAACTATTTATTTACCATTTGAACACTTAAAATACATGAGACGGTATCCACAAAATAAAAAAGGATGGAGACCGCCTTATAGCCTGGACTAATCATATGCAGCCACCTAAGTGCAAGTAACAATTGTAAAATACATAAATTATTTCAGTAGATTAATTTGAAAATTTTTATTTATTTACGGATTAAAGATAAGCTGTGGGTAGGGAGTGTGCTCTATTCCCTAAGACAGTGAGTAAAGGCAAGAGATTTGACAAAGCTAGAATCAGATGAGCTCAGAGTAATATTTGGATAAGATCGCTGAATACTATTCCATTGTATTATGCAGATTTTAGAAAAAGATTTGTTACCAAAAGTAATGGTATTGTAGGAAGGAACAAAAAGGAGATCTTGAAGATCTTGCTCCTCTGGTACCTTGATTATCGTCACCTTCAGCTTCAAGCTGAACAAATTCAAAAAAATTAAGAAGATCTTGGGGTAATCTATTGTTCAAGAATTTGTGAACAAATGAAATATAGAGATTTGACTAGGTCAAAGATTTTAAGAATTTTAAGATCAGAAAAGAGTGGAGAAGAAGGTCATTGAAAGGAATTAAAAGTCATGAGACGTAAGGCTTTCTTATGAAGAATAAATATAGGTTTGGATGTGGTGTTTTCAGTGAGGCCCCAGAGCTGACAACCATATTGGAGATGAGAGTGAAATAGAGCGAAGTAGATGTTAACTAGAGTTTTTGTTGGAACGTAGTGCCTGAGCTTAGATAAGATACCATTTGCTCGAGCAAGTTTGGCTGACAAAAAAGTGGTGTGAGCTTTCCAATTGAGATGTGAATCAATCAAAATACCAAGATATTTGATATGGGAGCTTTGAAAGATTTTCTTACCTCCGATTTTAAGAAAAGGGATGAAAGGAAGAGGTTTGCGACAATGTCTAAAGATTAAAAATTCTGTTTTCCCTGCATTAAGGGAAATTTTATTCGCTTTCAACCATGTTTGGAGGGATCTCAAGTCACGATTGACTCTGTTGCATAATGAAAGCAGATCAGGGTTAAAATGTAAGAGGTGGGTATCATCAGCAAAATGAAAAGTTTCACTTGAAAAGATGGCATTGTGAAGATCGTTTATATAAATTAAAAATAAAAGGGGTCCAAGAACAGAGCCTTGTGGAACTCCATGAGGAATTATTTTAATAGAAGACTCAGTGGAGGAGATGGAAACAAATTGAGATCTATTGGATAGATACAATCTAAACCATTCATTAGCTTTGCCTCTGATTCCATAATGATTTAATTTTGAAATCAGAATAGAGTGATCAACAGTGTCAAAAGCCTTTTGCAAATCAACAAACACACCGCATGCAAAGTCACCACTATCAAGAGATTTACGAATACGTTCAACAATGTTAAGCAAAATGTGGATTGTTGAGTGAGATCTACGAAAACCAAATTGACGTTCAAAAAATACGCGATGAGAATCTAGAAAAGTAATGATACGAGAGTACATAAGTTTTTCAAGAATTTTTTCGATGTTTTGGAAAGTAAAGAAATTGGGCGGTAATTAGAGATCTCAAGAGGGGAGCCTTTGTTTTTGAAAACAGGAATCACTTTGCAAAGTTTAAGCATTGTGGGGAAAGAACCACATTCAAAAGAAAGGTTAAAAAGAAAATATAGCGGTCCAGAAAGGTCAAATTTTAAAAGGCGAAGGATTTTTTGGGGGATGCTATTGGGACCAGATGATTTATTTAGGGGAAGGGATTTAATAATTAATAAAACTTCAGCTGGGTTGACACGGTCAAGAAAAATAGAATTTCTGATGCGGTTCTTAAGATAATGGGAAAAGTGATGGTTGGTTGGACCAATTTTGGAGCGAACAGTCTCTGCAATGGATGTAAAAAAGTCATTGAAGCCATTGGCAACAACTTTTGGATCTGAGGTAAGATGACCATTAACACGAATAGACGAGGGAGATGATTTAGAATTTGAGCCAATGATCTCTCTGATACCTTCCCAGACTTTCAAAATATTAGTAGCATGGACAGAGTTCATATAAGTTAAAGGCTGAATATCCGGGGCGCGACACTGACCTTGACCGACGGAGATGTGTCCCGCATGGAGTTTGAAAAGTCGACCCGTCAGATATGAATTTTTGGTCAAATCAAGACCGTCAGAACAAAAAATTGAAAAATTTTGCCATTTTCACCCTGACAAGTGGCAAAAATGACTATTGTGATGTCATCAACTTGACATTTCCAGAACATTTGTATAATTCTCATGGCTGGAACCCCCCTGGCCGTAGGGGGGGGGGCTAAAAGGTCGAGCAGCAATTGGTACCTGATTTTTTACTGTGGCTAGGGGGGAGTAACCATGTTAGGGGTCACCTAATTTTTCAGATGGACCTGGGGGCTAGATTCTATATTTGGTGATTGAATTATAAGCAGCCTACCAGACCATAGGTTGGTACTTTCTCATCTTATATTTTAATCTAAGCAATGCTCAAAAACTGACAATTTGGTATCTAATATATTATCTGCAGTGCCGTAGCAACTGGGGGGGGGGCTATACCCCCAATAATTTTTTAAAAAATGGTTATTTTGCAAAATGCAAAGTTTTTCTTTTTTAATTTGTCATAATTGTCTTATAAGTGCATGTTTTGAGTGCATTTTCAAGCAATCTAGAGCTCAAATTTTCAAAATTCCCCCCCTCGGGCCAAACCATGGTTGGCCCTCGCAGTGCCACCAAACGTCAGCCCCCCTAATATGAAAATGCTTCTTACGGCACTGATCTGTAAAAATTCTTTATATAATCCTGTTGCATTTACTTAGATAAAAAATCTGTCTGGCTAGGGATCTGCACCCTGACTTACAAACCTTGATAATGTAGCATGAACCTTCAGTAGTTAGCTTATCTCTTATTTCTTAGGGCATTTATTCTATTTAGCAATAAGCTAAACTAACTGTTGTATTTGTTTGATTGTTTGAAAAGGATTTTCGAAAAAATTTGACGTGTCATTGGCTTAGGGGTCCCCTGAAATATTTGGCGACCAGGGGTTACCTAAATCTTAGGGGTCACCTGAATTCTTAGGGGGCACCTATAACCTGCTGCCAAGCCATGATTCTCACTTTCAACACTTATCTTAAAATCATTTATCAAACATTTGCAGTAAATCCTTACATAAAATCAACAAGCTTTACTACATCAATTATATTTTCCATCCTTTCAATCTTCTTCTCCCTTGTCATAGATAGTGGCAGTCTATTTCAAGTGTTTTTTCTTTATCTTCGAATGTATTATCTGCAACGTTAGTGGCAGAACGGGTCAAAGATGTGGCAACTTTGTCCAGTGGGTAGTACTTCTCTAGCTAGTTTTTGGTATCTTCGGCAGGTCCGTAGGTTTTATGTTTCAGTTTGTTTTTATACTTTTGCGCGTGTTTTAATAATTCAAAGAAACACATTTATTTTTACAACCTCATCTGTGGTGATGCCTGATCAACATTGCTAGGCCTACCTACATTACCCTGTTTATATCATTTGGGAGGATATTTTCGAAAATGGCCGAAATCCTATGTAGGTTGAAAACTGAAGAACAGAGTTTGTGTTTTCTTTGAATATATTTAATTGATTCATATTGAGTCACTTTTATTTGTGCTTAATTTTACTTTTTCTCACATTGAGTTGCTTCTTTCCTTTTGGTCGATTTAGATCATGATGTGCATTTTTGCTTTAGAGATACTTCCGAAGAATACACCATTGTCCCATTTCTGTTTTTCTGCTCCATCAGAATTATGTACAAATAGTTTAGATCTTTTGTCATCATTTGATATCACATACCTGGTTTCCATTTTATGAATATTCATCCTGAGCATGTTGTGTTGTTGTGTCCTCTTGCTGGTATTGTTTTGTCTCTTTTTGTTTATTACATTTTTTGAATAGTTGAAGGTTCAATACTTCTTTGACTATATATGTACATTTTGTAATTGCCTATGTCAAAAGCTGTACATATGAATTTACTTCAAAACCAAATTTTTGGACCTACCCGGTGGAGGTCCTATAAATTAATCTGTGTTTGTCGGTCCGTTCGTTCGTCCGTTCGTCTGTTACCAACTTTTCTCAGGATTGAATCATAGGAATCTTTTGATTTTTGGTACAAAGGTGCAAAATGGTGGTGGCAAAAATGTGACGGAGCCCGATTTTCGAAAAAAAAATTTGGGGGGCAAATTTGGGCCAAAAAACGACTAAAAAACGGGTTTTTTGGACTTTGTGAAAAATTGGATCATTAATTTTTCTGATTTTTTGCATGAAAGTAGGGTACCATCATAGGTAAAAGATGGCTCAAACAGATTTTTGCCAAAAATTTTTGTTGGCGCAAAAAACGCATGTTTATCTATAAGAATCACTATTAATAAGCATACATCAATGTCCTTAGTCAAATTACTCAATTTTGTTATGAGATAGATCTGGATAGATTTTTTTTTTGCTCACGAGGGCTTACCTTTGAAGAATATGTGTGTTTAGACATGAAATTTTGGTTGCTGGGTGTGTTTCTATAGAAAAACTGGCCAAATTCAATATTTCTTTATAAGCACATTATCAATTACTTAGGTATTAGCTTTTCTCGAGATTGGCTCTTTCATTCTTTATGATTTTTTTGCACAAAGATGCATAACTATAAACCCTCGTATGTGACAGAGCTTGTTTTTTTAAAAGAAAACTTGAGGTAAATTTCAGCTAAAAAACGGCTAAAAAAAGGGTTTTTTGGACTTTGTGAAATATTGGATCATTGTTTTTTTCTGACTTTTTGCATGAAAGTAGGTAAAAGATGGCTCAAGCAGATCTTTGTAAAAAAAAGAATTTTTCAGCTCAAAAAACGCATCTTTATATATAAGAATCACTATTAATAAGCATACATCAATGTTCTTAGCCAAATTACTCAATTTTTGATGAGATAGATGTTTTTTTGCTCACGAAGTCTTGAATATGAAAGAATATTTCAAGAGCATGAAATTTTGGTTTCTAAAACGTTTTTTTTTATAAGAAACAAATGACTAATTTTAATAGATTGTCACTATTTGTGTTCTGAATGATTGTTTAATGGTCACACTCACGTATATATCAATTATTTATGTGTTAAATGCATAACCAGGTAGGTCCATAAAAGTATCACTTGTTTATTGAAAATTCATGGAATCAAAAATTCGAGGAAGGGGATTGAGGGTCACAGACCTACATGTATTCTTTCTAAGTCACAGCTTCCACATTGTTTCATTGGGGGAGGGGTTAAGTGGCTTCCAGGCTATATTCTCAACATTTTTTATCTTTTAGATCCTGAGATCCTAAGGTCTTAAGTCATAAGTTTGCCAAATTTTTCGGGGGTCTTTATAGGGGGTACCAGGATTTGGCTAAAAACCAGGGGGTGAGGATGAAGGATGGATCAAATAAGAAAGGGGGGTTTGGAAATTTCGCTCAATTTAATCATAAACAAATGGTAATAGTCTTGAATTAAAAATATGTATATACTTGGTTAAAATGACCATTATTGTTTCCTATCAAGGGAACCTTTTTGGTAAGATATCCATCAGCAAATGGTTATAGCATCGTCCTCCAACATAGTGTCCTTCAGGGTGTCTCCCCCCCCATGCCTAGAATGAAATTTTCCATTCCCCCCCTCATTTTTCCCCACCCTGCCTCCAAAAATTTCTGTTCCCCCCTCAAGTATAAAAAGCTGTAATTTGATGAATTTAACGCTTATTGTTTTCCCTAAGGTAGTTCTAATTTAAGAATAAATGGAAAGGATGGTTATTTTTAAACCGTAATATTGCTGGTTGAAATAAATGAAAGAAAAACTAAGCATATGATATACACCCAATTGAGTGATAGTAAAACCAGATGTTTTTCAATTTTGAATTGATTTTGGTGAGTTCCTCCCCCCCCCATGCTTAGAATGAAAATTTCCCATTCCCCCCTCGTTTCCCCCCACCCTGGCTTCAAAAAAAAATCTTTCCCCCCTATATGTCCTTTTCACCTCAAAACCCATTCCCCCTGAATCCAAGGGGGAGGACACTATGTCAAAAGTGCTAAAGTTACATACCTTTTAATTTAATTCACATTTTTAGGGTGGAATGACAGTGGGTCAATTAACAACAGTTGGTCAACAACAAGCTTATGATTTGGGTCAACTTTTCAACAAAGATTATATCCAGAAATTCCAACTTCTGTCAGATCATTATCTCCACAGCGAAGTGAGGTAAAGCATTTTGTTTTCTTCGTCTATGCTAACTATTGGCTTTATTTTTGACTAATGCTGTAAGTAGGGCTAAAATAATTACTCAGAATATGGAATTTGAAATGTTGTATTAGACAGTACCAAAAGGCACTAAAGAGTTAATATTTGTGACTTATAGGTTACAATAGTTGATGCAGTGAAAATTATTGTATCAATACTGATAGTTTCATGTATTATTCAAACAATCCTCAGTTGAAAATAAAATGTGTAAAAAACTGGAGTTCCGTTGCTCGGTGGATGGTTTGGCTAGTTCTTGATGTATTGAGTCTTGTTGTCTATTTTGGAGTTCCGTCATTCAAATTGAACGTAACGTCGAGAAATATTTAACAACTTTCTTGTTGCATCCAATCACAATTTCTAGTCATATTCGACTGCAGATCCTTTTTGATTCGTTCGGATTTGCCATTAACATTTTTGAAAACGGAAAGATCATCGTCGTGGTCTCATACTTATAGGTTATACATTCTTTCGATGGTATTTGCTTCAACTTCAAATGCCCTCCTATATTATTTTCAGGGTACAGAGCACTAATGTGAGGAGAACAATATTGACAGCAAGAAGTGTTGTTGCTGGAATGTATGGAAAGTCTAATATCAAAGGTATGTAAATATTTTTGTGTCATACTTTAAGGTGTGGCTCATTTAAATTGGAAGCTAGTCTTCCAGGCCAATTTTTGCACCAACCTCCGAGTACCCCGGTGGATGTCCTATAAATTAACCTGTGTTCGTCCGTCGTCCGTTCGTTTGTTCGTCTGTTACCAGCTTTTCTTGAGATTGGCTCATTAGTTTTTTCTGATTTTTGGCACGAAGATGCAAAATGGCAATGGCCAAAATGTGACGGAGCCCGATTTTCGAGAAAAATATTTTCCGGCCGAAAATGCCGGAAACATGCCGGAAATTGCTGTTTTTCTAGATTTTCATTGGATTTTTTCCTTATAATTGGTTGTTTTTTCATTCAAAAACATTATTAATAGAAATGCCGGCACCATCAAGCATGTTTCAATTTTGAATAAAATTGATTCTTGAAGCCAGAACTATTTAAAAATCACCGGAACAACCTATTTTCTCCGGAAAGACAGTATTTCTTGAATTTCTCGAGCTGTACTTTATATTTTTTTATAAAATTTTGCACACTGATGCAAAATGACAATACCTAAAAATGTGACGGAGCCCAATTTTCCAAAAAAGATTTTTCTGGCCGAAAATGCCGGAAATATGCCAGAAAAACTAAAACCGGTTTTTTGACACTCAAATTTTCATCCTTAGTTTTTTCTGATTTTTGCAGAAAGATGCGTATTCGCAATGCTCAAAACATGGCGAGTTCGATTTTTGAGAAAAAATTTTTCCGGTTGAAAATGCCGGAAATCGCCTTTTTTGCAGATTTTCATTTGATTTTTTCTTGATTATTTCTGTTTTTCACACAAAAACATTATTGATAACAATGCTCACTATCAAGCATGATTCAATTGTCAATAAAACTGATTTTTGCGACCAGAACTTTCTATTTATTTTCTCCCTACAACCCTTCCCTCTCCCCCCATCAACAATCAATGATGAATTTATTTCATTATGCATTTTTGCTAAACGTTATATTTTCTGACTGATTTTTTTCATTTTTGGACCTACCTCCGGGTGCCCCGGTGGAGGTCCTATGAATTAACCCATGTCCGTTCGTTCGTTCGTTCGTTCGTTCGTCCGGTCTGTACCGCTTTTTTCAGGATTGGCTCATAGTTTTTTTGATTTTGACCAATGAGCAAAATGGTAAGCCCAAATGTGACGGAGCCGATTTTCGAAAAAAAATCATTTCCGGCCGAAAAGCGGAAACATGCCGGAAAAACCGGTTTTTTGGGACTTTCTCAAGATTCATCATAGTTTTTTCTGATTTTTGCAAAAGATGCGTATTAGCAATGGCCCAAACTTGGCCGAGTCCGATTTTTGAGAAAATCTTTTCCGGGCGCAAATGCGGAAAATATCCGGAAATCGCCATTTTTGCAGATTTTCATCGGACTTTTTCCTATATTTCGTTGTTTTTTCACACAAAAACATTATTAATAGCAATGCCCCATGACATGGTTCAATCGTCATAGAACTGGAGTTTGAAGCCGGAACTTTAAAATCGCCGGAGCAGCCCATTTCGCCGGAAAAACGGTATTTCTTGATTTCCCGAGCTGTACTTTATTTTTATGAAATTTTGCACATGATGCAAAATGATAATACCTAAAATGTGAGGAAGAGAAAATGTCACGGTGGGGTAACGATTTGAGTCTTCTAGAAACTTCTTATTTTTTTTTGGCTGAAAAACGAATCTTATCTATAAGAATCACTAATTATAAGCATAGATCAATGTTCTTAGCCAAATTATTTTATTATTATTTTTTTTCTAAAACAAAGAAAATGTCACCTTAGAGCGCGATGATTTGAGTTTTCTGTAAACACTTATTATTTTTTTGACTGAAAAACGAATTTTTATCTATAAGAATCACTATTTATAAGCATAGATCAATGTTCTTATCCAAATTATTATTTTATTATTATTTTTTCTAAACAATGAAAATGTCACCTTAGAGCGCGATGATTTGAGTTTTCTGTAAACACTTATTATTTTTGTGGCTGAAAAACGAATCTTTATCTATAAGAATCATTATTTATGAGCATAGATCAATGTTATTAGCCAAATTATTTTTTTATTATTACTTTTTCTAACAGAACAAAATGTCACGATAGAGCGCGACGGTTTGAGTTTTCTGGAAACCTTTTTTATTAAGCTGTGCATTTTTCTGATAGTGGTTTTTATAAAGAAAAGCGCTTAATACAGCTTAATAGCTTTTTTATTTCTTTTCAAAAATCTTTTTCAATAGTGTTGATAGTTTCTCTCAATAGATATGCTTTCATTTTCTTTATTTTTTTGTATTTTGACCAGTTATGTCTTATGTGTTTCATTGTTTCAATGTTCACTGATTAGTTTGATAACCAGGTAGGTCCATAAAAGTATCGCTTGTTATATTTGATTTAATAGTAAGATAAGAGATCTTTTGAAATTAGCTGAACAACCCCCAGAGTCTCAGTCAGATCATATAGGTCCCCCCCCCAACAATCTAGGTCCCCCCAAATATTTTGGTAATTTTAGCCCCCAGGCTCTTTAAAGGCCAAAATGTTTCTTTGCCCCCCCCCTCCAAAAAAAATAAGGGGGGCTGATGCTATGGTTACCGAAGTTGTTTTTTGGACCTACCCCGGTGGAGGTCCTATAAATTAACCTTTGTCCGTCTGTCCGTCCGTTAGTTACCAGCTTTTCTCATGATTGGCTCATTAGTTTTTTCTGATTTTTTGCACAATGATGCAAAATGGCAATGCCCAAAATGTGACGGAGCCCGATTTTCGAAAAAAAAATTTTTCGAAAAAAAAATTTTTGGGGCAAATTTGGGCCAAAAAACGGCTAAAAAACGGGTTTTTTGGACTTTGTGAAAAATTGGATCATTAATTTTTTCTGATTTTTTGCATAAAAGAAGGGTACCATCATAGGTATAAGATGGCTCAAGCAGATTTTTGCAAAAAAATTTTGTTGGCTCAAAAAACGCATGTTTATCTATAAGAACCACTATTAATAAGCATACATCAATGTTCTTAGTCAAAATACTCAATTTTTTTATGAGATAGATGTTTTTTCTGCTCATGAGGGCTTACTTTTGAAGAATATGTGTGTTTAGACAGGAAATTTGGGTTGCTTGGCGTGTTTTCATAGAAAAACTGGCCAAATTCGATATTTTTTATAAGCACATTATCAATTACTTAGGCATTGGCTTTTCTTGAGATTGGCTCTTTCATTCTTTATGATTTTTTACACAAAGATGCATAACTATAAACCCTTAAATGTGACAGAACCCGATTTTCGAAAAAAAATGTTTTTGGGCAAATTTGGGCCAAAAAACGGCTAAAAACGGTTTTTTTGGACTTTGTGAAAACTTGGGTCATTAATTTTTTCTAATTTTTTGCATAAAAGTAGGGTACCATCATAGGTAAAAGATGGCTTAAGCAGATTTTTGCCAAAAAAATTTGTTGGCTCAAAAAACGCATGTTTATCTATAAGAATCACTATTAATAAGCATACATCAATGTTCTCAGTCAAATTACTCAATTTTTTTATGAGATATATGTTTTTTTTTCTCACGAGTGTTTAGACAGGAAATTTTGGTTGTTTGGCGTGTTTTTATAGAAAAACTGGCCAAATTCGATATTTTTTATAAGCACATTATCAATTGCTTAGGTATTAGATTGATTGGCTCTTTCATTTTTTACGATTTTTTGCACAAAGATGCATAACTATAAATCCTCGAATGTGACGGAGCCCGATTTTTGGAGAAAAAACATTTGGGTATATTTCAGCTAAAAAAACGGCCATAAAAGGGTTTTTTGGACTTAGTGAAATATTGGATGATTGTTTTTTTCTGATTTTTTGTATGAAAGTAGATAAAAGATGGCTCAAGCAGACTTTTGTAAAAAATGAATTTTTCAGCTCAAAAAAAGCATCTTGATCAATAAGAATCACTATTAATAAACATGCATCAATGTTCTTAGCCAAATTACTCAATTTTTTGGAGATGTTTTTTTGCTCACGAAGTCTTGAATATGAAAGAACAAGAGCATGAAATTTTGGTTTCTAAACGTTTTTTTTATAAGAAACAAACGACTAATTTTAATAGATCGTCACTATTTGTGTTCTGAATGATTGTTTAATGGTCACGTCACGTAGATATCAATTATAAACGTGTTAAATGCATAATCCAGGTAGGTCCATCAAAGTATCACTTGTTTCTTTTAAGAACTTCGATAATGTCTGTTTTGTTCTATCCCTTTTAGAATTCCCTTTTAGTTGTTCCATTTACATTTCAAAATTGCCCATATGTAAACAGATTCCATAAATTGTCAAAATAAAAAATATTTCTGAGCAACCAATCCACCTCCAAAATTTAGAGTTGGGTGACAGGAAACAAACATTGTATTTAAAGTCTAGCCAAAAATAAATTGTGTTGCTGGTAAACTATGATATATTCATTTTATTTTATTTTCAGAACAAAACCATGAGCTTGTTTTCAAAGCAGCAGATGATCCCAGTCTTATGTTGACAAAGTATGGAGAACATTTGTACGATCATTTAGTCATTTTTGCTCCATCTGTTGAAGGTATGAATTTACTAAATTATATCAATATTAATGAAAATAATTAGTGGGTAACTATTACCTTAAGCAGGCTGAATCATTTGAGGCATGCGATGGCGCTTGCTCACACCTCCACACACGCCTAAAATTTCTGAGGAGACTACTATTAAAAGTGGTGAATAGCATGCCATATCACACGCTAATTTAGCAAAACTAAGATTTTAGGAGCGTGATTGACCACACTCCTGGAGTTTTCAAATTACAAAGCTTGCATAAGTTGTTAGAGAGATAGGAATATAGGAGGTTGGAATCGCTGATAGACTGCCTCTCTGATTGTGACAATAATTTTTTTCAAATATCTAAAGTCACTTTGACAACCAATTATTTGATTAGTACCACTCTCTTGTTTAGAATTTGGTGGATCAATCAGCGTTAAGTCAATCACAGCATTCATTGATAATGGCGGCAACGTTCTTGTCACTGGTAGCTCATCTGTTGGTGAGTAACATAACAAAAATTTAGAGGTTTTTTTTTTTGCTTTCAAAGATCACAATATGCTTTCGACTTGAGTTATTCAGTAATGTAAGTTTTTTGATGATTTAATTTTCCATCTATGATTTCAATTATCTCACCTGATTTGCTGGCTAGATTACAATCCTTTAATATCTTATTATTTTTTTGCCAGGTGGTCCAATCAGGGAGCTTGGAAGTGATTGTGGAATTGAGTTTGATGAAGAGAAAACCTCCGTTATTGATCACCATAATTTTGATTCTTCTGATGAAGGAAGTGTGAGTTTTTTTATTTTATCATGTGTTGGACAATCTTCTGCTTGCCGTTACGTCATCCTTGGTCAAAGGTTTTTAGAGATGGGTCAGGCTAATGGTAAACCAAGATAAAGTCCAAGCATCAGAAGTGTGAATACAATAGAGAAATCAAATTTTAAGTAATATGATAATTAGCAATCATATTATATCATTTTATGATTGCTACATGGAATTGATATTTCATGAACCATGTATCAACAAGGACATGCTTCAACCATCGCCTCAAAAGGTTCTCATATAATTGGATAGTGGGTGGCATTTTGAGACCTGGATTAAAGAGTGCGTGATTTTTTGCATCAGCAGTGGTTACTTTGGTTTATTCTTATTAATGTTTATTCTCTCCTTTGTTTTCACATACAGCACACCACCATCTTGACAGACGGTAAGAACATCATCAAATCTGATGTCATCATCCCATCAAAGATCGAAGCACCAATCATGTTCAAAGGAGTTGGAATGACCGCAGACAATGATAATCCTCTAGTGTTGGAAATCCTCACTGCTTCATCCACTGCATATTCATATTATCCTGATGAAAAAATCTCCGAAGTAACTATTTTGATTTACTTATTTTTGCAAATTTTGTCTCGCTTTTTTCTGCAAGCATCGATAGCGTCTTACAAGGCTCAGATTTGTTATTCTAATAATGTAGCTGAAAGAATTTCTTTTTCAAAAGTATATGGAATTGAAATCTAAGAAGAATTCATTCTTCCTTACTTTTGGTATTAAATTGTTAAATTTTTCTCCTTCCAGTACCCATTAGCCGTCGGCCGCAACACCCTTCTCATTGGTGGCCAACAATCACGAAACAATGCTCGCGTTGTGTTCTGTGGTTCCCTTGATCTCTTCAGTGATCGATTCATGATGTCCACTGTTCAAAATGCTGCCCAAAGTACATCTGAAAGGTAAGAAAGAATGGTACAAATAAGATAAATCTTTGATTTGCCCTTAACGAAGAAATTTTTAATTGATCCAAACAGGTCTTTAGACCACGCAGATTGTTTAACAGAAAACCTAACAATTTTTGAATGGTATGCTTGATTAAAATTGAGACTATTCTCTGTCCGTCAAAATACAAATGCACTGTTAAGAGCTGTCTTTGTAATCTTTTTCCCTCGTTTGTCTTATTCAGTTTCACAAGAAGTGGAAACATGGAATTAGCTTTCGATATCGCTCAATGGACATTCAAACAAAACGGTGTTCTCAGAGTCATCAATGTCCAACATCACCTTGAAGGGGAGACAACACCACCAAATGCTTACACCATCGAAGAAGATGTTGTTTACTCCATCAAGATTGAGGAACTCAATAAGGGTGTATGGAGACCATTCCAAAACAAGGATGTCCAATTAGAATTTTTCCGTATCGATCCTTTCGTAAGAACATACTTGACACCGACAGCATCTGGTGAATTCAAAGTCCACTTCAAACTTCCCGATGTTTACGGTGTCTTCAAATTCAAAGTGGATTATGATCGTATCGGATACACTCACCTTTTCAGCTCAACTCAAGTAAGATTTTGTTTACTTTGAATTTAAATTCGTTTCTTTTGGTATAAAGAAGCTTATCTTTGACTAACTGACATCTAAATTTTTAAACTTCAAATACTGACCCTTTTCCGTTGATTATTTCTTGAGTTGATGATTCCTTTACAATTTTAAGATTATTGAAAAGGAAATCAGATAAGTAGAAAATGTCATATTTCCTTAATCATTTCCCTAACTATCCTTTAAATCTTCTTATTCATTCATCTCTTTTTCTTTGTTAGGTTTCAGTACGACCCAAACAACACACGCAATACGAGCGATTCATTTCGTCCGCTTACCCTTACTACGCGTCCGCTTTCAGTATGATGATCGGTATCTGTATTTTCAGTGTTGTTTTCTTGCACCACAAGGAGGATAAGAAAATCAAAGATGAGTAGAAATCATAAAAATGAATAGGTGAAGCTTTTCAATGCACCAGTGATGTACATTTAATAGGACAATTTTAATTACGCAAAAACGACTGCGTTTTTCAATTTTTTTCGACAATTTTTTATAGGCAGTTAATTGTGTAACACAAGATTCTTTTGGAAATTTTTGTTTTTTGATAGACATGGGTAACGATGAAAGATCTTTTTTGGGAAATCGAAATATCTCTACAGTTGATAGAAGCTTTTTACAAAATCTTTCGATTTGAGTTGAACGGGCAGGGCGTCCATAGGCGGGTGTGTTGTCTTAAAGATGACCCTTCTGGAAGTTTTTGGCCTTTCCTGTCTATAGCAATCTGGGTTTAGTTAGTATTTTGTAACTTATTTTGAAATTGTGCTAACTTCAATATGAAAAGAAATGATTTTTCAAAGAAACGTTCGTGTTTTTCCATTGTCTCGAATTAAACTCCATTACCTTCATTACCTTAATACCGGCTCATCAAAAAACCAAATATCTTCCTTTCGTAATTTTAGGGGACCTAATTGGGGTTATGAAATTCTTTGCATCGACATTTTTCTTCTAATTTCTAATTATTCCATCTCTTTCCACTCTTTTCGCTTATATGTAAAAGTCAGTTTTTCCATTTGAAAGACATTTTTAGATCCTGAAGTAAGCAACCGTAAAGCTGAACTTTTCCACTATCTTTTCCACTGTCCCCACTATAAGATCAGGAAAATATGACTTGTTAATAAAATAGAAATAAGTGAAAATAGTTTTAGCTGTTTGTTTTTCTTTATACCTCCATGCAACCACTTAGGGTTTCGTGTTCCTTATAGAGGATGCTTAGATGCTATATGCGGTTTTGAAGAGGTTTACGATTCAGACTACAATAGTCCAATTCCTGGACAAAATATTTGAGACATGAAAGGGGATTTCCCTGCGAAACACCACAAATGATTTTTAAGCGCATTGAACTACAGTTGGAAAGTAGAGTTGTAATTCTTTAGTTTTTACATGAGACGTAAGACCACTTACCTTAGGATCTTAGGGTTTAAAAGATCAAACTTGCTCCAATAAGGTTTGGGATATAGCCTAGAAGCCACCCGAACTTTAAATTCTGAAAAAGGTTAGAATATACTAAAATCTTAATCGATTTCGAACATGATTGTCTGAGAATCTATCGATGAAATCTGAAGAAAATCCCGAAAAAACCCTTTTTGGAACATTTCCGGTTCTTCAGACCAGAATTTTTTCTTCGAGGGTGAAGTCATAATTTCACATCTTTGTGCAAAAAATCAGAAATCGAAGGAGCAGCCAAACTCCAGAGAAGCTAATAGCGGACTACAGATACAATCATGACCAGAATATGTTGGCATCTTTGGTTATTTTAGCGTTTTACAGAATTGTTTACAGTAGGTGACCCCCAAAACGTCTATCCAAATTGAAATTTTTCTTGTGAATTAAGCTTCAACATGTCTAGTTTCTTTCTCAAAAGATAATTTTCTTAAAATAAAGGTTTTTTGCATGATTTTTGTTCAGTCAAATTTGAGTCACATTTCTTTAATGGCCCCCAAAACGGAATTTTATTTTTTTCGAAATATCTTGATCAAAAAGGGGTCAAAAAGCATAGCGCTGACATCAAATTACTATCAATGCGTATGATGGCAATGCTTTACGACTTAAAAAAGTCAAAATTAACTTTTCTCTTTATCTTCATACAAATGGTTGTCAAAACAGAGGTTAGTGGCCCCCAAAACGTCGATTCAATTAAATTGAAATTGTTAAAAATCTATTACTAAAACATATCAAAACAATAAGTGTCTCGGGCCTGGCTGATTTCAAAATCCCGTGCAAAATACTAGTAGTCTCTAATGTTAATTTTCCGTGAAATATTTCGAATTTTCTGAAAACTTTGAGTTACTGAGTATGTATGTTTGTATATGTTTATACTTTACAGATATACCCAGTTTTTAGGGGTTGATTTCAAATTTTGTTTGACTTTTGACTGTTTTGGGGGCAACATGCTGAATGGACCTACCTAATGATTAACATCAGATGAAAATAAGAAAAAAGTGACAATCATTGTACAAAAATTCAAATATATAAAGCTTGTGTTTTGAATAATTTAAAATGGTAAAAAGGAATTTCCCCAAATACGAAAATCACTTAAACCATTCAGGCCCAAAAACCTTTTAAGCTGTTTTTGGCCCAAATTTGCCCAAAAAAATTTCCTTATGAATCTGGCTCCGTCACATTTTGGGCATTGCCATTTTGCATCATTGTGCAAAAAATCAGAAAAAAATTATGAGTCAACATTGAGAAAAGCTATATTTTTTTCTTTGGTTAAAGGGAATTTCCCCAAAGTACGAAAAGCCTTCTTTAAAGGCGAATAAGAATTTTCCGGGAAAAACCACTTCAGCCATTCTTTAGAGAATCTTGCCCTCCATCTTTGTACAAAAAATCAGAAAAAAGTAATGACAGGATTTTGCACAAAAAACCCTATTTTTAGGCAGTTTTTGGCCCAAATTTGCCCAAAGTACAATATATTTTTTTTTCGAAAATCGGGCTCCGTCACATTTTAGGCAGTGCCATTTTGCATCATTGTGCAAAAAATCAGAAAAAAATAATGAGTCAACTTTGAGAAAAGCTATATTTTCTTATTTGGTTAAAGGGAATTTCCCCAAAATACGAAAATCCGTTTTTTAAGGCGAATAAGAATTTTCCGAGAAAAACCATTTCAGCCATTCTTTAGAGAATCTTGCCCTCCATCTTTGTACAAAAAATCAGAAAAAAGTAATGACAGGATTTTGCACAAAAAACCCTATTTTTAGGCAGTTTTTGGCCCAAATTTGCCCAAATACAATATATTTTTTTTTCGAAAATCGGGCTCCGTCACATTTTAGGCAGTGCCATTTTGCATCATTGTGCAAAAAATCAGAAAAAAATAATCAGTCAACTTTGAGAAAAGCTATATTTTCTTATTTGGTTAAAGGGAATTTCCCCAAAATACGAAAATCCGTTTTTTAAGGCGAATAAGAATTTTCCGAGAAAAACCATTTCAGCCATTTTTTAGAGAATCTTGCCCTCCATACTCCAGGCTATATCCTCAGCTTAGTCGGACTACTTGCAGTTTTCAAAAATTTGCAGGAAAATTCCTTTTGTGCAAAATATTATGGCAGTTGTAGTCGTTGTAGGTCTAAAAAATTCGAAAACGTTGATTTGTGAGATGAATTTTCCCAAGATAAGCAATAGAATTGATCGAACATTCATAAACTTTCATTACTACAATATGACGGATAAATACAAACTGTGCAAAATATATTAATTAAATAAATTCTACAAAAATCAAATATAATTAATCTAATGCTTATATAAGATGTCACTCAAGCTACACAAAAAATCGGCAAATCTTTAAAATAAAAAAAAGGGATTTAAAGAGAATCAGGGTAAGGCTGCACTTCAAAATTTAGCAAAATTATAGGTACATAAATATAAACTCCAATGGAAACATTTTAAGAGACAACAATCACAGAAGACAACCATTAAAGTTTTTGATGATTGTTTTTTAGTGTCCGGTTTTTAGATGTCCGATTATTGGAACATGGTATTGACTTGATTGTCTTGAGTTCTCGACGTTAACAAACTTTCAACTTTCTTCATTCTTACTTCATTGGGCTGTAAGAAGTCCTACAAAAATAAAGGATGCTTTTATCTATCGCATTATAAGATTTGGAATGGTTCTTTTAAAAATTTTAGATTTCTAGAAAATTAGTTTTAAAGAGAGAAACTTTTTTGTGGCGCACCCGGTATTGTTCTAAAAAAAGCTTACAAAGAACAGAAAATTTGCATTTTATACATATAGCCTTTGTAAAATCGCTGCACAGAAATTGGTAAATTTGCAAAATTAGTTCAGTTCAAACTAAAACTTTTTATATAAAATATTTCTCAGGAAAGATGACCAAATTGGAAAATTGTAGCCAAGGAGAAGTGAATAATTTCAAAATATTTCACGGCAAATTTTCACCGATAAAATATAACAACCGATAACAATCCACTTTTGTAGAAAAGAAAGACCGTTGGCAAAAAAAATGAAACATGTTGCTTACGTCAGAAAGATCATCTTTTGTCAATACTTCAAAACCACTGTCTGTGATATGGATTGTATGTTCGAATTGAGCGGCTCTAAAAAATGTTTTGAGAATAAGGGTTGTGACAGGGAAACAATGTACAATACAGAGGCATAGGTATGTATCATCAATAATATTTATCTAGCAAACTCCAAAATATACCCAAACATCTCGTACCGTACTATAACAATCGAAAAGCGTCAAGACGACAAAAAGTTACTGTAGAGCAGCACTTTTCCGAGTATTTGCGATTTAAGCGGTTTTGATTTTCAAGGGAACTTTTGGATTGCTATAGGTAAGTACGGTAAGTATTAAAAAATCAATTTATAGAAAAATTTGAGCGAGATTAGACAGCAAACTTGATTCTTGACCGTAACTCCTCAGTCCTCTTCCAGAGCGTCTAAGAAAAATTCTATCAACAGTTTCAAGGTTTTCAAGGTCATAAGGGCCAAACTTCGGCCCTGAGGGTTACAGGTCGCCCCCTATAATCACATGACCAAAAAGCAGTTTGCGTGACGCGTGGATAGAATAGAGCTTTCAATAAGTTTAAAGAAAAGACCTTAATTTATCTAAAACCACTGATTCTGAAATATCGCCCTCGAATACATGAATTATTCAGACAGGTAGAGGTTTTCTACAAAAATAAAACGTTCTTTTTCTCCATCTTCAAAAAAGAAGTTTCAAGTGAGTTGCTATCGGTTACAGGTGTAAAACAATGAGAATAGAAAATTATCTGTACACTTTTTCATTTAAGAAAAATAACTCGAACCATGAAGTTTTGATGATATATAGGAAGTAAACTTAATAAGAATCTGATCAAAATTTGGAGATTATTTACAACAAAGCACACTAGAAGCAAGCTTCATCTGAAAGGTAAGTGCAAAATTTCCTTGTCCTTGTTCAAAAGCCACATAAGAATATTCCGATAGGATTCAAAATTTTACCACTCAGTAGCGTAAAAAAGATGGATACAAAATTCATAAAGATGACTCTAGCTTACACATATTCCTACAGAAATCATGGTCTCTCTTTTATTTTAATGAAAATCTTTTGAACCCTCTCTGAATCTTAATTCAACAAAATCCTTCCCACAGATCGCAAAGATGAGTTGCAGTCGCCTCCGTCGTAAAGGTTCGTCCTTACAACAATCACACAACAACCACAACAATTACAAGATCATTCTGGTCGAATGGGAAGACTGCGGGCAACAATTCCTCAATGGAATATCATTCGCTTCCAAACAAGAGAACATACAAGTTCACATTTTCGTTAACCAATCAAAAGAAAGTACAACAGCCAATCAGAACATACAAAATACTCGTATCGCTCTCAAAAATGTCGCAGTTTTTCACGAGAGTTTGACCGATGGTAAAGATGCATCGTGGACGGACTTACTCGCTTATTTAATCAATTTTTACGCGCGCACAACTTTTTCGTGTCATCATTGCGCGGCCATGCATTCGAAGCCGAACTACCAGGTTACTTTAGCAGCACGTGACCAGGGGAAATATAAAGAGTTGAATGCTCTTTTGAAGTCGAATAAAACGGAAACGAAAGTCGTGGATGGATGGAAGACAACATTACTGGATCTATTCCCTCACGTGTGCACAGAGTGTAAAATAATTTTTAATGACCAAAGAGCGGCCCAGTTACACGACAAAGAAGATCATAACTATCTCTGCGAGAATATGTCGTGTGAACGGAGCCGTAGAGAGAATGGATTTTACAGCCACAAGGAATTATCGAAACACCAACGACGTCAACAACAATGTGAATTCTGTCACGGGAAAATATTCTGCGACAGCGCAAAATATCAAGAACACATGAGCAAATATCACATCTTTTGCGATTGTTCGTGTCAAAAATATTACAACACCTTGGAGGAGTTTATACAACATTACGGTGGAGTGTACCCGCTTCCTTGTCTGGAGGTGCCCGATTGCAAGGAGCGTTTCCGAAACATCGATGAACAAGCTTTCCATCATAAATCAAGCCACGGTTCAAAGTATCCTTATTACTGCATAGCGTGTTACGGCCATCAGAAGTTGACGTGTTTACGTACGTCCGGAGAGCTTATGAAGCACGTGAATGACGTGAAACATAAGAAAAACGAATTTCAGATTGTTATGATTCCAGAAGAAAGCCCTTTCGCTCATATGTATCAACAGCAGCAGAATTCATCCAGTGAAAATTCAACGTGAGTGAATGACCCTACACTAAAGTGTATTGGAAATCAAACTTCAAGATTCGATTTTTTCATCTAATAAAGAGCGTTTATTAAATTTTCGGATGAGCTTTTTTAACAATTACAAGTTATATATATTATAAATTAATTTGTACCGGTTCCCATAAGTTCAAGGAAAAAAATTCGTCAGCGTTTATACTTTCCCCTAAAAACAGCCCATGTGAAAGATTTCTACGTCCGGACACACTCTAGAGTAAGGAAATTTGAATCTTAAAAACAAACTTTCCATTAGGGCAAAAAAGAAGCTTATGATTGAAATACCTTTTCCCGTCCTTGGTGACGACAGTCCATCCATCTCTCCAATGGAGTACGTCTGTTCCACCTTCACATAACACTGGTTCTAGAATGAAAATAAGAAGTCTCTTATAATCTCTTCTTGATAACATTTGATGATGTGAAAATAAAATGTAATTGGCAAATGTTGACAAATGCAAAACAGTACATGAATAGTATGCTTCTGATCTCATTCTTAAAAAAAATTATGTAGCAGTTTAGTAAACTTTACTTTATCATCCCTCGATTTTATACAGGCACTCATTTCCCTTCCAAACGCGTTACCCGCGTGGTTTCCATACAAAAGCTAGATTGATTATCTGGTAGTCTAGCAAGCTAGACGACTAATTCAGACATATTAGAAATAAAGCAATAAAGTAAATTTTAGTCGTCTAGAAACCTTTGTGCACTAACTCCAAACAAAAAAAAAGTGTCAATATCGCAATTAAAATTTTTTCCTGCTCAAAAAAAATTCTTGAAAATAAAATGTGTGTGGATTTGTGTGTTAAAAATGTTTCATTTGAGTTGATTTTATTTTAGTAGGGGGAATTTTGTTCGATTTTTTGGAATCGCTTGACTGTTTTGTTAGAAGCACTTGTTATACATTTTTGGAAAGCTAAGGGGTAGGGGAATCGAAATTACTATGTTTCCAATTTTGTTTCGGACACTTTGGTGTGATTTTCGGACAAATATGACGGTCTCAGGCAAAAATCATAGGGGTAAAAATTAATGAAAATTTTAGTTCGAGAAAACGGAGACCTGTTGTATATTTTTGGAAAGCTCTCAAAAAATTAGGATTAGAGATATATTGCAAATATAGGTGATTTCAGTACCTAACTCGAGATATTGAGCTTCAAGAAGCGCAAAAACTGGACAAAATAGCTGTTTCTGGCTGAAAAACACGGTTTTCAAGGGTTAATATCTCGAGTTAGGTACAGAAATCATCTATATTTGCAATATATCTCTAATCCTAATTTTTTGAGAGCTTTCCAAAAATATACAACAGGTCTCCGTTTTCTCGAGCTAAAATTTTCATTAATTTTTACCTCTATGATTTTTGCCTGAGACCGTCGTATTTGTCCGAAAATCACACCAAAGTGTCCGAAAAAAAATTGGAAACATAATAATTTCGATTCCCCTACCCCTTAGCTTTCCGAAAATGTATAACAAGTGCTTCTAACAAAACAGTCGAGCGATTTTACAAAATGCCCTCTACTATTTTGAGAGTTTGTTGTTGCTTAATAAATTGTTTTCTCGCTACGCAAGTTTCTGCGTAGCTAGGCCCGGTATCTATAAGGCTGGAACACCGGATTCTTCCAGTCGTTTATACAAACTGAATCCCGTATCATTATTTGTGTTTATTATTAGTATTACATGCATTATAAACGACTCCAGTCTAATTATCTGGCACCCTGATGCAGAAATTTTCATCCGACACGCTAAAGCCTAACACCTGGAAGGTTTAGATTACAGAGTTTTGGAAGACCATGGATTTTTTTCAAGGATTTTGCAGCGGGAGGCCTGGTAACCTAGTACTCGTTTTCGGGGATTGGCGGGTCCAACTGAAATATTCTTAGGTTTACGCACAAGGGTAGTTGAACCCGACTGGGGATGCAGCACATGAAATGCCGACTACGAATCATCTCCGATGGGAAACTCACATAATATCACACAATTAGATTGAAAACCCAACTCACCGATGGTAAACACCATTCCTGGGACCATGTTTCCAGGGTAATCGTTGTCATGGTGCAGGATTTGTGGCATCTCATGAAACTCTTCTCCAATGCCGTGACCGACGTAATGTGGACATACTGTGTACCCGTGAGCATGCGCGATCGAACTGAAAAAGAAGTGTGAAGAAGTAATGATTAAACAAGAAATAACCTTGACCAAAACATAACCATCTTAAGATAATTAAATAATTCTTAAAGACTTTTCACACAAATCATTTTTGAGGGTCAAGCTAATAACAAAAGACATCGTAAATAATTCCTTGTTGGGTTTTAATACCATAACTTTGGGCTTGCTGTTTTCGTCGTGTAATATCAAAACCTTATGTAGACAAAAACTCAGGTATTCGTAACTGTCTGTCCAGAACCTCGGCGTGCAAAGTAAATATCATAATATAGACGAACGCCGGTATACTACTGCACGACTTACCTTATACTCTGTCCAATCTTTTGAAGGTGTTGACCAGGCCCGCAAATAGAAATTGCTTCGTGTAAACACTGCTTTGTCACTTCAACCAATTTCTTCCCTTTCTTTTCCACGTCTCCCACCAAGTAGGTCTCGGATAAGTCCCCGTGCACACCGTCCAAGAAAACCTGAACAAACGAAAGTGGACAAGTGATACTTTTATGGACCTACCTGGTTACCAAAACTAACCAATGAACATTGAAACAATGAAACACATAAGACATAACTGGACAAAATACAAAAATATATAAAATGAAAGCATATCTATTGGTAGAAATTATCAATACTATTGAAAAAGACTTATGAAAAAAAAGTAAAAAAGTTATTAATCGCTTTTCTTTATAAAAACTACACTATCAGAAAAACGCACAGCTTAATAAAGAAGGTTTCTAGAAAACAAAAGCGGCGATTTCCGGCATTTTCGGCCGGAAAAAATTTTTTCTCAAGAATCGGACTAGGTCATGTTTCGGGCATTGTTAATACGCATCTTTGAGCAAAAAATCAGAAAAAACTAATGATGAAATCTCGAGAAATTGCCGAAAAACCTTTTTTCCGGCATATTTCCGGCACTTTCGGCCGGAATTGAATTTTTTCGAAAATCGGGCTTCGTCACAATTTAGGTATTGACATTTTGCATTAGTGTGCGAAATTTCATGAAAAAATTTAAAGTACAGCTCAAGAAATTCAAGAAATACCGTTTTTCCGGCGAAAATCGGCTGTTCTGGCGATTTTTAGAAACTTCCGGCTTCAAGAATCAATTTTATTGAAAATTGAAACATGCTTGATGGTGGGCATTGCTATTAATAATGTTTTTGAATGAAAAAAACAACCAATTATATGGAAAAAGTTCAATGAAAATCCAGAAAAACGGCGATTTCCGGCATATTTTCGACCGGAAAAATTTTTTTTTCGAAAATCGGGCTCCGTCACATTTTGGGCATTGCCATTTTGCATCATTGTGCAAAAAATTAGAAAAAACTAATGAGCCAATCTCGAGAAAAGCTGGTAACTAACGGACGGACGGACAGACGGACAAAGGTTAATTTATAGGTCCTCCACCCCACCGGGGTAGGTCCAAAAAGCAAGGTAAGGTAAGAATAAGGCAGATTTAACTTAAGGGAATATCTTTATCGTGAATACCAAGTGGATTTGTTTGTTACACAACGATCAATGACCTTTATATATCCCTGGACCAAGTTACTCAATGCCGGCCAAGAAAAATATTATGATCGGAGTTTTTTTTTTTGGCCCAGCGCTAGCGAGTGGGCCTTTAAAGAGAGTGTCACTATTTTTTTCCGTGTTTCCTTCTGTGTGTCCGTTTTGGTAGAAACGGCGCTTTATACCAGTAACACACTTTTTGCCGTCTGGAGAGGGAAAAGCTTGCGAAAGTCGGGTACTGGCTAAAAAAGATATATTTTCTGATTTCGCGCTCCTTAAACAACAAACGTTTTCAAAACAAAACAGATACAAGATGGCGGTTGAAGCGAGGAGATTGATTTCATGTGTTGATTCTTACTTTCTTGAACATTTTCTTTGCTTTAGTGGTCAAGAGACTTTCAAACCAAAGAAACTTTGTAGTGATTTTTTTTTGTAAACTTTTTCAACATTCTGTCATATGTTATAGTTTTCATAAAGCTTTCTGAGTGAAATTCTATACCTTAAATCAATTTCTGACTTTCACTTTTAGTTTCTTGTTTTCAAAAAGACTTGATTCTGGAATTTGCTGATGAACACTAAAATGGAGTTCATGTGTAAATTATAGCAAGATTGGAACTTTTTCAATCATACTACGTGTGAAAATGGTTATTTCTAGATCTGTCTCGTTTAACGAATTGGTGGCTTGATTTTTTCAAACTCAACACGGAATTATTTCAAATACCGATATTAAATGGAATATGGCAATGGAGACTAAAATGCAGCTCATGTGTAAATTTGAACAAGATTGGAACTTTTTCCATGATGCTACGTGTGAAAATGGTTATATATTTCTAAGTCTGTCTCGTTTAACGAATTGGTGGCTTGATTTTTCAAACTCGACACGGAATTATTTCAAATACCGATTAAATGGAATATTGCAATGAAGACTAAGATGCAGCTCATGTGTAAATTTGAACAAGATTGGAACTTTTTCCATGATGCTACGTGTGAAAATGGTTATATATTTCTAGATCTGTCTCGTTCAACGAATTGGTGGCTTGATTTTTCAAACTCGACACAGAATTATTTCAATTACCAATTAAATGGAATATGGCAATGGAGACTAAACTGCAGCTCATGTGTAAATTTGAACAAGATAGGAACTTTTTCCATGATGTGCTACGTGTGAAAATGGTTATATATTTCTAGATCTGTCTCGTTCAACGAATTGGTGGCTTGATTTTTTCAAACTCGACACAGAATTATTTCAAATACCGATTAAATGGAATATGGCAATGGAGACTAAACTGCAGCTCATGTGTAAATTTGAACAAGATTGGAACTTTTTTCATGATGCTACGTGTGAAAATGGTTATATATTTCTAGATCTGTCTCGTTCAACGAATTGGTGGCTTGATTTTTCAAACTCGACACAGAATTATTTCAATTACCAATTAAATGGAATATGGCAATGGAGACTAAACTGCAGCTCATGTGTAAATTTGAACAAGATAGGAACTTTTTCCATGATGCTACGTGTGAAAATGGTTATATATTTCTAGATCTGTCTCGTTCAACGAATTGGTGGCTTGATTTTTCAAACTCGACACAGAATTATTTCAAATACCGATTAAATGGAATATGGCAATGGAGACTAAACTGCAGCTCATGTGTAAATTTGAACAAGATTGGAACTTTTTTCATGATGCTACGTGTGAAAATGGTTATATATTTCTAGATCTGTCTCGTTCAACGAATTGGTGGCTTGATTTTTCAAACCCGACACAGAATTATTTCAAATACCGATTAAATGGAATATGGCAATGGAGACTAAACTGCAGCTCATGTGTAAATTTGAACAAGATTGGAACTTTTTCCATGATGCTACATGTGAATATGGTTGTTTCTGGATCTGTTGTGTTTTACGAATTGGCGGCTTGATTTTTCAAACTCGACACAGAATTATTATAAATACTAATTTTAAATGGAATATGGACATGGTAAATGTAGACTAAAATGCAGCTCATGTGTAAATTTGAACAAGATTAGAACTTTTTTCATGCAATGATGTTGTTTCTTATGGAAGTTGAATTTAATGATATTTTGAATTTGATTGTTTACCTTCGGGTAGAAAGTTTCGAGCTTTCAACATTCAATTTATTTTTGATTGACTACTGTACATTATGTTTCGTTTATTTTTTCACTTCCCTGTTCTAAGAAATGAAGAAAGGGAGAATTATCCTTGTCGACTTATTTTTCATTTTATTTTGCTCGACGCAGTAAAATTTTAAATCCTTTGGACATCCCTTTCCTGAAATCTTGTTAAACATTTTTTGGAATTTTTGGAAATCGCGTAAATTACGCTTTTGCTGGGCCTTCACGCCTAACGGGCTTCTTGTCTTTTTTTTTAAATTGGTACCCGCAGAGAGAGCGCTAGATCTAGTTTCATTGTACACTAAAGACGTAGCGCCGTTTGTCTTTAGGTAAAGTTTCAAACACTATAATGGCTTCTTTGCAGGTAGCAACTTTCAAAAAAACTTCGACCAAAGATGGCGGATATAGCTTGGTCCAGGGATATATAAAGGTCCGTGACAACGATAATTAGTTGATAGTAAATCTCTTATATGGGATTCACTACCTACATAAGTTGCATAAAAATTAATTTCACATGTCGCGCTATTTGTCGTGATTTTAATGGTAAGATAATATTTGAATTGTTTTTCATATCTTTTGCCCTAGGAAGCCTCAATCATTTTTGTATTTTATTCATTAGAAATGAGCACTTCCTATAGAGTTATTAATTTGTCAAACAGTTAAGCTGTGACCTGAACCAAAAGAATTAAGATTATATATTATGAACTTAACGATAAACTTTATCTCGTCATCTTTAAAACGTAGGGGGTGGAGTGTTTTTTTTATTATTACATGAAGTCAAATGAGTAACAAATTACTCCTTATCCGAGGGGAATTAGATAAGTTAGCCATTTTCTCTACCTGAAGTGAGTATGCAAAACATGTACTCGTAAACGTTAAGAAAGAAAAATATTCTTTTCGGTGAAGTCAGATTTGCATGATGGGTTTGATAGTGAAAGAATATTACAGAGAAAATACAAAGAAGTCAAAAACCACTCTGGTCCAAGAATACATGTTGGGCGTCAACCAAAAGGCTCTCAAGAACAGTCAAAACATTTTCTCAAGTTTTACACTGTTAATAAAACTCCTTTTGACAAGGATTGTGATAGGCTTACAACCAAGATCCGCGATCTCAAACATAACATCATTGCTACGTAATGTTTTGCTACCAGTTGGTTACCCCGATTCGGTTTGTCCAGAATACATCGAATTCCAATTTTGGGATACACTACAAGAAGCGTGTGGATATTTCCGTGCCATCTTGAAGAATCAAGCCTGGCTGACCGTCTTGGGTGTTGGAGATGCACAGGCTAGTGTTGTTAGCGCTGTCACCATGACGATGATGGTCGATTATTCCGGGATGGTCAGCGGGCTGTATTTTGCAGGATCACAAAAACGGGTCAAGAAATTTGCAGCAAATCAGAAATACTGGACTATGGTACATGAAGTTTTGATCCTGATTTCTGCCGTATTGACTCTTGTTTCTTCCGTATTTCCTAAACATCTCATTTTGATTTTGGTCATCGGGCGGGTGATTTCAACCGCCGCTGGCGTGATGAACGGAAGCTGTCAATCCAACTTGGTGACTCATATCGCAAGGAACAACAATTTTGCTGATTGCAATGCAAAAGAAGGCAACCAAAACCGAATGTTGAAGCTTCTACTCATCGGGATTGGGTACAAGTTTCTCATTTTCGTTAACAAGACTGGGGAGAGAGTCTTATTGGCTTTTATTGTTCTTTCCATGGGGAAGTTGTTTTGTAAGTACCAATCTTTGGTGACATTGAGACTAAGAACTTTGAGTGAGAATCGTTTTTTCTTCTGTATCAGACAATGGTACAAAGGTAACATTGAGAATATGACCACAAACAAAATTTCAAGAGAAGAAAGCGTTCTACTTCCACCAAAGAGTACCATAGTCGATACATTTGGCTGCTCTATGTCCGACTTGCACTGTTCAACAGAACATTTGGAGAACCTTGAAGAAATGCATCGAAGCTGTAAACATATTTTGATCGCAGGTGATCAAGCAAATCAGAAAGTGAATATTCTTTTGAAAAGCGATTCCAGCGATAAAGATTACCTATGTGCATACTTACATTCTTCATTTTATCAACTAATAGCGGACGAACGTAAGTACACGGACATAGTGGAGTTGACTCGATTGTCCTTACAGAAAACAATGGCAGATCTGGACCCTTTGCTCGATCATCTTGAACAATTAGACTGGGATATCAAGAACTTGTCTTTGTTACCCATAACAAATATTCGAGTTGATCTAACGAGTGATCATTTGAAGAATAAGTGAGTTATTAGAATAAACATTAATCTAATTTGTCATTGTTTTGAGGTAGATTGAATTAAGGTTATGCACATTTTTATGTAATTTTTAGAAATTTTTTAAAAGCAAATATTTCAAAATATGTTACTGAGGTTAAGATGTTTATTCTACCCCGTCCAAAGAGATTGCAAACAAAAACCGACCGTAATGCAAAGGCAGAGGGTTCGGCTACGGTGCGTAATGAATGCAGGTTCAATCCTCTGCCGGCTCATACCATAGTCTCCATAATAATTACAAAATGGAACTTCAATCAGCGCCGAAATATATTGGCAATTTTGGGTATTTTAACGTTTTTGGGCGAGAATTGCAGTACTTCCACTTTGCTTCATTTGATTTTTCGATTCAGGAGGGGTTAAGTGGCTTCCAGGCTATATTCTCAGCCTAATATTGGAACATTTTTGAGCTTTTAGATCCTGAGATCCTGAGATCCTAAGGTCTTAAGTCTAATGTTAAAACTCAGAGTTCCAAACTGTACTTCAAAGCACTTAAAAATCACTTGCGGTTTCAAAGTTTTGAGAAAATTCCATTTTTGTGCCAAATATTTCGGTGCTGATTGTAATTGCTTTGATTCTCAGCAGTTAAAAGAATAAATGGAACAATCCAAGAAAAGGAGTGGCGTTCACCCCAACCTTCGGGTAGACAGCTATCGAAAGAGGAGCTTTCAGGTCGCCCCCGACTGCGGTCGCAGACTTATTACTTTGGTCGGCGAAAAGTAACAGATTTAGAATTTTGGCCGGGCAAAAGCGACAAAAATGAATTTAAATGTTAAAAATTTTCCCAATCTAAGTTTCCCCTATCAGGTAGTTGAATACCGCTGAATTTTTGGAGACTAAATAAAATATTTGAATGTATTGGAGTACTCACCGAGATATCAATGTTGATAATATCTCCCTCTTCAAGTTTACGGCTGAAAAGTAATACAAGAAAATCATATTATAAGACCGTGTCACATGTTTTGAGCAATGCATGCTGGTGAACAGATGAAGCTTTCAGTTATTGCAACGTTTTTTAGATAGGTTCTATATATGTAGTGACCCAACATCACTGAGGAATGGTGGATGGCACTAGGACAAAAGTCGGTAAATAGGAAACATCATTTCACATTTAAAGACATTTCTTCTGCAGCATCATGATCAGAATAGAGTGAGTAGAATGGCTAAATCCCCATGCTCTTATTGTTCTGCAAATACACTTGCGAGTCATCATTATGGGGAAAGTGAAAGTGAAAGTAAATGCAAACAACATGGTAGCCTAGCTATGTACAAATGAGAAATATTACCAGGGACATATATAATATGGTTCCCACTTATACCAGTATATGTATAGAAAAATGATAAGGGGTAAAGATTTCCGTATGAAAGGGCCAACAAAGTGTTACTTTTGTAATATAAGGGTAATTAATACAGAGCAGTAAACATGGGTTGGAAAAGGCAATGTATTATAAATATAAAATTTTATTATACCTGTCCGGGATACCGTGAACGACGACGTTATTTACGGACGTGCAAATAGACTTGGGAAAGAATTGATAACGAAGGGGCGAAGGGTAAGCATCTTCTTCACAGATCAAGTGATGTGCAACGAAGTCTAAATCGTCTGTCGATACTCCTGGCTGTATTGATATATAAAAAAAGTTTAGAATTACAGTTGACGCTCTCTAATTCAAACACCTATTATTCGAATCTTTTTGTAATTCGAACTACAATCTCGGTCAAAATATATTGCAAATTTTGGTTGATTCCTTGTTTTTAGCATGACAGAATTCAGTAGAGATTTTTTACCCTGACAGCCTGTCCAACATGGTTCAAAACACGTCTTCCGACACGACAGGCTTGTTTGATTTTCGACACTAATGCTTCATTCTTGACAAAACCATTCGCCTGGTTCTTACTGCGACTTTGAAAGAGACTACTCAAGAATCCTTGAGGATGGTCAGTCTGTGCATAGTGTGGTTTAGTGATATGGATTGGAACGTCACAACTTTGTGTGATGATGTTTGTAGGGGTTTCAACTACCAAAGAAAATGCTCTTCGATTTCTTCGTTTGTTGTTGCTATGTGTACATGGTAACGCTTGCAATAAGTACCTAGAGTGAGAACAATTTGATAAAAGTGAAGTCAATATTTTGAATAATCAAGACCTTGGGTTCAACTATAGATGTAAAGATGGAAATGTTGGTATTTTAGGACTTTTAAACATCCCTCTTTTTGTTGCCCATTAGTCCAATTCTAAGTTAAGCTCGTTACAGGTTTGATGACAATGGGCGAACAAGTGGTTGCAAGCCTTGTTTCAAGATACGAGAGTTTTAAACAGGTTCTCCAAGGTTAGCGTAGTTTTTTAATTTATAATGATAAGATGATTGGTAATAGGTAGACTGGGAACGACTTAGAAAGATTTGAGAAGATTTGTGTTTGTGGCTTAAGAACTATCCCATTCTACTCACCTCAATTGACGTTGAGGGTTAGTCTTGCAAATGATCATAGAACAAAACAACAGTCCTGCTTTTGTTTTTTCGCTTACAACTTATGATTTTCTACTCTAAAAAAGAATAGATCAATGAATTAGTGAGCTGAAAAAGCCCGTTCAATAAAGCCAAAATTTTACCCCATTTAAAGCCTAAAGGAAGATGAAATAATTATAAATCAAACTGAAATAGATCATATCACAAAAGGGCTTCAAGATGAGATTTTAACTTCAGAATATCTCAAAAATAGAGAAAAAAAATCAACAATCGAAAAAATTCATAACTTTCTTTAATTTAGATATATAGTATGAAATTATTTGTGACAAAATTAAATTCTTAGTCATAGCTTTCACTCTGCAATCTTGGAACAGGAACACCAGAGAAAGTTGTGTTAAAAAGGTAAAAAAAATTCTAATGCCTAAACTAATATTTTTGCAACATACTTATAAAACTCAAGTACTTGAGAATCAATCAATCAATCAATCAATCAATCAATCAATCAATCAATCAATCAATCAATCAATCAATCAATCAATCAATCAATCAATCAATCAATCAATCAATCAATCAATCAATCAATCAATCAATCAATCAATCAATCAATCAATCAATCAATCAATCAATCAATCAATCAATCAATCAATCAATCAATCAATCAATCAATCAATCAATCAATCAATCAATCAATCAATCAATCAATCAATCAATCAATCCGAATACAGTACACACATACGGAAAAAACATTTTTTTTTGTTGAAACAAAAAACAACAGCTAAATTTATAAAGGGTTAAAAATCTAAACATAAAATAAAAAACAAGACAAAAAATACTTTTTTCAGGAATAAATAATTTTTTCTTTTTCTCATACATAAATTGCAATCAAAGATCGTAAAACGTCTCTTCTTTTATCTTATAACACTTCGGGATGAGCTGGAGTTTTTACAAGATGCTTAACTGATTGGTTATTTTTAAACAATAGGGATGACGCGTTCTTTAGAAAAAGTAATAAAATCGTTTGTCTCAACATTTAACGACCGACAGAGTCATCAAAGAACTTGTAAAAACTCCAGCTTGACTCAACACTTCTAATGACCGTTTGAGATAAAGGACATTGTCAAATTATGGAAGTTCATTAAAAAATGTCTTGCAGTTATCGGTAAAACTAAGCTTTGTAAACATCAACAGAAAAATTGCTGAAAATGCAGGTAAAATATTTCAGGTAAAAAATTAGGTCAACTATTTAGTATATCATTAACTACTTCAATTTTTGTTTTTCTTGGAATCAACCCATTCCAGAATCTTGGCTTTCAAGTCAGGGACTAAAAAAGAAAACAAACAAAGTTAAGAAAAGTTTACAAGAACAATTTTATAAGGCTGAAAATTGAACAAGACCTAAGAACAAATTAAGAACAATCCCAAGAACAAGCCTCGGATTTAAGAAATTACTTGATAAGAACATATTTTAACAGTAAATAAACTAAGCGATTAAGAACACCGTAAGAACATTAAAGCCTCAAAATTTCAAAAAAAATTAAGAAAGTCCTAGCCTGAGCCGAAGTTTATTGGTTCTTATAAAAAAAGCGTGTAAGTGAACTTGGAAGTTCTCCGTGTACCTTATCAAAAGTCAATATTAAAACTAGACCTGGAAAAACTTTCCAAAGTCACTATACGACCCCACATAGCTAACTCGGAATACGTGTTTTTGGGCAAAACTTTAACAAGCCCCCCAAAAGGTAAGATGAGCCGCTGGATGATACGCTCATTCTTAGGGAAATTCAAACATCTTAAAAAATCAGCCCGTTAAAGCTCTCATTCGTATAACTTTCTCCGAACAATTTGAGAAAGCAAGATCAAAATCACCAGTATACTGAGGATTGAGGACCAATATATCAACAATTCAATTACAAGTGTTTAAATCATCCTTACCTGGTTTTAACATATCCTCGGTCAACTTTTGCCGACTGAAAGGATCGGTATTTGAATTTAGTAAATGACGGTCGATGACTGACCGATCCATAATGGTACCGCTGGGCAAAAGGACTGGATCCAACATTACTGTATCCATGAGAGGGTCTGGAAAAGAAAAGGGTGAAATAATTAGGAATAGCTACTTAAAAAAACAATTAACGAATGTGTTACTAATCGTCTGAAAATCAAGATGACAACCACGACAACCTCGGATACCATTCAATTTAGAGGCAGGTTGTTCGTTTATTTGCGGATATTGCAAAAGTTTCTTTCCGGGAAAGTTTCTTTCTAAGAAGCTAACAATACAAGCGGCATATAGCTTATAATAAAAATGACAATCTGACAGCATAATGTTTTCATCCAAACCTCTGTACTCATCAGGCGCATCGTCCAGATCGAGAGCCATTTTACTGTTCTCAATGTATATTTCCTCCACCATGTCTGTAAATCCTCTCAGTTGATATAACTTCATCTGATGGGTAGACAAAAACACAAAAGAAGTAAGAATTTATATAACTTCATCTGATGGGTAGACAAAAACACAAAAGAAGTAAGAATTTCTAAACTAAAACTGGAAAAACATTGAGTTGACACTAAACAGTTAGTGGACAAAGTCGATTCCAATATGCAAAAAATATCGGGCGTGCGAAGAAGGATATATAGCCTCCACAGAATATATGTATTCGAATATTGGGACACTAAAGACTAGCCAATCAAATGTCACTATTTACGTGCGTCGAATAATATTTAATAAGGGATAGGGGATAGAAAACTTAGCTCTGTATTAAGTTCTCGGCTTTAACGGAGAAGGATGAGTGGAGCAGTCCAGGAAGAATAAGAGAGTTGCTTTCGGATCACCCCGACTGACCGAAGCAGAACCGAAGCAACACTTGAAGGCTCAAGGGATTTAATCACCTTGGTAATGGTTTCAAAACGAGGTAGTCGTTGTATTCAAACTAATCTTTGAAAACGCCTATTGCTTTTAAAACGTTGCAGCTTCATCACCATGATTCAGTCGCTCTAAAAGGTGCGCTATTCCTTGTTTAAAGGGATTGAATACGCGACGTATTTGAAGGAATTATCACCAAAAGTTGCTCTAAATTGACACAAAAGAGATAAACCTACATCACTTTTTAACCCAGTTCTTTGTAGCAAGCTGATACAGTCATCGAACAGCTCTTTCCGGTATGAACGCTGAACAAGAATCAGAAATGAAATTAACAAGATTCTAAAACACCAATAATATAAATGTTGGTAGTCTAGGATGGTGTATATGACACGTAATATAAAATTAATAATTATTAATTGCTGAACTGCACTCAATGTAGCATAAAATGAGTAAAGTAAGAGTTTAAAGACCTTTTAAAGGCAAGAAATGATGAAGCCTCAAGATTTGCGCTGTATTAATGACGGATTATATCTAGCCCTTCCTTTGTTTTCACGTGTCATATTTTTCGAGATCTTGCGATAGATTTCACTTTCAATCCGGCGTTTGTGTGAACACAACGCGAGTCATGCGTTACGGATGAGAAATATTCAGAGTTGATCAAAATTTCCAGGGCACAGAAGAACGAACTCACCTCATCAGAAGCCACTGCATTGGCAAAGGGTTTGGAATCGAGATGAATGTAGATGTCTGTGATCTTATCCAACAGAATCTTCGGTTGAAAACCATATTTCTCTGGTTTCTTCACCTAACAAATAAAAAGTGAAGAGATTTGATATTTCAAACGTTTTACTACCTCCAAGAACACATGTCTGGTACATGCTTTTTTTTATAAGAAAATAAGGCTTCGATGGCCAAAATTTTAAGAGCAAGTTAAGAACATTTTAAGGCTTTGGGGACTCAAAAACACCCGATTTCTTAGTGAAATGGAACAAAATACTCACAAAATGGGGAAATCAAGAACATGTTTAAGAACATTTTTAGGCTTAAAAATGTTAAGAACATCCGAAGGCTTCAAAAATTTTGGATGTTCTTATAAAAAACACGTGTATCAATAAATTTACCCATATTTCCAACAAGCAATAAGTAAATTGTGTAAATTAGTTTCATTACTTTTTCACCGGCGATGAAAAACAAAATCTATTCTATCAAAACGAATTTTGTGGTTTGAAATATATATATAACCATCAATTATTTAGCTAAGTCAAATCAAAGTAATGTAAATTATTGAAAAGCTTAAAAAGGATCTTTACTTATTCGTTGAAATGGAAACTCATAATAAAAACAAGCTGGTATGATTTTTTTTGAATATTTTTTTTCGCCGAAATAACAGATGAGAATAGAAGTGAAAAAGATCTTCGTAAGATGGAACAGCTTCGAAGAAAAATACTGAGTTTGAAACCGAAGAGTATCGACACCACAAAATGTACTCCAAGAAAATCTTTATACGAACAAATCATAAGAACTTCACAGAAAAGACTTTCTCATCAAATCACACAATTCAATCTGGGTAACGGGCAAGTTTTTACCGATCCAATTCAGGCAGCAGAATATCTTTTGGAAAGGGAGTATGGCGAGTCTTTTCTCTTCCAACCAGACAACAATGAGGCCATCTTTATTCCACCTGAGTTCGTTTCCAACCAATATTGCAAACAATCACCGAATCTGGATGACAACATCGAAGAAAATGTCAGGAGAAGCTTACAAAATCTTCAAGAGCATTCACCAGAGGACTGGTTCACCAAAGCTTTGGTTGACTTTTTACAAACACCAATGGGCGGTGCTTTTAACGAAGAAAGGATCGATCAGAAAGCATTCGAGAACTGGATTCAAAACGTCAAAGTGAAGTATCTCGTATTTCAAGAATTGGGGAAAGAGAATGTGACCTTGCCTGAAACGACTTTGGAAAGCAATACTTTTATCAGTGACTGTGTCAAGCAAATCAAACTAACCAAGCCTGATTCCAAACTTTTGAAGGCTTTTAAAGGAAAGAAAACCAAAAGTCTGATGAAAACACTCATTGAAGAAGATCTGCCAGACAACCCTACAATGAAATGGTTTTTCGATATCGAGTTATCAGAGAGAGGGGAATTTGTAGAACGAAAGTTATTTGAAGAACTTGTAACACTTAAGAATGACGAAGTCTTGCAAGATGTTGTTATTTTACAATCAGCGATTTTCATGACAGATGTGGGTAACAAGAAACACCAAGAATTTGATTTCCTCATCTTCTCTTGGTCAAAAAAACTGATCATTGGAATCGAAGTGAAAACACAATTGTCTAGCAAGAGACCGTTCGAACAACTCGATAAATATCACTCAATCTTCGAAGAGAGGTTAGGTGATCAGCTTGGCAAAGGATGGACCTTTTGCCCAGCAATATACGTTGCAAAGGATAAGTTCTTGCTTCAGAATCGTCATTATATAAGCAAAGATACAAACATCAAGTTATGGTTGAAAATTATCATAGATTCATTCCCAGAAGTACTTTCACAGACACCCTCTATACATCCTATAGAGCAACTGAAGAAAATTCTCAAAATAATCGTTTTCACTATCTACGTGTCAAAGAAAGACCAGCAGAAACCAATCACTTCGTCGTGTTGGATCAATTATGTAAGTGAAGTTATCGATTCGTTGTCGTCGAGTCAGAACATTATTTTCTACTCCCAAAAACAGCATCCAGTGTTGACAAGCAGTGACCCTCGATACAATAAACTGGTCATTTATGGCGGTTTTGGCACAGGGAAATCATTTCTCCTCCAAGAAAAGGCCATCATGATGAGCAAAGATGACAGATACAGAGGAAGTGTACTTTATTTGGTAGCATGGGAAGGGCTACTCTATCATGAAAGAAAAACAACACTTGAACCTTATGGAATCAAAGTAGGATATGCATTCGGGAGTCAGGTAAGTTAGTTAAAAAGTTCAAGGTTTTCTGACTGTTTCTGAATTCAGATTAGTATGGAGATAACAATTTAACAATCGCAGGGAATATCTATACTAGAAGCCTGAGTGGACTGGGTTGGAGTTTACAAGGAAAGATATATCTGAATCTATGGCATTTATAGAGCAGTGATTTCAAAATTTTAGTGTGTCATTCCTTCCTACAGTCAGCTTTAACGGCTGAAATATTTATTGTCCTGATATTATCAAAATCCTAAAGAATTAGAAGTACAACAAAATGACACGAATTAAAGTAAAAAAAAAACACTTCAAATCCCATTCTTTTGTTCCATAGAGGGAGTTTGATGAAAAACAAATGACAATGCAAAAAGCTGTTTTTCTTGACGAATGGGAAGAAAGTAGCACCTTCAAGTTATCAGTATTTCAAAATGCTGACGTATGCTGGATTGCTTTAAGTGCATTTGGTCGGGAAAGAAGGCATTTTGATGGAAACAAGTTTCAGTCTATTCAACTATCGCTGAATCTCCGGAACAGTAAAAGCATCGTCAAGACATCGCAAATTAAAGCCGAGAAAGAGTTGTGCGACTATTCAGATAGTTTGGAAGAGCCACCGACAAATTTTCCCACAGGACCACCAACAGACTATGTAGACTCTATCATAGAAGCTGTAACAAAAGCACGGAACGAAACCGACGGGGGTATCTTAATTATAACAGATTGGGAGCTAGAATTTTCAGATATCAACGAACAATACAAGTTTTACATGAGAAATGGAGAAGACGACTTTTTAGGGGGAAGTGACAACCCTTATGAATGGTTGAAGGACGGTAATATCCTGATAACATCACCCTCAAACGTAGAAGGTTTTGAATGGCCAACGATCATCTGGAGAGAAGAATCATCCGGATATCTATATTCACTTGAAAAGTTTGGTTCTGGTACGATCATGAGATGCACAACACGTTTATATATCGTTGGTCAAGATGAAGAAAACACATGTAATCAGGAGCTCCCTTTCAACCAAATTTCAAAATTGTTAAGAATTTCAATTACAGATAATGAACTGATGGCTCTCTTCAAATCTTGTGCTAAGAGAATGATTAGCGAACACCTTCGTTTCACCGAAAAACAAGAGTGGCTTCGGAAGTTTCTACCTATTATCAAGACAACTTTGATGAAATTTTCAGAATTAGGGGATGCACCGTCTAAAGAAATCATCTTTTCTTCATTGAGTGAATTTTTGTTGCTCATGATTACAGAGCTTGTTAGGATACAGAACACTTTTGATGCTGACGAAGAAGATTTAGACTTACTCAGTTCGACTTTTCATTCGATCATACAAGAAGATTTCTGCAGTTTATCAACTTATTATAGTAATGAGAACTACGTAGCAGTAATAAAATTTGACAAAATGGAGCGAGAAAAACAAATGAAACTGTATCTGCTGAACCAAAAGTACCTCAATTATGGATGGCTACGGGCCGTGTTTGCTAGATCTTTAGAAGAGTACAGAAAGGAAAAACAGAATAATGTTCCTATGTCAGATGACCTGATAAGATTCTTTGAGATAAACTTGCGAACACCGAAGATCGATATACGCCGCCTCCAAGGTTCGAAGTTCAGCGTTTGGGCATTTAGAAAGAACTTCAAATCTTCGAGCGCTCTATAGACTCTGTTGAGGAGCAAGCTCTGCTTCTCCGTTCACCACAAGCGATTATGCGAAGCTCAACACTTAGTGTTTTGAGCACTCTGGTGACAACAACAGTCCATGCTCGCTTACCCCATGGAGGTATAAAGAAAGACAGGAGATGAATTTGTCCGTAATTGGTCGTTAAAGTCTTTTGATTTCTTTTATGTAATAAATCAAAAGAAATTCTAGGCTCGCCCGATGAAATATGACTTTTTAGTAGAACTCAAGTTTTCTCTGAACATTCTTACTACCAGCATCGAAGATTTCTAGCCTTCTAATTATACGAGAATAAAATAAAATTTAGCTCCACGAAATAAGTTTGCGTTCAATTTTGTCATCCATTAAATTTTGTTTTGAAAAGATATTTTCTCCAGCCAGAAAATAAAAAGTTCTTTATAAGCACACACAATTTCAGACCCAATTTGTGGACAAAAAGTCGCTGGAGAATTTTGGAGGAAAGTATTAAGCAATAGAGTTCACCTTGAAGAAAATGTTGATCGAAAAATCTTGTCATTTGATGAAGGATTGCAAAGTTTACAGGCCTTTTTTAATCCAAATATTTTCTTACACCAATGTCAGAAACAATGGATCTCGTCTCATCTAATTTCTACAACTGAAATAAGCCAATAAGATTTCACCTATCAACAAAAGAACTCATTAAAAATGCACGATATATGAGATTATGAGCATGCATACCTCGTAATTTTTTTAATCGTAGGGCGAGCATGGTTACAATAGTATACTTCTCCTGTTTCTTTATACCTCTATGCTTACCCGAGCCGCACTGATGAGTCCTGGGAAGGACGAAACACGTGTCTGCGGATAGATGTATAGGAAACATAAAAATTAAAAAACACAATTATATTTTTTGACGTATGTACCTTTAAATCTCGATATTTTTCACCAGTAAATTGTTTGACATTGTAATTCAACATCACTGATAACCTTTCAGCTAATTTCTAAAACAGAAAAGTGGAAAACGTGTACAGCTCCCTTAAGGTAGCGTCCGAAAAAAGAACAGAATAAAACGTAAAATCCTCAAAACTGATTACTTCACTGAAGTTTATATCTTAAAATTGGAATATGATGGAATTTCTTTTGTTCAGTAGAGATAGATATTCAGTTCCCAAGGTAATTAAACTCGTGTTTTTGAAAAAGAATCCCTATAAATCATGAGAATTTTTTGTTCCACTTTAAAGGACACGTTGTATACTGGGTGAAAGAAATTTCCCTGCATCCAAAAGCTATACTTACAAGCCAAGGTAAAAATTTATCGGAAGGCCATTGCGATGAGAATTAAATGTTTAGTTTCAGGGGGCGGCTTAAGAATAAACTCCATGTTTTAGCGAATTGTTATTAAACTTCAAAAGTCATTTTCAAGACGTGCTATTGTTAAAATAATACAAATACGAATTTTAAACGAAAATAAGCTTCGAGTCTTAAATATCAGTTATGGTAAAAAAGATTTATTAAAAAGCCTCACCTCCTGTAAGAAAGGTTCTTTGATTTCCAGTGTCAAATAATGCAGCATATCTACCGTCTCAGAGGCTAGTGTAAGGTATGATTTACACTGCCGTTCGTCGGTCGCAAGTTGCCGTTGCCGGGACGTTCTACCCTCACGCGGTAACTTCTCCCATTCGGTCGTGTTGGCCATCAGTTCTTGTGTGTCTCGAATGTTTTTGAGCGTGTCCACAGATTCATCGAGAAGGAATGTGGTATCGTTAATTAACATGTTGATGAAGCGTGTGAAATGATCGCCACTGAAAGTAAAGATACAGAAGATTTTAGAGCATGTTTTGTCTGGAATGCTAGACGGCTAAATTTAAGAAAGAGCAGGGTAGAGTATGGAAGACTGATGGACTTTTCTTATAGCTTTATGAAAAATTAATTTTATCCCGTAATAATTATCGTATTTTTATTCTAGGGTTTTGGTGGCATGGGAAGATCTATCAATTATCGTTTTCTTATAGCACCTTCATGACTGTACAACAACGCTCTAGACTATAGGAGATTTCAAGGTTAATTAGCTTTGGCTGGTTGGTGTAGTTCTTGGTCGGATTATACATAGCGAATAAGCCTAAGACACTGACACAAAAAGCGATCACAAAGTTCTTTTCCCAACTTTTCCCAGCTCCATAGTGTCAAAAAATCTGTGGGTCTTCGGATTAAGCTTATGATTTACAAAAAACTATTAAACATGCTGAACCAAAAAAACAATCAAACCACAAAATCAAAGTTTATGATAACTATTCGGGAACACTGAAACGGCTCCAGGAATTATAAGAGTTCTTAGGAGTGTGTATGTACATTTTATGACTTTGAATTTCAAAAAAACAAAACAATTTTAGGCATTGCAATTTTGCGTCTTTGTACCAAAAAGCTGAAAAAAATGAGCCAATCTCGAGAAAAGTTGGCAACAGACGGACGAACGAACGAATGAACAAAAGTGAACTTATAGGACGTCCAGGTAGGTCCAAAAAGCCTGGTCTTACTTTGTTTCCAAAATAAATGCTTGTCTATGGATGGGACGTTTCCATAAACCTTTCAATATGATGGAAATATGGTAGCGAATACCAAATTTGTCGTAAAATTCATTCGAACTTCCAGTTGACTCAACATCTGAAAGAGAGAAATGAACAGCAGTTGAAGCAAAAGTATTGTACTCTTCAGAATAAATTTAAATTCTTTTGTTATGGTGATCTGTGCCCATTGAAAGGATGGCTGTTATTGAAAATTTATATTGTTCCTCGAGGTCTTTATAGCGAGTTTATGTATTTGCACTTTTTGGGACGGTGGAGTGACTGAAGCGATTTTCACTCGCAAAATTGAGGATGGTTTTACCGTCTTCCTCAGTTAGTCAAGATTTAGAAACATCAGAACTAATCGTCTCCGCCGTAAAAAACACATATACATAAACTTGCTGAAAGACCACAAGAATACGCTGGAAAGAGTGCTGGGAGACGATATAGAGGTGCGATGAATGTAAAAAGCCTGATAGCAAGTAACTAAAAAAGCTTTTTACATACCAACATAAAACTTAATGAGTGCTTTCATCAAATGATTTTCAGCGATCGTATTGTTGGCGAATTTTTCGTATAAGTTTCTTGCGCGTGGTTGTAGGGCTGGATCCATTGCGAATAACAACTGGAATGTGAAAAGAAAATTTCAATCCATTTTATGTTATAATGTTATCAGGTGAAGTCCACCTTTTTCAACATTGTGTGCTTTAATAATCCGATATTGAAAATGAAAGGGACACGTTAAACGGAGCTTGCAACATTACAAACATCGTAGAATGAGCTCTGTTTTCTGTTAAAAGCTGAAGATGCGACCAAAAATCTTTCCAAATCAACCCATTAAAACTTTTCAAAACTCAGCTTTTATTGCGATTTCTTAGTAAATTCTTGATTACTAAAAGCTAATTTCCATACAAAGGACTCATACCTCCACCAATTTGGCCACCAAGTAAGGGTTGGCGATGTAGTTGTAATTACACAAGAGGATGACAATCAACGGAACGAAGTCGTCCATCGCTGGATCGTCCAATATCTGTGGTAAATGTCTGCGAAATAAAAAAGATACTAGTTTGAGTAAAGAAAACGAGTTTTAAGTTAATTTCATACTCAAAGTTTCATGCAATCCAGGATGGCAATCTTCAGTGAAGTAAAAGATAATGGAATAAAAATGTAAATTCAAAGCTTTGCATGTTTTAATCTTCCTCCCAAATATTTATGGCTCATTCCAGAAAAAACCTACGTCACGTCACTATCTCTATGATCACCCTTTATAACCTCGCTTTCCCAAGCCAGAGTAAAAAAAAAAGAAAAAGAATAAAAAACAAACCTAAATAAACCAAACCGTTATAAAGGCAAACAAATCAACTTCTCGACAGATTCTACTTACATATCAATGAAGAGTAGGAACTCCACAATATCTTCAATAAAGAAATCCGGTAATGCACCGAAAACTACCGGAACATCTTCGGGTAGCGGGAATTCCGCATTTTGTCCTCGACCCTGCGTTAGGATGTCGACTAACCATCTGGCAGAACTGCTGTAAAATCTTAAACATCTTCTCATGAGTTCTTCGTCGATCAGTCCAGCTACAGCGCAAACGTCTTGTTCAACAAGTTGCTAGGGAAAGCAAAATAGAATGATTTCTGATGATGATTTCTTTTTTGAAAACAGAAAAACCATTGTTCAACAAAAAGAATATTTTTTTAAATTAGGAATCTCTTCTGGTGTTCTTTAATAGAAACTATTCTTCTGAAAAAAAGTAACATGTCAAGTGAATGGTACTGCACAAGCCGAACTAAACTCCAGCTTGAATCTGAATCTGACTATTTCCTTTTTCACGGATTTATCAGTTTGCTTTCGCATGCTAGCAGACACACCCTCGATTTATTACATTTTTTAACGTAGCGGTATACTAATTTTCGCAGTCACTAATTTTCGCGGAACTTTTTTTTGCGATGCGAGGGTATGAAATTGGCGTTTTTTGCGGAACTAATTTTCGCGGATGACACCCACTTTTTGTCGAAATTTTTTCATTTTTTTTGGAGTTTTCTAGAGTTTATAGTAAAAATTGCATTTCGCGGAACTTATTTTCATGGTAAACACCCGAAAACGCGAAAATTAGTTCCCGTGAATATTAGTTCCGCAAAAATTAGTTATCACTAAAATTAGTTCCCTTAAGGTATTCAAAAAAATAAAATATTCAAAGAATATATGCCACTGTTAGATATTGCTATTTCATTGAAATTAAACCAAAAATCTTTATTTTTAATACCTTGAGTTGAGCTTTCCACTTCTTGAGTAGCATCGTGTTTCGTGCACTGAGTGAAGTATGCTTCCATTCAGATTCGTGTGATTCGATCTCCGTGATCAGTTTGTTCATATCCCGGATGGCCCGCATTCGTTGGATGTATTTCCGCATTGCGGGAATGACGGAAATGTGGTGACAAAAGTAGGTGAAGTAAAAACATTCGGTGGAGAAACTCAACTCGGAAAGTTCCTTTTTTTCATCTGTAGAATAGAGAAAAGTAAGGTGATTTATTGTTGTATACAAAGATCTAAGAAACATTAGTCTCAGATGAAAAAAAAGGAAACTTATTTGAGCACTTGATGCTGGTCTTCAAAATTTCATGTCTGTTTTGTAGAACTAAATTAAATCTGATTAATTATAAGATCTACAATGTAATACACTTTAATCGGCAAAGTTATTTTCTGGCCCGTCCTTGTTTCCAGCGTATTATCTGCTGGAGCCACTTACAAAGGGGGAGGGGTAAAAAATATAGCTTTTAGGATAAAAGGGAGGGTTTGTTACTGACCCAGTGAATCCTTCCATTGAGCCATTTCTTCTTTGGAAGATTTGATAGTGGAAAATTGTGACATGTTTAAGCGACTTTGTGGATTAACGACGTACGTTCTGTCAATCTAAAACAATGGGAATTAATTCTCTTTAAGACTCATTACCTAGCATAATTCCTTGCTAGAAACATCTCAGGGTTTATAGTTAGTCAGTCCGAAATAGTTAGTGGATAGTGGTTTTTTTAAATTCGTTGACGATGACACAAACGGTATTGCACAACAAACGCTTTTCGAATTTTTAAAGAGTCCTTGATAATAATCTCAATGGCCAAACCATATACTACAAATGTGCATAAAAATCCCTTTTACTTACTTAAGTTTTAATAAAAGCTGTGGTGGAAATTTTTTTTACTTGATTTGCTTTGTTAATCTGATATTTTTCTACTTTTAGAACAGAACATCTTACCTTTTCGAGTTTAACTTTTCGAAAGAGATTTTGTAGTATGGTAAGAACATTAATCATGAACCCATCGGTTGCCAGCAACTTTTCGTCTGCTTGTATTTGTGATTTCTTGGCGTTTCCTGGTCAAGACAGCTGCTAAGAAACGTAGACAATCATCTCTCAAAGAGGTGGTGATCAATAAACTGTGCACAATCTTGAACATCTCCGTCTTTAAAAAAAAATGATGATTTCAAAAGGTGTAGATAGAGAAACCATAGGGCGGGTAAACTTTTGTGTTGGTGTCATGGATGATGTTGTATTCCACTCGAATCAAAAAAGAGCCCTCAACTTAAGGGTGTTTTTTGTTTCTCGCCGACAGTTTAAAGATAAGTAGGCCCCGAGTGGGTCCATCTGTGGCTGTAAAGAAATGGTGACAGTACCCTGACTATTTGTAGAGCCATTCTCAAATTATCTCTAATAGTCTCTGTTGCATGATTCCACGATCGTTCTTCGGGGAAATATTTCTTCGGAACTTCAGGCTATAAGAGAGAGGTTTACAATATTCTATAGTTCACTGCATAATAATTTTATCTTCAAATGAGGTAGACTTTTTCAAACTGAAGGACTGTAACTTTTCATAAGTACAGGTATGCAAGAATGAGAATGTTTCAAAAAAGGCTAAAAGAGGAATGATTTGAAACACGGGGTATTTGGACATTCTCATACATTGCAGTTCCAAACTGTCCTGATGAAACGAAGCCACTCCATTGGTTAGAATTGATGTAACCATTTCAATTAGCCAATAGAACTACTTCATTTTGTTTCGAAGCAGAATGGAACCATACTGTTCAAACATAGTCTTAATTAATCTTCGCAAAGTACTTAGTACTAAACACGTGGCGCTGTGGTTTAGTGGTCATTGACCTTAGTTGTGTACAGGCGACTGAAGGTTCGATTTCCGTTCGCAGCAGTTCACTTGGCAAGTGAACGAACCTTCGACAGGGTTAACCCATGCCATGTGAGGGGAATTGGGTAGCCAGTCTACGGTGCTGACGGGGCCCTCATTGAAAGCGTCTATAATTACACAGATGGGCCTCAGTGTCTCCTGCAACTCAACCAAATAGAATATCAACTGAAATTTGACTCCCCTTATTGTGAAACAGCGCATAGTGTCCTCCAGGGTTTGCCCCCCCCCCAATTCTAATTTTTCAATCTCCCCTTCTCCCCCCCCCATAGTGTCCTCCAGGGTTTGTTCCCCCCACCAAATTCTTGATTTTTTTAAATCTCCCCCCTCTTTTTTTTCCCCCTATGACTTTTCAGTTTTTTAGTTTCCCCCCCTCTTTTTTGCTTTCCCCCCAGAAAATTCTGAAAATATCATTTCCCCCCCATATACCCGTATAAATTTCTCAAATTTCAACCTGACACAGACGTAAAATTTTGCTGCAAAAGGAATACTAGACAAAATAGAGGAAAATTGGTTAATTTTCAATCATGATCTAATCACATGATATCATGTGGACTGACCTTGGTTGCTGAGATAAAATTGAAGTGATTTCACACTTCCCCCCACCAAATTTGCCAACTATGGATGTTTTCCCCCCTCTTTTTCCCCCCCCCTTTACTATTCAAATTTTCATTTTTCCCCCTCACCCATTCAAAACTGGAAAATTGATCCCCCCCCCTTTATAAAGGGGGGGGGAGGACACTATGCCCCCTATGACTTTTCAGTTTTTTAGTTTCCCCCCTCTTTTTTGCTTTCCCCTCAGAAAATTCTGAAAATATCAGTTCCCCCCATATACTCATATAAATTTCTCGGATTTCAACCTGACACAAACGTAAAACTTTGCTGCAAAAGGAATACTAGACAAAATAGAACGAAAATGAGTTAATGTAAACAAACATGCTTAGAAAAGCAGACTTAAAACAACAATGAAATGAAAAATTAAAATCCCAAATAAAATCAAAACCACTTTAAAAAATACTGAATATAAGGATCCTAAAATAAACACACAAGATGAAGAAATGCACACTCCCCCAACCAAATTTGCCATTCGATGTTCCCCCCCTTTACTATTCAAATTTTCATTTCCCCCCTCACCCATCCAAAATTGAAAAATTGGTCCCCCCCCCCTTTATGAAGGGGGGGAGGACACTATGCAGCGGGTAGTGAATAATTATCTTACATCATCAGAAGCAAAGACGGAAAATTGAAGAAATGAACCAAGAAATGACAGTTTTTGAATCTCACGACCTCCTGCATCTGATATCGGTTCCGGTAGAAAAGACGGTAATGACGTCATCTAAATCAAATCAAATCCAAACAATTTACGTTTAGAAATTCAGAAAAATGGGTTCAATACAGTTATTAATAAGAATAAATAAAAAAAACTCGCGACTTAAAATTCTAAAATCTATAAGTGCTTTGCTTTCAGGTTCAACCTGACTTGGGTGCGTTACTCTTTAATACAGTCTCCATAACTCGAACACGCATGCGTAACACAAATTTGTTCGAGTTAAGGAAACTTCCAGTTATGGATTATGGTTTATAATGCATTTTTAACTGAGGGGACCATAAAACTTGTTCGAGTTATAGAGGTTCGAGTTAAAGAGTACTCCAAACAGATGGTAGGTTCACACTATTATCTTTTAAAGCAAGTGCATAATCGTTTGAATCCATATTTCCTCTAATACTTACTATTGTAACAAATGGTTTATTAAGGCATTATTATATATTTAGTTTACTATTTCCATTCTAATTAACCCGAAACTTACCAGAGTGCAAAATGGTCTTTCGGAATCTCTGCTTTTCACTTCACATAATTCTGCCAATACCTTTAAACATTAAAGGAAAAAAATGCATAAGCCTGAAAAAGCGTACAATAAAATTACCGTTGTACAGCAAAGAAATTCAGAAGGAAAATGTTCAAAGCTTGATGGTATGCATTTTTAGGGAGTTAGAAAAAGAAGTAAAAATTATTCATACCATCAAAGGGATTCTGTCTTTTTCGAAAGCTAAACTTCCACTACGCATGTCTTTCATTAAAGAATGGAGTACTGGAGTAAAAATCTAAAAAAGATAATAAGAAAATGTGATTGTAAACAATACAACAACTCAGTATTACGGCTGAAAAACCAACAGATGAAAGCTTGAGTGAACAAGAAACTTGGGCTTTTTGGGAAAAAAGTTTCTCCTTTTATTACAGATGTCCTTTATTCTCAGTTATCTTTGTAGGTTGTAGGTACACTAGATAACCCTGGCCAACCAAGGAAATATAAAGAACGACAACAAATAAGGCTTCATTCCCCAGGCAAAACAGAAGGAAAATAATCTGAAATAATAATTATTAAAATTAAAAAAAAAATCAAACACAATAATAGAAATGGTATACCTGATTAAAGGTTTTTTTAGAAATGGTATTGACAAATTCAGTAAGAAAAGTCCTTGAAATTAATTCTTGATCGGTCAACATCAACTGGTACATGATGTTGCTCGGGTTCTCCATCCTAAAGATGCATTCGGATGAAAACAGTTATTTTCCAAAGAACGTTTTTTAAGAAGTAGTGTCGGAGTATTTCAAAAATGAAGATTAACTAAAAAGCATAAAATCAGAAAATAACTAAGAACTGTGAACACACCTTTTGTTAGTGAGTTTTCCTGTGATCAGTAGTAATGCGTATTGGATGATGAGGGTCTTGGCATTGGTTAAAGAGTCTTTCCATTTGTCATCTGAGAGGCGCTGAATAGAAAGAAGGAACGTTAGAATTAGTACGTCTAAGTATTACATTATATCAAAATTTATAAGAAGAACAAAACCCAAACATAATCAGGACAAAAGCTCAAAGAAAATTCAATTCGGAAGGCGAAGACATTCCTTCATTAAAAGACAAAGTAGATAAGAAGCACCACAGAATGCTTACTTTCCAAGTAAAAAACACAAATACCCACTAAACCAAAATAGATTACACATAATTCATAAGGAGCAAAAATAGAGATTTGTGTTTTGTGTTTCTCCCCAAAATAGAAATTAATCGTAAAATCTTACATTTGGGTTTGAGGAACGCTCATCAAGAACGCGTGTGAAACACTGTAGAAGAAATCGAAGCACTGCAATTCTTCTCTCCTCAATTGACAAATCAATAGGAGCCTTTTGTAGTGGTAAATTTGACAGATCATGAACTTTGTCTGTGATGTCAGCTCTTGACGGGTCCATTGAATCTTGGTTCCAAGTGACTGCTGAAGTTGGAGGGATAGGAATGACAGGGTCACTGTTGTTGCTTGTCTTGGATAGATTTGCAGTGTTGAAGATTTGGTACATGATAATCTGTTGAATGATGTTTTGGACATTAAGATCAGCTTTCACTAAAAATGAAGAAATATGAAAAATGAGACATGCACTGACAAGCTTTAAAACAACAATAATTGTCCTCCTAATTATTCATTTACAGCTTACTATATAGAACGTATATTTGATAAAGAGAGATGTAAATAATTTGGTAGATGATCACAGGTGACAGCCCTAGTAGGTAAAAAAACTCTACTTTTGTAGCAAGTTCTTTCCTCTCCATGCCAGAGACCTATGTAGTGGGTGAAAAAAGAAGAACATTTTTAGGTGACTCTTTTCTTCAGAGATAAATTAAAATAAGCACATACCATTCCTACTGTTTTCTTCGTATATTTGTTGTGCAATTTCTTCAATGTATACAAAATCGTCTATTGTGGTTTGTTGAAATTTTGCGTGGAAAATTTTTCCAATGGTAGAGATGATCGTTGACATCTGAACACCAACCTAAAATGAATTAGAAATAATTAAGTTGTGAAATATGCACTTTATCAGTTTTCGCTTTTAAAAGAAGCAAATTGAATTGACCATGCATGTTGTATGCTTAGTACTGCTTTTCATTCAAGTGAAAAATAAAAATATACTTTTCCATTGTTTTCACTTGTTCTAGAGAATTTTCCATCTCTTGGTGATGCAGATGCCATGATGGGTCGTTTGCATGCTTGACTGGTCTTCTCAATGACAGGTGTACTTAGTATAGCATCAGGAGTGTCAACCTCCATTGGTTGAGAACCAAGACCACTGTCAAGTGAGCTGTTCTCTATATGTGGTGTTCCTATAAAGTTATGTAAATTAAAATCAAAATAAAATTGGATAATTTTAAATGGGAAAGCTTTTAGCTTAATCCAGAAGGGATGGTTTTAAGTTCAAAAAAACATTTATAATACCGGGGTTATCGTTTTTGAGCACTTTCAGAAAATAACTTTTTTATTCAATTGAGCATAACTTCTGATCTAATGAATTGAACTTAATAAATCCAAAACAAGTAATAAAAGATATGAAGATTCTTTATACAAATCCAGATCAGTTAACATCGTTTAAGAAAAAAGAATTACAGTCCATGGCCCGGGAAGAAAAGCCCCATATAATTGCAATCTGCGAAGCTAAGACAAAAGCAGGTGCCTTGAAGGAGTTACATGAATATGAATTCAATGACTACAAAATTGTTAGCCAAGTTAACCTAGATACAGATCAAGGGCGTGGCATTGTCATATTTATCCATATCTCCATAAAACACTTGGTAATCGATGTCAAGCCTCCAGTGACTTTCAATGAAGTTTGCATGATTGAAGCACAACTATCAGGAAAAGATTTGCTCGCTGTTGCATGCATTTATCGAAGCCCAACTAGATCTGCGTCCTCCAACGAAAACAACAACAACCTAAACTTATTGATCAAGTCCATTGCATTAAACAAGGAATATTCGAACAAATGTTTGTTAGGTGACTTCAACTTCCCAACAATCAATTGGGAAAACTGGACCACCCCGCATCTGGAGGATAGCAAAGAAGAGAAATTCTTAAATGCTTTGAGAGATGCATATCTCCATCAACATGTTTAATTAACCAACTCGATGTAGAGGAACTGATGACCCATCCCTCATCGACTTGATCTTAACAGGCGAAGAAAACCAAATTAGGAATCTCGACTACCTAAGACCACTAGGAAAAAGTGACCATAGTTCGTTGGCTTTCAATTTCGTTTGCTACGCATACTCCAAACCTACGCAAACAAGGTTCATCTATACTTCGGCCAATTTCAAATTAATGAAAAATGACCCAACGTTGAGGGTTTCAAAAATGCATCCGTGAATAAATCAGTGGAAGATCTTTCGGAATCGTTCAAGAAAGTTGTCATTCATCTCAGAAATCGATTTGTCCGTTTGAAAGAAGTTGGAAACGATTTTTGGAGGAAAAAAGGTAAAGTTCCAACTAATAAGAATTTTCAAGATGAAATCAAGTTAAAGAAAACGCTCCATGAAGGTGGTTAAGATCTGCACCTCTCGACAGAGATCGTCATCGTGTCAATTACACAATTGTAAGAAACAGAGTTAATCGTTTGATGTCAAAGGCCCACAGGACTTATGAAAAAAGCATTTGTAATAAATCCAAGGAAAAGCCAAAGATATTTTGGTCTCATGTAAGATCTAAACTTAATTCATCAAGCAGAGTCTCACCACTACTTGAAAACCCTGATGACAAATCATCGATTAAACACGACGATCTCGACCTGGCTAACATCCTACAAAAACAGTTTTGCAGCGTCTTTACCAATGAACCCCCAGGAACGATTCCCGACTTTCCTACACGAACGGAGAATCAAGTTGAGAACATCATCATAACAGAAGATATGATGAGAAAACAGATAAAATTGCTGGACGTGAGTAAATCCTTCGGTCCGGATGATATACACCCGAAAATGTTAGTTGAACTGATTGACCATCTAGCCGAACCCCTGACTATCATCATGAACAAGACCTTGTCTGAGGGAACAATACCAAAAGATTGGAAGATGGCACATGTGACTCCAATTTATAAAAACAAGGGTGCCCAAAACCTTGCGATAAATTATAGACCTGTTAGTTTGACTTCAGTAGTCTGTAAGTTAATGGAATCATTTAGAAGAAAGCACATTATGAAGCATCTAACTGACGAAAAGCTTCTAACCAACAAGCAATACGATTTCATTAGTCGCCGCTCCACCACAACTCCTAAATTATTTGGACAAGTGCTGTGAAAGTATAGCTGACGGAAGTGTTGTTGACACTATATATTTCGATTTTGCGAAAGCTTTTGATAATGTTCTCTATCGCCGTCTACTTAAAAAGCTGAAAGGATATGGAGTATCTGGAAACATCTTGAGATGGATAGAGTCTTTTCTGACTGACAGGACCAATTCTCTTCGTTATCTACATCAACGACCTCCATGACAATGTGCTGTCTTCGATTCTCCTATTTGCTGACGACACGAAGTTTTTCAGAGAAGTCAACTCGATTGAGGAATCATTGGCTATCCAACAAGACATACACAAACTTGAAAAGTGGTCAAATGATTGGCTATTGAGATTTCACCCAGATAAGTGCCACGTTCTCACTCTCGGTAAATATTGGAATATTGGAATATAAAGGTGAACAACTTGAACATGTTTTTGTTGAAAAAGATTTCGGTGTTCTGATAGACTCTGACTTATCCTTTGAAAAACATATATCAAAACAAGTGAACATTCCATTCTAGGAGTCATCAGAAGAGGTTTCGAAGACCTAAGCCTTAAAACTTTCTTCACTCTGTACACAACATTTGCCCGGTCTCATCTCGAGTATGCCCAATCTGTATGGTCACCAAAACTACGTAAGGACATCAACTTAATTGAGGGCGTTCAACGACGTGCCACTAGGATGGTCAGAAGGTTAAGTAATCTACCATACGAAACTTGACTTGACTTCTCTCGAATTCAGAAGACACTTCGGAAACATGGTTCCGATCTACAAACACTTGCACTTCTACGATAAGGACACCACAGTTGGAAAGTTTATTCGCAGGGTGCGTCCATCTCGAATTCACGATTACGAACTGATACCAAACTTTGCAGACGATGGATTCAGAGGTGTCCAGACCAAGTCGTTTTATTATCGCTGTGTGACAGCATGGAACCAGCTACCAAAAGAGACTGTTAACACTACTAACATCAAAGCGTTCAAGGAAGAACTAACCAAGGCATGGATGGAACATCCATCGCGCTAAGAATCAAGATCTTTGTAATTGTAGACGATAGATTGGTTTAGAGGCCCTCGTGTGCCTGGACTGTAAATCTTCATAAAAAAATAAAAAAAATGACCCAGCAAATTTTAAGTTTATCTTTCTTCTTTCCAATAAAATAGTAATGGTTTTTTGTTTTTTTTGAATTTTGAGAAAATTAGTTTCAAAGAGAAAAATTTTTTTGTCGCACCCGGTACATTATTGTGTAATTCCTTTTACTTTTTACGGCTGTGCTTGCTGCTTTTTATTTTTTTTTTACGGCTGTGCTTGCAAGTAGAAAAGTTTTTGAAAAAATGAAACACTAACCGTAAAGACCATTATTTGATGCTGGACTAACACTTTCCATGTACTCTGTCATTGGTGTCATGGTAATGGCTGTGGTGTTGTTTACAGATGAGCCATCATTTCGTGTTGGTGTCGTGTTTACACGAGACATACCACCAAGACGTGCCAGACGCCTCTGGCGGATCTGAAAATTACAAAAGAGTAGTAAATTTAGGAGAAGACTAATTTATCTTGTTATTAAAAGTTTCTTTGCTTTTTTTTTCACTCTATTATAGCCATTGATACAAAAGAAAAGTTAGGGTAATGAGGGTATAGAGATCATTGAAAAGTTGAGAAAATTGATGTTTTACCTCATCTGGTGTTAATTCACTCATGACTGATTAAATGATCAACCAATTTGTGTCATTTTAATTTTTTGTATATTTGATTGTCACTAGAAAAATAAAATGAACAAAGTTTATAAACAATTGGTACTCGACACTTGTGTAAGCCTTTAAATAAATACCTCCTTAAAGAGGGAAAAACCGGGAGTCAAGTCTTGCCCACTACTTCATTTATTGCCCACTAATTCATACTTCTATTACTATTCATATTCATGATTATGTATAATCAGTATTTTCTTTCAAAATATTAACAAATTGTATTTTTGATATATGGAATAAATTGGCTTAAGTTACTATAAGAGATGTCATGAAACTCCAATATTTTCCCAACTCTCAATAATCTAGTAGTTCTCAAGACCTTTATCAGTAGCACTTTATGTTTTATTTTGTCTTGCAAATTTAAAACCAAATAATGACAATATTCAGATGGTATCGAGGGTTTTCAAAAAGAATAAACTCCCAAAGACAAGATTCAAATCGTTCAGTTTTGTTAAAAATTTCAATATAAATTTTCATGAATAAACTAATCATAAGGCAATTCACAAAAAGACGAAAAACTGCAAAAAAAGTCAAATTTAGTTAAGTTGAGTTATGGGCAAAAATGATTTAAATTTTCTTTTTTGTAAACAAAAGATAGCATTTTGATATCAATCTCGACTCATACATCAAATTAGATTATTGTCAAAAATTTCCTCCATTAAGATAGTCAATTACATCCCAAAAAAAAATTAAATTAACCAAATACAAAAATAACAAAAAGAAAAACTTAAAGTTTAAAGAATTATCAAAAAAATATTTATAGAATTTCTATTAATTTTTCCAAACAGAACAATATATTACCTGTTTTGTTGGAATTATCTGAATACAAAATGCATTAATTAATATTAATTTATTAACAATTTTATTTCCTATTTTCAATTTTTGTAAGGTTCAATATACTCTTCGATGTGGGATTATAGATAAAGAACAGCTTCTGTGAATTGTATTTTGCCAAAATCAGGCAACTGCATCATTTTCCAGTAAAGATTCCCTTTCGTCAGGGTTGGGCTCCTGTTTGGTATTACCAAATATCTTTGAAAAACAATTCATGACAGGATCATAGCCCTCGTAATGAGTCAAAAGGCTTACAACAACAAAGGAAATAAGGATTGGTGCAACTCCCAGAAAAAATAGGTATGAAAATTGCACCTTGTGTACAATGATATCAAACGCCATTGACAGTGGTGCAACCAAACCAAGCGATAAAGTAGCTAACAAAGAGCTTGTTAAAAAGCAACCCCACAACCATAAAATTTCTGACAGAAGGGTTCCAATTGCTGCATTTAGAATCAGTAAAAGCCAAGTTTTCAGATCTGGTGGGAGTTCAAACCTCTCGACATTAGTGTAATGTAAAATGAAAAAGCCTGGCCAAAAAAACAAGGCACCAAATAGTCCAACAAAGCCAAAGAATAATGGCATGTCTAATTTACGATCCTCGCCAACTTTTCTTCTAATCAAGACAAGATAAGTAGCGTATAGTATTGCACCTCCAATGGCATATAAGTCACCAATATTAACTGTGGAATCTTTCTTTGCAGGGTCCGTCCAGCAAACAATAAAAACTCCACCAAAACTAACAAGTACTGACAACAGTTTTGAAAAATTGAACCGGTCTGCACTTGTTGAGGGAAAACAAGCAGCAAAACACAGAGTGAAAATTCCAGATGTGGCTGACAGGATATTAGCGACTGATGGTGTTGTATTGGCAAGAGCTGCCTGATAACCCAAGGTAGCGAAAACCCACAACACAACAAAATACACTGAAAGTTTGATAGTTTCTTTTAATGGAAGCTTCTGATCAAGTGAAAGTAAGATGCCTCTCAACTCTTCAACAGAGTTATGGGACATTCTTGACAAAATCTGTGCTTCTGCATGACGTTTCGCAAGCGAACGTACTTCTCGAACATCATTGAACTTCACTTTTTTGTTTTGACTATCACCATTTAAACTAATTTCATCATCTGTCATGTTTTCAAATTTTGGTGGTGTAATATATCCAGGTGTAGAGGTGGCTGATGTTTCACATGAGATGGCTTGCTGCCTTAGATGCTCATTTTGAGGTCCTTGTGAAACTCTTGAAACTTCTTTCAACATTTTCTTTGTTGGAAGGCCTCTGGTACAAGATTGTTTGATCTGGTACTGCCAGTTTCTGACAAAACAAAAGCCAATCAAATAAACAGAGAAGAAAACAGTTTTAAAGTATGTAGTAAAGTAAGGTTTGTCATATTTGTTTTCTTTGAATATATAGTCACTTAGTTCTGCAGATCCAACCCAAATGAAATCAACCACTAACAAAACAATAACTCCTAATATGAACTCCTGTTTTTTCTTTCGCCTACATTTCTTCAGCTCGAGCAAGTTCTTTTCTTTTAAGGGAAGCTTACCATGATCCCTTGATGACATACTTTTTCATTTCAGTTGCTTTTAATAAAGAAAAAAAGAAATAATTAATGGAATGAAAATTTGAAAGTAAAAATAAGAACCTGACAGGTTAAAGAATTTAGGCACTATGGTTGATCATTATTTTGAGATGTGTAACAAATATTTCTATTCACAAGATAAGATAAAAATAAAAACAAAGATGAGGACATAAAAAAAATCTACAAGATAAAATGTCAAAAGAAGAATATATTCAATCCTCTAGTAAATCAGCAAATCGAACACAAGACCGCTTTGCTGGTGGTTCAACGGATTCTTGTTCTGGGAGTAATTTCCTCTTCTTCAGAATGGAGGGTGACATAATAGGTGTTGTGGGTAGAAAGGATTTCACTTTTGAATTAACACTTTTTGTAACTTTTCGAGCTCGTCTATTTTTAGTTTTTGATTTTGCGATTACAGTCCCAGTTAATAGTCTTTCTACTTCATCATCACTGATATTTCTAGCAAAGTCAACAGCAGTCGCACCATCACAATTTTCTGTATAAATATTAGGATTGTATTTTAAGAGTTCTTTGACATTTTCTACACAGTGGAAGAGGACAGCAGAATGCAAAGGTGTATTCCCATCAGAGTCTTGCATGTTAACTGATGCGCCATGTTCTAAGAGAAGTTTCACCATATCATAATACTGGCAATTATGAATAACTACCTCATGTAAGCATGTAGTTCCATTGTCAAACTGATGATCTAGATCCAAATCAGTTGAATTTAACAGTTCTTTCAAAACTTCTAAATGGCCTTGTTGACAGGCTTTAAATATTCTATCTTTAATTCCATCAACTTTTTTATCACACATTCCCAAATTGTAATGTTATCGAGGCTGTGATTAGAAATGAAAAATTTTAATTTTTTAATTGTATGAAAGCCCAAGAAATGAACACGTCACTAAAGGATGCAAACTTTAAATTCAAAGTCAGGGGGAGCCCTAGGAAAAAACTCTATCTTAAGAAAACTGTAAACCGAACAAAGAGCGGTTCATAGAGGCCCATGTGCTCGCACGGTGGCCTGCGAACTTGTATAGCATTATTATTATTATTATTAATGTGATAAACATAACTTGCGGTTTCTAAAATACCAAGGATTGGTTTACTTTCATAAGCGAGGGTAACTTCCAGACCACAACCTTTTGGTCTTTTATTTACTTAAAGTCCAGGCAAGTTAAGGACTAACTTTTATGCTACCTTTATCTATAAATTGCAGACCAAAGAAATCTGCTGTCTAGAGGTGATGAAAATTAGATCTAAAAGTCTATTCACGATAACTGTGCACTAAATCTTGCTTTGCTTGTTATTTCTCAACCAATGCTTCAATCTTAAAAAGTTTGGTATCAATGGGAAGGTAGGAAGGAGCTTATTAATTTACTGTTAGTTTTTTCCATGAAATTTGAATTTAAGAACATGAAGAAAAACGAAGAAGAAAAAATTTAACTTTTTATATATAGGTCGTATAAACATTATTTTTACATCTTTTAAGCTTACTTTTTAACTTTTTTTGAACTAAAATCTTAAAAACAAAGAGCCCATACCGTAAGTTGGTCTAATGTCTGTAAGTTGGTCTAATCTTGACATCCCTTGTCTATTGAAACTATATTTTTTTGTTTTAAAGGTAATAGAGAAATAAATTGTTTCTCAATTAGTCATTCCAACCTTTCTGTTATTGCTATCCCTAAAGAAGAGTGTCAGAGTCAGATGAGGGGTGTCGATATTAGACCAACTTATATGTAGTACATAGCAACAAGGCTGGGTAAAATAATTGAAACTGTAATTTGCATGTGCTATCTTCAATTTATTCTATTTATTTAGTCTAACACCTGCTAACACAGTTATAATTTTTTTCGAACTAAATATTTCAGACAAATACGCTGAAAAAAAGCAAAATGTTTTCTCATCACGGCAAAGACGAGCAAACGTTCTTATATTTTGTATGGTATAATATTTGTGACGTCAAGTGTTAATACAAATGATCTCTCCTTTTTTTTATTTTCATTTGTTGTATCAAGATATCAAGATTATGGATTTGGAGTGTGGATTAATTTTACTTTCGTTTTTAGTGGTTTCATTTTCAATTTCAAGTCAACTTCTTGGTAAACTAGAGTCTACTTCTAACTGATCTTTGCTTTTTGATGATTTTGATGAGTCCAGTGAAGTAGACTAGAGGATTTCACCATCTTGATTTTTTTCACTTTCGTTTTCAAAAATTATAAGAAAACAACAAAACAATAAAATATATTCTGAAACCTCATCAAAGTTTATGAAACTATAATATAAACCTGTATAAACATGAAAGAATTTGAAAAAAATTGGTCTATTGGTCATACTGCAAAAGCTCCACAAAGGAGCACTGCGAAGCAATCAGTAGAAGGGACCACTTTCGTTTTTCTTGTAAGTTTTGATAAAAACATCTCATAGGAAGTACTTTGTCAATGTGTTATTTCATGTGTTATTGTATTGTTGCAAAGAGAAAGATAAAAGAAGTGAGGGTAACCTAGTTTCTAATCCTGATTATAGGAGTTTAAGTCTAGACTGTACTGTCCAGTATAGACTGAACTCTTCATACAGAAAATATTTCTCTATTATTATAAAGCAATCTGTTTTGATGGTTGACAGTCATCTTAATTCACACCTATCCATTAACGTATACTTGGGTTGGACAGTCGAGGATTATACTTGGGTTGGATTACCTGAATTAGGAGAATTCTGTACGTTTCACCAATTTACTTCAGAGCAGACTATTTGCGCAATATGAAAATAAGATCACGTGAAAGATCACGTTTCCGTGATTCCAATGACCCAAAAAACAAAATAAAATATCTTTTCATTCTTTTTCAAACCTCGAAAAACCATAAATAGCCTTGCATGTGTTGACGTGATTTCTAAAATAATGAAGGAACACTCTTGACTACGGTGGCCGAGGAGGGACATTCAAAATAAAAAAACAAAATACAAAATAAAAAATTCAAATACAAAATAAAAAAAGTTCAATACAAAATAAAAAAAGTTCAATACAAAATAAAAAAAGTTCAACGCAAAATAAAAAAAGTTCAACACAAAATAAAAAAAGTTCAACACAAAATAAATAATTCAATACATACAAAAAGTGGGACCCAAAAATGGCCAAAGTCTTATGTTGTGAGACTGGATACTTATCATTGACCGTGATGTTTAAGGTTTTAGTTAGTTAGGTTGATCTTTTTGGCTCCCATTACTTCAGGCTTCCCTGGAGTCCTCGATTGCAAGATTTTGGGTCCCACTTTAGCTTTTCAAGAATTTAGGGCCCCTGGTACCAATTTTTGAAATTTTTGAAAGTCCGGGTCCAAACCTTAGAGGGGGTTCCAATTTTTAAGATTTTGGGAGGTTTTTTGGTGGTTCACGAGTCCTGGTATTCAAAAATGCCATTTTTCATTTTGTGTTGTTTTTTATTTTGTATCGGAATTTTTTATTTTGTATATATTGGGACTTTCTATTTTGTATTGGAATTTTTTATTTTGTATTGGGATTAGTCGGGGAGCAGAATCCAAAAATGGCATTTTTGCTTAACCCTAAAAAAGAATGGGGTTGTTATATACCGTTGGAACGGAAATTTTATGCTGATTATGGAAACCCAGGTCTTAAAAAGTCTATCCTGGACGATTTTGAAAACGAGGCTGGAGTTTGCACTCCTCCGTGGTGTTTTTTCGATTTTACCTGTTTCAGAAAAATGCTGACTGTCAGCAAAGTAAAGGTTTTTAGAATTTAATTTTTTTTGAAAATTGCTACCAATAGAATTGCCTTTTAGCAAAAAATTCAAAATTTTTGAAAAAAACATTTTTTGCACTCCTTCTTGGAGGTTTTTTGCAAAAATCAGCGTTTTTACAAAAATATACTGCTAAAACAAGTCTGCTGGCAACTGAAATCCGGTACAAATGACCCCTTTAATGGTTTTGACGGAAGAACTATATCTTACCACAACAAAAAACTGAAAACTGCTGTCAAAAAACAATTATTTGGCTTTTTGCTCTCCTTCTTTGGTGTTTTTTGACAAAAATCGATTTTAGCCGTTTTTAACCAAAATTTGACTTTTACAAACTATTGTATGGTGGCCCATCAGTTTCAAAAAGATTAAAAAATATTTTTTTGTTTTTTCTTGTTATTTTAATTTTTTTTTTTATTTCAGGCTCATTTTTAATTTTTTCTTTATTAAAAAAAATATATATCTTCTAAAATTCTCGGACCATCAGTTTCAAAAAGATTAAAAAATATTTTTCTTGTTATTTTTATTTCAGGCTCATTTTTAATTTTTTCTTTATTAAAAAAAATATTTATCTTCTTAAATTCTCGGCCCATCAGTTTCAAATTTTTTTTTTTCAATTTCTTTTAATTTTTTTTCTAGTTACAGTAATACCTATTTTTTTTTTGCTATAATTTTTTTTTCTTCCCACAGCTCCGATAATACCCAATTCCGGATCGAATGTACAATTTACCACCAGAATTGCCAAAATGTCCCACTCGAAAACAAACGAGTTAAAAAAACCCATTTCATTTTCTTGCCTGAGAGGTTTGAAATTCGTTTCTTGCCCTTCAGTCTTTCAGCTGAAATCGAGGAGGGTGATCTTAGGGAAATTTGAGACTTATGTTAATGTTTGGAATTGTTTTGGCGGATGACCTATGATATGAATTTTAAATTTGACGGGATGGAATGTTTTGCCGAACGAAAATCTGTAAAGAGTACGGCAAGTGACCAACCATTCTGTAGGAGGGTTTCTGAAAGGGTCAGGATAAAACCCGGCTTTAATCACATTGACGAAGGCATATTTAATTTGATAAAATTTGACGAAACAAAATCTTCGAAATCAAAGAAACCACGATATCTATCTATAAATCCAAGAGGGTTTGAAATTAGTGCAAAACCAGAAAAAAATAGTAAACATGCGGTTGAGGATATAATAATCTTTTGGTAATAAAGTTAACAATAAATCATTACAATTAACACAAAACTTTAAAAAATATAACTGACAAATTTTTTCAGAATACTATATTTAACTTTTTCCTCTTAAGCTTTTTTCACATGTACGTAAAATTTTATTTAAGACCCTACGGAAAATTGTTCGTAAGGCTGTCTTTTGGGAATTTCCCCGACATTATGTAGAGTTTTTGTTGATTAAGAGGGTCTTACGTGACTTTTCCTTCCGTCCAAAACTTTTTGATCGTAAGCAAATTCTACATAAGACCTTAATACACTACGTAAGCTTAGGTGAATTCCCACCCTTCAAGGTCTGAAGTAGAATTTTACGTACATGTGAAAAAAGCTTTAAAGCTCACGCAAGCTGATTATGTATTGGAAAAACTAAGTATAGGATAAATAAGAAATACATTTATATAATAAAATAGTTACTAAAAACAAGCAACTTTAATGATAAACAAAACAAAATTGTACAGTAGCCGACCGTAACAGAAACTAAAATCATGAAAAAAAGCTCAACCGCGAAATTTAATCCCCGTGAAAATTAATCCCATTAAAGTACTTATTTTTGTAGATCTTTTTTATCAAAGACTACCTCAAACTATTTTTCTTACCATAATGATAAGGTCAGTGTAAGAGCAACAGATGTGAATCATAGCCTGGCTATTGGCTACTTTAATGGGATAAACTTTCGCGGGGATTAAATTTCGCGGGTGGCACTATTGAGTGGCAATATTTTCACGATTTTGTGACTTTTACTGTCAAATCATGCATGTTGGTTGTTGAAATACACATGATTTGCGCCTCTTTGATGCAAATAACCATTCAAATAGTATTTATTTGACATATTTTGAGTTTTGTTTAGAAATAATTCGCGGATGACACCCAAATCCGCGAAATCCGCGAAATTTAATCCCCGCGAAAGTTTATCCCATTAAAGTAGTTAGAGGAAATACGGTATGGAGAAAAAAAACTTAATTGTTAAGTTTCTTAAAAACTGCCATTTTCAATCTCTCGTTTTAAGTATATATACGCTTCCTGACATTCATGAGGTTTAACGAGCTCTAGATTTGGTAGATATTGTTCACATAGATGCCTAAAATCATCATCAAGGTAGTCGGCATCTTCTGGTGTGATTCCCGATTCATCTATAAGGGATTGGATATCCTGGTCTGATACATCAAAGCCTACAATGAAGAAGGTCAGTCAAGAAGTACACGGGGAGGAGATAAATAAAAGAGTTTATAAATTCCAAGATTGCTTTTTTTTAAACTTGGGGTCTAAAGTACCGGAGACGCCACAAAATGTTTCATTACTAAAGTGAAATTTCTTTACGAGGTTTAGTAAAAACTTATGCTACACGCTTTTTATATAAGAATATCAGGGTGAAAATTGGCCAAATCGTAAGAATACTCTATGAATACCCTCAGTGTGAGTTACACAGAATTTGGGTAGTCATTTTTATTTGGTTATCAGAAAGAAACTGCTTCCTTTGTTAGATTTGAATTTAAACTTTGAGGCTGAATGTAATGTTAGCTTCAAAAAGCCAAATTCTCAAAAAATCATTTCTCGTGTTTGTAAAAAAGTCAAGTCTAAAAAAGTAAGAATACGTTAAGAATTATTTCACCCTCAATTTTGGCAATTTCTTAAGAATATTTGACCCTCATCCAAAGTTCACTATTCTTATAAAAAAAGCGTGTACCTGGCATAGTGTCCTCCCCCCCTGGATTCAGGGGGGGGAATGGGTTTTGAGGTCAAAAGGACGTATAGGGGGGAAAGAATTTTTTTTGAAGCCAGGGTGGGGGGAATGGAAAATTTTCACTCTAGGCATGGGGGGGGGGACTCACCAAAATCAATTCAAAATTGAAAAACAACTGGTTTTATGAGATGATATAGCATAATGCTTAGTTTTATTAATATTATGGTTTAAAAACAACCATCCTTTCCATTTATTCTTGAATTAGAACTAACTTAGGGAAAACAATAAGCGTTAAGTTCATCAAATTACAGCTTTTTAATTTTATGCTTGAGAGGGGGGGGACAGAAAAATCTTTGGAGGCAGGGTGGGGAAAAATGAGGGGGGGGGATGGAAAATTTTCATTCTAGGCATGGGGAAGAGACCCTGAAGGACACTATGCCTGGTTCATCAAAATTACGCTGTAAAGATCAACGATTAGCGTATGTGCCTGGAAGCAAATACCTAAGTATTGTAAAAAAGATTTGCCACAGATTATCTTCGCAAAAACTGAGCTGAAGACATCAATAATCGAATAAAAAAGTTGACTGGAACTTACCACATTCAACAAGGTCATGCACCTCAGGTACGGTATAAATGTGGTTGGGAACACCGTCTGGTAGAACTTGGTCTTTTTGATATCTAATGCGATGGCAATTCCAGATGACATCTTTGAATGTGTTAAGTTCGGCTTGGAGGATTGGGATCATGATATAGGCTAAAATCATCCTAAAAGTACAAAAGCATACTGAATGGTACCACCAAAAGTCAAAACTCTTTTAAATTTTAACAGTTTTTGCCACAGTTTGCAGACATGGTGTCTAAAAAGGCGAACAGATATTTCTATATCAAACACTGAACATTATGAAACAATAACTTGAACCTCAATAACTTGACGTATGCGTTGCGGAGCGTTATCGGATCTTAATATTCATCTTTGGTCAATTATTGCATGCAGAAAATAAGATTGATGTAAAGCAAATTACCTGTCTTGTTCACAACTTGGATCATAATGTCCGCCACATTTTAAGAACAGGAGTTGACCTTTGAAGAATTTCTCTAGTCTTTCATGTAGTTCTTTCCACCATCGCTCAATCTATACCAATAAAAAAGTGTTTTAAATATTTCATAAACCAAAGAGAATAACATATGTATTTAAACATTTTGAAATTGGTTTTGAGTTTCAAAAAAACAGTTGATGAAGACAAAATGAGAGGTTGTTATCTCCTTCAAAATGAGCAGTAACACAATGTACAGTTTACTCCAAAGAACACAATCTACAGTTTACTCCAAAGTCTGACCTTCTCTTAAATACCCTGTTACAAATTACACAAACTTTATGACAGCTAAGGCTACACGAGCAATATTTTCTTACATTTCAAGTGCAATTTCCTTCAAAAACGCTCTGAGGAAAGCCAAAAATGATTGTAGAAATGTTTTTAGTATTTCGGTACCATTTCCTAAGAAATTGCATATTTTGTAGTCTTCAAATGAGATTGACGGGTTTTTTCTTGGCTTTGAGGGCCAAAAAAATTGAGTACACAGGAGTACATAGCAAGAACATTTGAAGGCTTTGAAGACTACAAAATATGCAATTTCTTAGGAAATAAAAACCTCCAAAAATAAGAACATTTTAAGAACGTTGTTAGGCTGAAAGTTCAAAAAATCTAGAACATCTGAAGGCTTTTCGTGTTCTTATAAAAAAGTGTAATCTATTTAATTGTAGTATTTCTGCGTTTTCAACCTCAGACAAAAGATGATGTTTTACTTCGCAATTGTTGTTTCTTAAATTAATCCTATAAAGTACCTGATTTGAGGTTGATGGACCATAGTGTATCACAGATGAAGGGTCTTCCAAGTTTTCGTCACAACGGGAACGCAGAAAACAATGAATAGCCGCAAGATCACCTGTTTCAGTACCTTTATCAAGGCGAACCATATTTGAAATCCTTTTCGTCTCAATGATATGTTGAAGATACCATTTACCAACAAGCTTTGGGTCGCTGTTAGAAGTCCAAATTTTGAGCCAAAGTATCTTTCGACTAGCAGTGTCGATACAGCCATACACAGCTAGAGGGAAGGTGCTGTTCTGATAGCCCATAAGCTTATCATGGCCATCAAAGGAGTGTACCCAATTAGGTCCATTTGATACAAAATGACCCTTCACTCTCTTTTTCTTCTGACAGGGTCTTCTGTCCTTCAGTAATTGACTTTCTTCCAAAAACATAACATCATGAACAAGACTCCTAGGAACTTTCAAACCATGAACAACACGTAGTTTTTTATGCATGGCTCTGTAGCCCAAAAGTTGCCCTGGACCTCGAAGTTCAGTTGAAACAGCTTCTCTGACAGACTCGACAGGAACTTCAGTATCAGTATATCTAATTCCAAAATGATTGAATCTCCTGGTTAGAGTACTCAAACTCCAAGGATAGTTGCCAAATTCTTTTTTCATAAGTTCAACAATCTCAGTTCGTTTCAAACATTGAGCAACATACAACTCCAATTTTCCCTTAAGTAAGTCATCATATTTCCAGTTGGTATTCATTTTAATTTGATAAACTGAAAAAAAGAAATGTAAAACAAACTTAAACGAAAGTTAGAGACATCAATATTTCTATAAAAGTAACAAGGAAGATTAATGCATTTCTTTCTATATTTGGATATTAAAAAATTTAGTTGATTAAACCCCCACCATTGTCATACGTTAAAGATGGTTTTGATAAAACATGACTCAATTTTTCAACGGAACCAATAAGAGACATTATCATGGTAATTGAAGCAATGACAGAAAGAAATTTAATAATTTGATCCAACAAACGAAATATATATTACAGGAACAAAGTAGTGTCTAAATCTTAAAAACAAAGTAAAAACTGTCTTTATTGACTCATTTATATATCATAAAAACAAAAAACTTCTATCTTTGATTTGAAACAAGCTAAAACACTTTTTGAAGAATTAAATTTCACATTCAAGCCTATCCAAAAATGTAATGAAATTTTTATTTTTGGTTTCAAACTTGCTTATTTGTTAATCTACTAAAAATACTACTACTAAAAGTACTAAAGTACTTTAGGGGTACAAACTTTCACGAGCAGAAACTTTCACAAGGTCGAATTTGAGGACAAAGTGTTTTTGCGAGCATAAACTTTCGCCAATTGGATAAAAATGAGAATTTTAGAATGAAAACGGCCTTAAAAGTGGAAAATATATATTTAAAACCGATAAAAACGGCTGCTATTCGACTTTGCATTAAAGGATAAAAATATGCTGTGGATTTGATATTTGTTAGGATTTTGAGGGATTTCCATTTTTTAAAGAATTTTTCGCAAGCATAAACTTTCGCGTTGCGAATTGCCTTGTTAAGAATTTTCAAAGACATTTACTTTCGCAAAAAAGGCCAAAATTCGCGAAATTCACGAACGTTTCTGCTCACGAAAGTTTGTACGCCTAAAGTACTTCTTTACGTGGTGTCAAACGTCAAAATCAAAAAGCAAGATCAGATTGAAGCAAAGTTTACACTCCCTGGTTTAGAACAGTTCAAAAGATGAAAATTTCAACAAAATACTAAATGTACATAATGAGCAATATTTTAAGATCAAGCAGGGGGTCAAGCAGTTAGTACAAGACACTATGCCAGTTAGTACCGTGGTTGTGTGCCATGTGAATTGGATGATATCACTTAGTACTCAGGTGTACTAAGTGCAAAATAGGGTGGTCCCCTGCTAAAATATTGCAAAATTTTGGTACTTGCTGTGTGAAAAATAGGATTTTGCGAGGAAATCTAAAAAAAGACCGTAAATTACCCAAAGAATTTCTAGGAAGTTGATTTCTTTTTCAAATTTTCGATTTTTTTTAATTTAAAAAACGATTTGTTGGTTGCCATAGAAATTTGATTTTCTAAAATGTTCCTATTGAAAGATGGAAAATTGAATCTAAGATATATCAAAGCCTTTTTCAAGGGTAGTGTATATAAATTTGACCCCAAATTCAGTTAGTATAACAACGTACTAAGTGTACCAAGGATGGTGGTGTTACTAACTTCTTGCGAAAAAGCAGTTAGTGTCTTGTAATAACTGCTTGACCCTCCCAGGATCAAGCAAATTTAACAAAATATTAAATGTTTGACCTCCCTGGATCAAGCAAATTTAACAAAATATTAAATGTAAATAAAGAACTCTTTGTAATGAAGTGAAGCAACAAAAAATTCCTGTGTACACAGAATAGAATATTGTAAAATGGAGTGATTCTAGATTATCAGCTCTATTAATCTAAGCAGAAAAATTCAATTATAAAGAGCCTGAAATTTTGTTCCTATGGTAACTACAAGGTCAAATCACATGGGAATAGGTGGTTGCCCCCACTTGGATTTTAATCTTCCACACAATATACACAAAAAAATAATGCTACAATCACAATCATTTTAACACATTGTTTAAACACAAGAAGACAATATGTTTTAGCATGTTCTAAATTCTTCATAGGTTTTTACTCACTTTCTGTGTTCTTTTCTGATGCTTGATTATCTCCATCTTTGAATGGAGTTAATAATAAATCAGAACAAAATTTGTTACACTGGTGAAGATGTTTGAAGTTCTTGATGGCTGTTTGGGAGAGGTTTCCACCACAAAACAAGAGTTCACCTTGATCATCAAAATGTTCACCGGTTGCAATTTCTGGGTCAAAATAGGTTTTTCCACAGCCCTGGATATCAAGAACCATAAGCTTTTCTTCTGATTTTTGATACGTAAAGTGAACAAAGGCTTCAGCTTTACTCTGACCATGTTTGTCAACATTCTTGCAGATTTCACCATTATTGTTGACATATTTCACAAACTTGCCACTGGCGAATTCCTCAACCGTAACTACTTCCCCGTCTAATATACCAAAATACACTTCGTTGTAGGAGACTGTGCCGAATTCGATGGAGGTTATGCTTCTCGTAAAAGACTCTGCTAGATTTTTTGCTAATGAGTGCATTTGGACCTGTTTTCTACCATGCTGGTATGGGTCAAGGTCAAGATCTTTTAAATCATCCACAGTTTGTTTATGATACTTTTTGACTACCCACTTCTTACCTTTAAAAAGATTGTGAGAAGAATTGGCCATGAATGCAGCTCTAAATGTTCCCTTGCCAAAGGGTTTCTCATCAATTTGAAATTCAACAAGTTGACGTTTATCATCCCACTTCATTTCTTGTACATTGAAATGTTCTATCTCTACGAGTGTTTTGGTAGGCTTCATCATTTTGCCACATTTGATCATTTTAGAGAGAGATATACTTGGTGGAGGTGTTGGTGGGCTATAATGAGAACGTTTGCTAGTGGAAGGTACTTCAGAGTCTTCCTTCTTCTTAGTGGATGTCAAACATCTTTTCCGTGATGAATTCAAAGTTGGAAAAGTAGAGTAAATTGGATTTTGGATAAACCTGATATGGTAAATATCAGCCAAACTAAATTGGCTTTGTTGCTTTACTGACGGACCTCTTTGTCCAACCAAAAGCTCACATGTTTGGTGGAAACCAA